>NW_027667251.1:0-299000 GCF_963924665.1 Micromys minutus | reverse complement strand
GCAAAAAGGCAAAAATTTCCCTTATTTTGAGGCAAAATTGCAGAAATTTCACTTATTTCAGGGTAATAAGTCAGAAATTTTCCTTATTTTGGGGCAAAAATACACTACTTCCCTTTGTTTTGGGGGAAAAAGACAGAAATTCCACTTATTTAGAGGCAAAAATGCAGAAATTCCCCTTGTTTTGGGGGAAAAAGACAGAAATTCCACTTATTTAGATGCAAAAAAGCAGAAATTCCCCTTATTTTGGAGCAAAAATGGAGAAATTTCTCTTTTTCATGGAAAAAAGGTATGCATTCTTCTTATTTTCGGACAAAAAGGCAGAAATTCCCTGTATTTTGGATTTAAATTGCAGAAATTCCCCTAATTGTGGGGAAAAAAGGCAGAAATTCCCTCTATGTTGGGGCAAAAAGACAGAAATTCTCCTTATTTTTGGCAAAATTCAGAAATTTAACTTATTTTGAGGCAAAATTGCAGAAATTTCATTTATTTCAGAAAAAAAGCAGAAATTTTCTTATTTTGGGGCAAAAAGGCAGAAATTTCTTTTATTTTGTTACAAAATTGCAGAAATCTTTCTTAATTTGGGCAAAAGGCAGAAATTTCCCATATTTTGGGGCAAAAATTCAGAAATTCCCCATATTTTAAGGTGAAAAAGCTGAAATTCCCCTTATTTGGGGTCAAAAAAGCGGAAATTTCTTTTAATTTGGGGCAAAATTTTAGAAATTTCCCTTATTTTGGGGCAAAATTGCAGAAATTTCACTTATTTTGGGGCAAAATTGCAGAAATTTCACTTATTTCAGAGAAAAAGTCAAAAAATTTCCTTATTTTTGGGCAAAAGAACAGAAATTCCTAATATTCTGTGGCAAAAATGCAGAAAATCCCCTTATTTTGAGGTAAAAAGTCTGAAATTTCCCTTATTTGGGAGCAAAAAGGCAGAAATTTCCCTTATTTTGGGGCAAAATTGCAGAAATTTCACTTATTTCAGGGTAATAACTCAGAAATTTTACTTATTTTGGAGCAAAAAGACAGAAATTCCCTTTGTTTTGGGGGAAAAAGACAGTAATTCCACATATTTAGAGGCAAAAAAGCAGAAATTCCCCTTATTTTGGAGAAAAATTGCAAAAATTTCCCTTTTTTATGGCAAAAAGGTATGCATTCTTCTTATTTTCTGGCAAAAAGGAAGAAATTCCCCGTATTTTAGAGCAAAACTGCAGAAATTCCCCTAATTGTGGGGCAAAAAGGCAGAAATTCTCTATATGTTAGGGCAAAAAGACAGAAATTCTCCATATTGTGGGGCAAAACTCAGAAATTCCACTTATTTTCGGGAAAAATTCCAGAAATTTCCCTTATTTTGGTGCAAAATTGCAGAAATTTCACTTATTTTGGTGCAAAATTGCAGAAATTTGACTTATTTCAGGGAAAAAAGGCAGAAATTTTTCTTATTATGGAGCAAAAAGGCAAAAATTTCTAATATTTTGTGGCAAATATGCAGAAATTCCTCTTATTTTGAGGTAAAAATCCTGAAATTCCTTTTATTTGGGGGCAAAAAGGCAAATACTTCCATTATTTTGGGGCAAAATTGCAGAAATTTCACTTATTTCAGGGTAATAAGTCGGAAATTTTTCTTATTTTGGGGCAAAAAAGACAGAAATTCCCTTACTTTTGAGGGAAAAGGACAGAAATTCCACTTATTTAGAGGCAAAAAAGCAGAAATTCCCCTTATTTTGTAGCAAAAATGAAGAAATTTCTCTTTTTTATGGAAAAAAGGTTCGCATTCTTCTTATTTTCAGGCAAAAAGGGAGAAATTCCTCGTATTGTGGAGCAAAATTGCAGAAATTAACCTAATTGTGGGGCAAAAAGGCAGAAATTCCCTATAAGTTGGGGCAAAAAGACAGAAATTCTTTTTATTTTAAGGCAAAACTCAGAAATTTAACGTATTTTGGGGCAAAATTGCAGAAATTTCACTTATTTCAGAAAAAAAAGCAGAAATTTTCTTATTTGGGGGCCAAAAGTCAGAAATTTCTTTTATTTTGTTACAAAATTGCAGAATTTTTTCTTATTTTGGGGCAAAAAGGAAGAAATTCCCCATATTTTGGGGCAAAAATGCAGAAATTTCACTTATTTCAGGATAATAAGTCAGAAATTTTCCTTATTTTGGGGCAAAAAAGAAAGAAATTCCTTTTGTTTTGGGGAAAAAAAGACAGATATTCCACTTATTTAGATGCAAAAAAGGAGAAATTCCCCTTATTTTGGAGCAAAAATGAAGAAATTTCCCTTTTTTATGGCAAAAAGCTATGCATTCTTCTTATTTTGGGCAAAAAGGAAGAAATTCCCCATATTTTGGAGCAAATTGCACAAATTCCCCTAATTGTTGGGCAAAAAGGCAGAAATTCCCGATATGTTGGGGCAAAAAGACAGAAATTCTCCTTATTTTGCAGCAAACTCAGAAATTCCACTTATTTTGGGGCAAACTTCCAAAAATTTTCCTTATTTTAGGGCAAAATTGCAGAAATTTCACTTATTTGGGGGCAAAATTGCAGAAATTTCACTTATTTCAGGAAAAAAAGCAGAAATTTTCTTATTTTGGGGCAAAATTGCACAAATTTCACTTATTTTGGGGCAAAATTGCAGAAATTTCACTTATTTCAGGGAAAAAAGCAGAAATTTTCTTATTTTGGGGCAAAAAGGCAGAAATTTTCCATATTTTGGGGCAAAAATGCAGAAATTCCCCTTATTTTGAGGTAAAAAGTCTGAATTTCCCATTATTTGGCAGCAAAAAGGCAGAAATTTCCCTTATTTCAGGGTAATAAGTCAGAAATTTTCCTTATTTTGGGGCAAAAAAAACAGAAATTCCCTTTTTTGGGGGGGAAAAAGACAGAAATTCCACTTATTTAGAGGCAAAAATGCAGAAATTCCTTTTATTTTGGAGCAAAAATGAAGAAATTTCTTCTTTTTATGGCAAAAAAGTATGCATTCTTCTTATTTTCTGACAAAAAAGGCAGAAATTCCTTGTATTTTGTAGCAAAATTGCAGAAATTCCCATAAATGTGGGGCAAAAAGACAGAAATTCCCTATATGTTGGAGCAAAAAGACAGAAATTCTCGTTATTTTGGGGCAAAACTCAGAAATTTCACTTATTTTGGGGCAAAATTGCAGAAATTTCACTTATTTCAGAAAAAAAAGCAGAATTTTTTTTATTGAGGCAAAAAGGCTGAAATTTCTTTATTTTGGTACAAAATTGTAGAAATTTTTCTTATTTAGGGGCAAAAAGGCAGAGATTTCCCATATTTTGGGGCAAAAATGCAGAAATTTCCCTTATTTTGAGGTAAAAAGGCTGAAATTTCCCTTATTTGGGGGCAAAATTGCAGAAATTTCACTTATTTCAGGGTAATAAGTCAGATATTTTCCTTATTTTGGGGCAAACAAGACAGAAATTCTTTTTTTTGGGGGGGGGGAAAGACAGAAATTCCACTTGTTTAGAGGCAAAAATGCAGAAATTCCCCTTATTTTGGAGCAAAAATGAAGAAATTTCCCTTTTTTATGGAAAAAAGGTATGGATTCTTCTTATTTTTGGACAAAAAGGCAGAAATTCCCCGTATTTTGGAGCAAAATTGCAGAAATTTCCCTAAATGTGGGGCAAAAAGTCAGAAATTCCCTATATGTTGAGACAAAAAGACAGAAATTCTTTTTATTTAGGGGAAAACTCAGAAATTTCACTTGTTTTGGGGCAAAATTGCAGAAATTTCACTTATTTCAGAAAAAAAGCAGAAATTTTCTTATTTTGGGGCAAAAAGGCTGATTTTTCTTTTATTTTGGTACAAAATTTCAGAAATTTTTCTTATTTTGGCGCAAAAAGGCAGAAGTTTTCCATATTTTGGGGCAAAAATGCAGAAATTCCCCTTATTTTGAAGTAAAAAGGCTGAAATTCCCCTTATTTGGGGGCAAACAGGCAGAAATTTCTCTTATGTTGGGGCAAAATTGCAGAAATTTAACTTATTTCAGGGAAAAAAGGCAGAAATTTTCCTTATTTTGAAGCAAAAAAGACAGAAATTCCCTTTGTTTTGGGGGAAAAATACAGAAATTCCACTTATTTAGAGGCAAAAAAGCAGAAATTCCCCTTATTTTGGAGCAAAATTGCAGAAATTTTCCTTTTTTATGGCAAAAAGGTGTGCATTCTTCTTATTTTCCGGCAAAGAGGCATAAATTCCCCGTATTTTGGAGCAAAATTGCAGAAATTCCCCTAATTGTGGGGCAAAAAGGCAGAAATTTCCTATATGTTGGGGCAAAAAGACAGAAATCCTCCTTACTTTGGGGAAAACTCAGAAATACCACTTATTTTGGGACAAAATTCCAGAAATTTCCCTAATTTTGGGGCAAAATTTCAGAAATTTTGCTTATTTTGGGGCAAAATTGCACAAATTTCACTTATTTCAGGGAAAAAAAGCAGAAATTTTCTTATTTTGTGGCAAAAAGGCAGAAATTTCTTTTATTTTGATACAAAATTGCAGAAATTTTTCTTATTTTGGGCAAAAAGGAAGAAATTTTCCATATTTTGGGGCAAAAATGCAGAAATTCCTTTTATTTTGGGTAAAAATGCTGAAATTCCCCTTATTTGGGGGCAAAAAGGCAGAAATTTCCCTTATTTTGGGGCAAATTTGCAGAAATTTCACTTATTTCAGGGTAATAAGTCAGAAATTCTCCTTATTTTGCGGCAAAAAAAAGAGAAATTCCCTTTTTTGGGGGGGGAAAAAACAGAAATTCCACTTATTTAGATGCAAAAAGGAGAAATTCCCCTTATTTTGGAGCAAAAATGAAGAAATTTCCCTTTTTTATGGAAAAAAGGTATGCATTCTTCTTATTTTCGGACAAAAAGGCAGAAATTCCCATATTTTGGAGCAAAATTGCAGAAATTCCCCTAATTGTGGGGCAAAAAGGCAGAAATTTTCTATATGTTGGGGCAAAAAGACAGAAATCGTCCTTATTTTGGGGCAAAACTCAGAAATTCCACTTATTTTGGGGCAAAATTCCAGAAATTTCCATTATTTTGGGGAAAGATTGCAGAAATTTCTCTTATTTTGGGGAAAAATTGCAGAAATTTCACTTATATCAGGGGAAAAAAGCAGAAATTTTCGTATTTTGTGGCAAAAAGGCAGAAATTTTCCATATTTTGGGGCAAAAATGCAGAAAATCTTCTTATTTTGAGGTAAAAAGGCTGAAATTCCCCTTATTTGGGGGCAAAAAGGCAGAAATTTCCCTTATTTTGAGGCAAAATTGCAGAAATTTCACTTATTTCAGGGTAATAAGTCAGAAATTTTCCTTATTTTGGGGCAAAAAAGAGAGAAATTACCTTTGTTTTGGGGGGAAAAGACAGAAATTCCACTTATTTAGAGGCAAATGCAGAAATTCACCTTATTTTAGAGCAAAATGAAGAAATTTCTTTTTAAGTCAAAAAGGTATGCATTCTTCTTATTTTCCGAAAAAAAGGCAGAAATTCCCAGTATTTTGGAGCAAAATTGCAGAAATTCCCCTAATTGTGGGGCAAAAAGGCAGAAATTCCCTATATGTTGGGGCAAAAAGACATAAATCCTCCTTATTTTGGGGCAAAACTCAGAAATACCACTTATTTTGGGGCAAAATTCCAGAAATTTCCCTTATTTTGGGGCAAAATTGCAGAAATTTTACTTATTTTGGGCAAAATTGCAGAAATTTCACTTATTTCAGAAAAACAGCAGAAATTTTTTTATTTTGGGGCAAAAAGGCAGAAATTTCTTTTATTTTGGTACAAAATTGAAGAAATTTTTCTTATTTTGGAGCAAAAACGCAGAAATTTCCCATATTTTGGGGCAAAAATGCAGAAAATTTACTTATTTTGTGGTAAAATGGCTGAAATTCCCCTTATTTGGGGGCAAAAAGGGAGAAATTTTTCTTATTTTGAGGCATAATTGCAGAAATTTCACTTATTTCAGGGTAATAAGTCAGAAATTTTCCTTATCTTGGGGCAAAAAATACAGAAATTCCCTTTGTTTTGGGGGAAATAGACAGAAATTCCACTTATTTATAGGCAAAAATGCAGAAATTCCCCTTATTTTGGAGCAAAAATGAAGAAATTTCCCTTTCTTATGGCAAAAAGTTATGCATTCTTCTTATTTTCGGGCAAAAAGGCAGAAATTCCCCGTATTTTGGAGCAAAATTGCAGAAATTCCCCTAATTGTGGGGCAAAAAGGCAGAAATTCTCTATATGTTGGGGCGAAAAGACAGAAATTCTCCTTATTTTGGGGCAGAACTCAGAAATTCCACTTATTTTGGGGCAAAATTCCAGAGATTTCCCTTATTTTGGGGCAAAATTGCAGAAATTTCACTTATTTTGGGGCAAAATTTCAGAAATTTCACTTATTTCAAAAAAAAGCAGAAATTTTCTTATTTTGGGGCAAAAAGGCAAAAATTTCTTTTATTTTGGTACAAAATTGCAGAAATTTTTCTTATTTTGGAGCAAAAAGGCAGAAATTTCCCATATTTTGGGGCAAAAATGTAGAAATTCCTCTTATTTTGAGGAAAAAGGCTTTAATTCCCCTTAATTATGGGCAAAAAGGCAGAAATTTCCTTATTTTGGGGCAAAATTGCAAAAATTTCACTTATTTCAGGGTAATAAGTAAGAAATTTTCCTTAATTTGGGGCAAAAAGGCAGAAATTCCTAATATTTTGTGGAAAAAATGCAGAAATTCCCCTTATTTTGAGGTAAAAAGGCTGAAATTCCCCTTATTTGGGGGCAAAAAGCAATAATTTCACAAATTTTTGGGCAAAATTGCAGAAATTTGACTTATTTCAGGGTAATAAATCAGAAATTTCCCTTATTTTGGGGCAAAATAGACAGAAATTCCCTTTGTTTTGGGGGAAAAAACAGAAATTCCAATTATTCAGAGGAAAAAAGCAGAAATTCCCCTTATTTTGGAGCAAAAATGAAAAAATTTCACTTTTTTATAGCAAAAAGGTATGCATTCTTCTTATTTTCATACAAAAAGGCAGAAATTCCCCGTATAACTGGAGCAAAATTGCAGAAATTCCCCTAATTGTGGGGCAAAAAGGCAGAAATTCCTTATATGTTGGGGCAAAAAGACAGAAATTCTCTTTATTTTGTGGCAAAACTCAGAAATTTCACTTATTTTTGGGCAAAATTGCAGAAATTTCAGTTATTTAAGAAAAAAAAGCAGAAATTTTCTTATTTTGGGGCAAAAAGGCAAAAATTTCTTTAATTTTGGTACAAAATTGCAGAATTTTTTCTTATTTTGGGGCAAAAAGGCAGAAATTTCCCATATTTTGAAGCAAAAACGCAGAAGTTCCCCTTATTTTGGGGTAAAAAGGCTGAAATTCCCTTATTTGGGGGCAAAAAAGCAGAAATTTCACTTATTTTGGGGCAAAATTGCAGAAATTTCACTTATTTCAAGGTAATAAGTCAAAAATTTTCCTTATTTTGGGGCAAAAAAGACAGAAATTCCCTTTGTTTTGGGGGAAAAAGACAGAAATTCCACTTATTTAGAGGCAAAAAAGCAGAAATTCCCATCATTTTAGAGCAAAAATGAAGAAATTTCCCTTTTTTATGGCAAAAAGGTATGCATTCTACTTATTTTCGGGCAAAAAGGCAGAAATTCCCCGTATTTGGGAGCAAATTTGCAGAAATTCCCCTAATTGTGGGGCAACAAGGCAGAAATTCCCTATATGTTGGGGCAAAAATACAGAAATTCTCCTTATTTTGGGGCAAAACTCAGAAATTCCACATATTTTGGGGCAAAATTCCAGAAATTTCCCTTATTTTGGGGCAAAATTGCAGAAATTTCACTTATTTTGGGCAAAATTGCAGAAATTTCACTTATTTCAGAAAAACAGCAGAAATTTTTTTATTTTGGGGCAAAAAGGCAGAAATTTCTTTTATTTTGGTACAAAATTGAAGAAATTTTTCTTATTTTGGAGCAAAAACGCAGAAATTTCCCATATTTTGGGGCAAAAATGCAGAAAATTTACTTATTTTGTGGTAAAAAGGCTGAAATTCCCCTTATTTGGGGGCAAAAAGGGAGAAATTTTTCTTTTTTTGAGGCAAAATTGCAGAAATTTCACTTATTTCAGGGTAATAAGTCAGAAATTTTTTTTATCTTGGGGCAAAAAATACAGAAATTCCCTTTGTTTTGGGGGAAATAGACAGAAATTCCACTTATTTAGAGGCAAAAAAGCAGAAATTCCCCTTATTTTGGAGCAAAAATGAGGAAATTTCTCTTTTTTGTGGCAAAATGTATACATTCCCCTTATTTTCGGACTAAAAATCAGAAATTCCCCGTATTTTGGAGCAAAATTCTAGAAATTCCTCTAATTGTGGGGCAAAAAGGAAGAAATTTCATTATTTTGTGGCAAAATTGCAAAAATTTCACTTATTTCAGGATAATAAGTCAGAAATTTTCCTTATTTTGGGTCAAAAAGGCAGAAATTCCTAATATTATGTGGCAAAAATGCAGAAATTCCCTTTATTTTGAGGTAAAAAGGCTGAAATTCCCCTTATTTGGGGGCAAAAAGGCAAAAATTTTCCTTATTTTGGGGCAAAATTGCAGAAATTTCACTTACTTCAGGGTAATAAGTCAGAAATTTTCCTTATTTAGGGGCAAAAAATACAGATATTACCTTTGTTTTGGGGGAAAAAGACAGAAATTCCACTTATTTAGAGGCAAAAAAGCAGAAATTCCCCTTATTTTGGAGCAAAAATGAAGAAATTTCCCTTTCTTATGGCAAAAAGTTATGCATTCTTCTTATTTTCGGGCAAAAAGGCAGAAATTCCCCGAATTTTGGAGCAAAATTGCAGAAATTCCCCTAATTGTGGGGCAAAAAGGCAGAAATTCTCTATATGTTGGGGCGAAAAGACAGAAATTCTCCTTATTTTGGGGCAGAACTCAGAAATTCCACTTATTTTGGGGCAAAATTCCAGAGATTTCCCTAATTTTGGGGCAAAATTGCAGAAATTTCGCTTATTTTGGGGCAAAATTTCAGAAATTTCACTTATTTCAAAAAAAAGCAGAAATTTTCTTATTTTGGGGCAAAAAGGCAAAAATTTCTTTTATTTTGGTACAAAATTGCAGAAATTTTTCTTATTTTGGAGCAAAAAGGCAGAAATTTCCCATATTTTGGGGCAAAAATGCAGAAATTCCTCTTATTTTGAGGAAAAAGGCTTTAATTCCCCTTAATTATGGGCAAAAAGGCAGAAATTTCCTTATTTTGGGGCAAAATTGCAAAAATTTCACTTATTTCAGGGTAATAAGTAAGAAATTTTCCTTAATTTGGGGCAAAAAGGCAGAAATTCCTAATATTTTGTGGAAAAAATGCAGAAATTCCCCTTATTTTGAGGTAAAAAGGCTGAAATTCCCCTTATTTGGGGGCAAAAAGCAGAAATTTCACAAATTTTTGGGCAAAATTGCAGAAATTTGACTTATTTCAGGGTAATAAATCAGAAATTTCCCTTATTTTGGGGCAAAATAGACAGAAATTCCCTTTGTTTTGGGGGAAAAAACAGAAATTCCAATTATTTAGAGGAAAAAAGCAGAAATTCCCCTTATTTTGGAGCAAAAATGAAAAAATTTCACTTTTTTATAGCAAAAAGGTATGCATTCTTCTTATTTTCATACAAAAAGGCAGAAATTCCCCGTATTATGGAGCAAAATTGCAGAAATTCCCCTAATTGTGGGGCAAAAAGGCAGAAATTCCTTATATGTTGGGGCAAAAAGACAGAAATTCTCTTTATTTTGTGGCAAAACTCAGAAATTTCACTTATTTTTGGGCAAAATTGCAGAAATTTCAGTTATTTAAGAAAAAAAAGCAGAAATTTTCTTATTTTGGGGCAAAAAGGCAAAAATTTCTTTAATTTTGGTACAAAATTGCAGATTTTTTTCTTATTTTGGGGCAAAAAGGCAGAAATTTCCCATATTTTGAAGCAAAAACGCAGAAGTTCCCCTTATTTTGGGGTAAAAAGGCTGAAATTCCCTTATTTGGGGGCAAAAAAGCAGAAATTTCACTTATTTTGGGGCAAAATTGCAGAAATTTCACTTATTTCAAGGTAATAAGTCAAAAATTTTCCTTATTTTGGGGCAAAAAATACAGAAATTCCCTTTGTTTTGGGGGAAAAAGACAGAAATTCCACTTATTTAGAGGCAAAAAAGCAGAAATTCCCATCATTTTAGAGCAAAAATGAAGAAATTTCCCTTTTTTATGGCAAAAAGGTATGCATTCTACTTATTTTCGGGCAAAAAGGCAGAAATTCCCCGTATTTGGGAGCAAATTTGCAGAAATTCCCCTTAATGTGGGGCAACAAGGCAGAAATTCCCTATATGTTGGGGCAAAAATACAGAAATTCTCCTTATTTTGGTGCAAAACTCAGAAATTCCACATATTTTGGGGCAAAATTCCAGAAATTTCCCTTATTTTGAAACAAAATTGCAGAAATTTCACTAATTTTGTGGTAAAATTTCAGAAATTTCACTTATTTCAGGGAATAAAGGCAGAAATTTTCTTTATTTTGGAGCAAAAAGGCTGAAATTCCTAATATTTTGTGGCAAAAATGCAGAAATTTCCCTTACTTTTAGCTAAAAAGGCTGAAATTCCCCATATTTGGGGAAAAAGGCAGAAATTTCACTTATTTTGGGGCAAAATTGCAGAAATTTCACTTATTTCAGTGTAATAAGTCAGAAATTTTCCTTATTTTGGGGCAAAAAAGACAGAAATTCCCTTTGTTTTGGGGGAAAAAGACAGTAATTCCACTTATTTACCGGCAAAAAAAGGAGAAATTCCCCTTATTTTGGAGCAAAAATGAAGATATTTCCCTTTTCTATGGCAAAAAGGTATGCATTCTTCATATTTTCGAACAAAAAGGCAGAAATTCCCCGTATTTTGGAGCAAAATTGCAGAAATTCCCCTTATTGTGGGGCAAAAAGGCAGAAATTCCCTATATGTTGGGGCAAAAAAAACAAAAATTCTCCTTATTTTGGGGCAAAACTCAGAAATTCCACTTATTTGGGGCAAAATTCCAGAAATTTACCTTATTTTGGGGCAAAATTGCAGAAATTTCACTTATTTTGGGGCAAAATTGCAGCAATTTCACTTATTTCAGGGAAAAACGGCAGAAATTTTCCTTATTTTGGGGCAAAAAAGCAGAAATTCCTAATATTTTGTGGCAAAAATGCAGAAATTCCTCTTATTTTGAGGTAAAAAGGGTGAAATTCCCCGTATTTGGGGGCAAAAAGGCAGAAATTTCCCTTATGTTGGGGCAAAATTGCAGAAATTTCACTTATTTCAGGGTAATAAGAATGAAATTTTCCTTATTTTGGACCAAAAATAGAGAAATTCCTTTGTTTTGGAAAAAAAAAAAACAGAAATTCCACTTATTTAGAGTCAAAAAGGCAGAAATTCCCCTTATTTTGGAGCAAAAATGAAGAAATTTCCCTTTTTTATGGCAAAAAGGTATGCATTCTTCTTATTTTCAGGCAAAAAGGCAGAAATTCCCCGTATTTTGAGCAACATTTCAGAAATTCCCCTAATTGTGGGGCAAAAAGGCAGAAATTCCCTATATGTTGGGGCAAAAAGACAAAAATTCTTCTTATTTTAGGGCAAAACTCAGAAATTCCACTTAATTTGGTGCAAAATTCCAGAAATTTCCCTTATTTTGGGGCAAAATTGCAGAAATTTCACTTATTTTGGGGCAAAATTGCAGAAATTTCACTTATTTCAAAGAAAAAAAGCAGAGATTTTCTTATTTTGGGGCAAAAAGGCAAAAATTTCCCATATTTTGAAGCAAAAATGCAGAAATGTTCCTTATTTTGAGGTAAAAAGGCTGAAATTCCCCTTATTTGGTGGCAAAAAGGCAGAAATTTCCCAAATTTTGGGGCAAAATTGCAGAAATTTGACTTATTTCAGGGTAATAAATCAGAAATTTTCCTTATTTTGGGGCAAAAAAGACAGAAATTCCCTTTGTTTTGGGAAAAAAAACAGAAAGTCCAATTATTTAGAGGAAAAAAGCAGAAATTCTTCTTATTTTGGAGCAAAAATGAAAAAATTTCACTTTTTTATGGCAAAAAGGTATGCATTCTTCTTATTTTCGGACAAAACGGCAGAAATTCCCCGTATTATGGAGCAAAATTGCAGAAATTCCCCTAATTGTGGGGCAAAAAGGCAGAAATTCCTTATATGTTGGGGCAAAAAGACAGAAATTCTCCTTATTTTGTTGCAAAACTCAGAAATTTCCCTTATTATAGGGCAAAATTGCAGAAATTTCAGTTATTTCAGAAAAAAAAGCAGAAATTTTCTTATTTTGGGGCAAAAGGCAGAAATTTCTTTTATTTTGGTACAAAATTGCAGATTTTTTTCCTATTTTGGGGCAAAAAGGCAGAAATTTCCCATATTTTGGGGCAAAAATGCAGAAATTCCCCTTATTTTGGGGTAAAAATGCTGAAATTCCCTTATTTGGGGGCAAAAAAGCAGAAATTTCACTTATTTTGAAGCAAAATTGCAGAAATTTCACTTATTTCAGGGTAATAAGTCAGAAATTTTCCTTATTTTGGGGCAAAAAAGACAGAAATTCCCTTTGTTTTAGGGGAAAAAGACAGAAATTCCACTTATTTAGAGGCAAAAAAGCAGAAATTCCCCTCATTTTGGAGCAAAAATGAAGAACTTTCCCTTATTTATGGCAAAAAGGTATGCATTCTACTTATTTTCGGGCAAAAAGGCAGAAATTCTTCGTATTTTGGAGCAAAATTGCAAAAATTCCCTTAATTGTGGGGCAACAAGGTAGAAATTCCCTATATGTTGTGGCAAAAATACAGAAATTTTCTTTATTTTGGGGCAAAACTCAGAAATTCCACATATTTTGGGGCAAAATTTCAGAAATTTCACTTATTTCAGGGAAAAAAGGCAGAAATTTTCTTTTTTTTGGGGCAAAAAGGCTGAAATTCATAATATTTTGTGGCAAAAATGCAGAAATTCCCCTTACATTTAGGTAAAAAGGCTGAAATTCCCCATATTTGGGGGCAAAAAGGCAGAAATTTCTATTATTTTGGGGCAAAATTTCAGAAATTTCACTTATTTTGGGCAAAATTGCAGAAATTTCACTTATTTCAGAAAAAAAGCAGAAATTTTCTTATTTTGGGGCAAAAAGGCAGAAATTTCTTTTATTTTGGTACAAAATTGCAGAAATTTATCTTATTTTAGGGCTAAAACGCAGAAATTTCCCATATTTTGGGGCAAAAATGCAGAAATTTCCCTTATTTTGAGGTAAATAGGCTGAAATTCCCCTTATTTGGGGACAAAAAGGGAGAAATTTTTCTTATTTTGAGGCAAAATTGCAGCAATTTCACTTATTTCAGGGTAATAAGTCAGAAATTTTCCTTATCTTGGGACAAAAAATAGAGAAGTTTTCTTAGTTTTGGGGGAAAAAGACAAAAATTCCACTTATTTAGAGGCAAAAAAGCAGAAATTCCCCTTATTTTGGAGCAAAAATGAAGAAATTTCCCTTTGTTGTGGCAAAAGGTATACATTCCCCTTATTTTCGGGCTAAAAATCAGAAATTCCCCGTATTTTGGAGCAAAATTCTAGAAATTCCCCTAATTGTGGGGCAAAAAGGCAGAAATTTCCTATATGTTAGGGCAAAAAGACAGAAATTTTCCTTATTTTGAAGCAAAACTCAGAAATTCCACTTATTTTGGGGCAAAATTTCAGAGATTTCCCTTATTTTGGGGCAAAATTCCAGAAATTTCCCTTATTTTGGGGCAAAATTGCAGAAATTTCACTTATTTCAGTGAAAAAAGGCTGAAATTTTCCTTATTTTGGGGCAAAAATGCAGAAATTCCTAATATTTTGTGGCAAAAATGCAGAAATTCCCCTTTTTTTAGGTAAAAAGAATGAAATTCCCCTTATTTGGGGGCAAAAAGGCAGAAATTTCCCTTATTTTGGGGCAAAATTGCAGAAATTTCACTTATTTCAGAATAATAAGTCAGAAATTTTTCTTATTTTGGGCAAAAAAGACAGAAATTCCCTTTGTTTTGGGAGAAAAATACATAAATTCCACTTATTTAGAGGCAAAAAAGCAGAAATTCTCCTTATTTTGGGGCAAAATTGCAGAAATTTCACTTACTTCAGGGTAATAAGTCAGAAATTTTTCATATTTTGGGGCAAAAAAGACAGAAATTACCTTTGTTTTGGGGGAAAAAGACAGAAATTTCACTTATTTAGAGGCAAAAAAGCAGAAATTCCCCTTATTTTGGAGCAAAAATGAACAAATTTCCCTTTTTTATGGCAAAAAATTATGCATTCTTCTTATTTTGGGGCAAAAAGGCAGAAATTCCCCGTATTTTGGAGCAAAATTGCAGAAATTCCCCTGATTGTGGGGCAAAAAGGCAGAAATTCCCTATATGTTGGGGCAAAAAGACAGAAATTCTCCTTATTTTGGGGCAGAACTCAGAAATTCCACTTATTTTGGGGCAAAATTCCAGAGATTTTCCTTATTTTGGGGCAAAATTGCAGAAATTTCACTTATTTTGGGGCAAAATTTCAGAAATTTCACTTATTTCAGGGAAAAAAGGCAGAAATTTTCCTTATTTCGGGGCAAAAAGGCAGAAATTCCTTTTATTTTGAGGAAAAAGGTTGAAATTCCCCTTAATTGGGGGCAATAAAACAGAAATTTCCTTATTTTTGGGCAAAATTACAAAAATTTCACTTATTTCAGTGTAATAAGACAGAAATTTTCCTTATTTTGGGGAAAAAAGACAGAAATTCCCTTTGTTTTGGGGGAAAAAGACAGAAATTCCACTTATTTAGATGCAAAAAAGCAGAAATTCCCCTTATTTTGGAGCAAAAATGAAGAAATTTCCCTTTTTTATGGCAAAAAGCTATGCATTCTTCTTATTTTCGAGCAAAAAGGCAGAAATTCCCCATATTTTGGAGCAAAATTGCAGAAATTCCCCTAATTGTGGGGCAAAAAGGCAGAAATTCCCTATATGTTGGGGCAAAAAGACAGAAATTCTCCTTATTTTGGGGCAAAACTTAGAAATTCCACTTATTTTGGAGCAAAATTCCAGAAATTCCACTTATTTTGGGGCAAAATTGCCGAAATTTCACTTATTTTCGGGCAAAATTGCAGAAATTTCACTTATTTCAAAAAAAAAGCAGAAATTTTCTTATTTTGTAGCCAAAAGGCAGAAATTTCCCATATTTTGGGGCAAAAATGCAGAAATTCCTATAATTTTGAGGAAAAAGGTTGAAATTCCCCTTAATTGGGGGCAAAAAGGCAGAAATTTCCTTATTTTTGGGCAAAATTACAAAAATTTCACTTATTTCAGTGTAATAAGTAAGAAATTTTCCTTATTTTTGGGAAAAAAGACAGAAATTCCCTTTGTTTTTGGGGAAAAAGACAGAAATTCCACTTTTTTAGAGGCAAAAAAATAGAAATTCCTTTTATTTTGGAGCAAAAATGAAGAAATTTCCCTTTTTTGTGGCAAAAGTTATACATTCCCCTTATTTTCAGGCTAAAAAGCAGAAATTCCCCGTATTTTAGTGCAAAATTGCAGAAATTCCCCTAATTGTGGGGCAAAAAGGCAGAAATTCCCTATATGTTAGGGCAAAAAACAGAAATTCTCCTTATTTTGGGTCAAAACTCAGAAATTCCACTTATTTTGGAGAAAAATTCCAGAAATTTCCCTTATTTTGGGGCAAAATTGCAGAAATTTCAGTTATTTTGGGGCAAAATTGCAGAAATTTCACTTAATTCAGTGAAAAAAGGCAGAAATTTTCCTTATTTTGGGGCAAAAAGGCAGAAATTCCTAATATTTTGTGGCAAAAATGCAGAAATTCCCCTTATTTTCAGGTAAAAAGGCTTAAATTCCCCTTATTTGGGGGCAAAATGCAGAAATTTCCCTTATTTTTGGGCAAAATTGCAGAAATTTCACTTATTTCAGGGTAATAAGTCAGAAATTTTCCTTATTTTGGGCAAAAAAAAAACCCAAAAATTCCCTTTGTTTTGGGGGAAAAATACATATATTCCAATTATTTAGAGGCAAAAAAGCAGAAATTCCCTTTATTTTGGGGCAAAATTGCAGAAATTTTACTTACTTCAGTGTAATAAGTCAGAAATTTTCCTTATTTTGGGGCAAAAAAGACAGAAATTACCTTTTTTTTAAGGGAAAAAACAGAAATTCCACTTATTTAGAGGCAAAAACGCAGAAATTCCCCTTATTTTGGAGCAAAAATGAAGAAATTTCTCTTTTTTATGGGAAAAATTTATGCAATCTTCTTATTTTCGGACAAAAAGGCAGAAATTCCCTGTATTTTGGAGCAAAATTGCAGAAATTTCACTTATTTCAGGGTAATAAGTCAGAAATTTTCCTTATTTTGGGGCAAAAAAAGACAGAAATTCCCTTTGTTTTGTGGGAAAAAGACAGAAATTCCACTTATTTAGAGGCATGAAAGCAGAAATTCCCCTCATTTTGGAGCAAAAATGAAGAAATTTTCCTTTTTTATTGCAAAAAGGTATGCATTCTTATTATTTTCGGGCAAAAAAGCAGAAATTCTCCGTATTTGGAGGCAAAAATGTAGAAATTTCTCTTATTTTGAGGTAAAAGGCTGAAATTCCCCTTATTTGGTGGCAAAAATGCAGAAATTTCTCTGATTTTGGGGCAAAATTGCAGAAATTTCACTTATTTCAGGGTAATTAGTCAGAAATTTTCCTGATTTTGGAGGCAAAAAACAGAAATTCCCTTCGTTTTGAAGGAAAAAGACAGAAATTCCACTTTTTTAGAGGCAAAAAAGCAGAAATTCCGCTTATTTTGGAGCAAAAATGAAGAAATTTCTCTTTTTTGTGGCAAAAGGTATACATTCCCCTTATTTTCAGGCTAAAAAGCAGAAATTCCCCGTATTTTGGAGCAAAATTGCAGAAATTCCCCTAATTGTGGGGCAAAAATGCAGAAATTCCTTATATGTTAGAGCAAAAAAACAGTAATTCTCCTTATTTTGGGGCAAAACTCATAAATTCCACTTATTTTGGGGCAAAATTCCAGAAATTTCCCTTATTTTGGGACAAAATTGCAGAAATTTCACTTATTTTGGGGCAAAATTGCAGAAATTTCACTTATTTCAGTGAAAAAAGGCAGAAATTTTCCTTATTTTGGGGCAAATAGGCCGAAATTCCTAATATTTTGTGGCAAAAATGCAGATATTCCCCTTATTTTGAGGTAAAAAGGCTGAAATTTCCCTTATATAGGGGCAAAAAGGCAGAAATTTCCCTTATTTTGGGGCAAAATTGCAGAAATTTCACTTATTTCAGGGTAATAAGTCAGAAATTTTCCTTATTTTGGGCAAAAAAAACCCCAGAAATTCCCTTTGTTTTGGGGGAAAAATACATATATTCCACTTATTTAGAGGCAAAAAAGGAGAAATTCCTTTTATTTTGGCCAAAATTGCAAAAATTTCACTTACTTCAGGGTAATAAGTCAGAAAATTTCCTTATTTTGGGGCAAAAAGAGAGAAATTACCTTTGTTTTGGGGGAAAAAGACAGAAATTCCACTTATTTAGAGGCAAAAAAGCAGAAATTCCCCTTATTTTGGAAAAAAATGAAGAAATTTCACTTTTTAAAAGCAAAAAGTTATGCATTCTTCTTATTTTCGGGCAAAAAGGCAGAAATTCCCCGTATTTTGGAGCAAAATTGCAGAAATTCCCCTAATTGTGGGGCAAAAAGACAGAAATTCTCCTTATTTTGTGTCAAAACTCAGTAATTCCACTTATTTTGGTTCAAAATTTCAGTAATTTCACTTATTTTGGGGAAAAATTGCAGAAATTTCACTTATTTCAGGGTAATAAGTCAGAAATTTTCTTTATTTTGGGGCAAAAAAGACAAATTCCCTTTGTTTTGGTGGAAAAAGACAGAAATTCCACTTATTTAGAGGCAAAAAAGCAGAAATTCCCCTCATTTTGGAGCCAAAAATAGAAATTTCCCTTTTTTATGGCAAAAAGGTATGCATTCTTATTATTTTCGGACAAAAAAGGCAGAAATTCCCCGTATTTTGGAGCAAAATTGCAGAAATTCCTCTAATTGTGGGGCAAAAAGGCAGAAATTCCCTATATGTTGGGGCAAAAAATAGAGAAATTCTTTTTATTTTAGGGAAAAACTCAGAAATTTAACTTATTTTGGGGCAAAATTGCAGAAATTTCACTTATTTCAGAAATAAAAGCAGAAATTTTCTTATTTTGGGGCCAAGAGGCAGAAATTTCTTTTATTTTGTTACAAAATTGCAGAATTTTTTCTTATTTTGGGGCAAAAAGGCAGAAATTTCCCATATTTTGGGGCAAAAATGCAGAAATTTCTCTTATTTTGTGGTAAAAGGCTGAAATTCCCCTTATTTGGGGGCGAAAAAGCAGAAATTTCTCTTATTTTGGGGTAAAATTGCAGAAATTTCACTTACTTCAGGGTAATAAGTCAGAAATTTTCCTTATTTTGGGGCCAAAAAAAAAGGAATTCCCTTTGTTTTGGTAGAAAAAGACAGAAATTCCACTTTTTTATAGGCAAAAAAGCAGAAATTCCCCTTATTTTGGACAAAAATGAAGAAATTTCACTTTTTAAGGGCAAAAAGTTATGCATTCTTCTTATTTTTGGGCAAAAAGGCAGAAATTCCCCTTATTTTGGAGCAAAATTGCAGAAATTTCCCAAATTGTGGGGCAAAAAGGCAGAAATTCCCTATATGTTGGTGCAATAAGACAGAAATTCTCCTTATTTTGGGGCAAAACTCAGAAATTCCACTTATTTCGGAGCAAAATTCCAGAAATTTCACTTATTTTGGGGCAGAATTGCAGAAATTAAAATTATTTTGGGGCAAAATTGCAGAAATTTCACTTATTTCAATAAAAAGCAGAAATTTTCTTATTTTGGGGCAAAAAGGCAGAAATTCTCTTTGTTTTTGAGGAAAAAGAAAGAAATTCTACTTTTTTAGAGGCAAAAAAGCAGAAATTCCTTTTATTTTGGAGCAAAAATGAAGAAATTTCTCTTTTTTGTGGCAAAAGGTATGCATTCCCCTTATTTTCAGGCTAAAAGGCAGAAATTCCCTGTATTTTAAAGCAAAACTGCAGAAATTCCCCTAATTGTGGGGCAAAAAGGCAGAAATTCCCTATATGTTAGGGCAAAAAACAGAAATTCTCCTTATTTTGGGGCAAAACTCAGAAATTCCACTTATTTTGGGGCCACATTCCAGAAATTTCCCTTATTTTGGGACAAAATTGCAGAAATTTCACTTATTTTGTGGCAAAATTGCCGAAATTTCACTTATTTCAGTGAAAAAAGGCAGAAATTTTCCTTATTTTGGGGCAAAAAGTCAGGAATTCCTAATATTTTGTGGCAAAAATGCAGAAATTCCCCTTATTTTGAGGTCAAAAGGCTGAAATTCTCCTTATTTGGGAGCAAAAAAGCAGAAATTTCCCTTATTTTGGGACAAAATTGCAGAAATTTCACTTATTTTGTGGCAAAATTGCCGAAATTTCACTTATTTCAGTGAAAAAAGGCAGAAATTTTCCTTATTTTGGGGCAAAAAGTCAGGAATTCCTAATATTTTGTGGCAAAAATGCAGAAATTCCCCTTATTTTGAGGTCAAAAGGCTGAAATTCTCCTTATTTGGGAGCAAAAAAGCAGAAATTTCCCTTATTTTGGGGCAAAATTGCAGAAATTTCACTTATTTCAGTCAGAAATTTTTCTTATTTTTGGCAAAAAAGACAGAAATTCCCATTAATTTATGGGAAAAATACATAAATTCCACTTATTTAGAGGCAAAAAAGCAGAAATTTCCCTTATTTTGGGGCAAAATTGTAGAAATTTCACTTACTTCAGGGTAATAAGTCAGAAATTTTTCTTATTTAGGGGCAAAAAAGACAGGAATTCTTTTTGTTTTGGGGGAAAAAGAAAAATTCCACTTATTTAGAGGCAAAAAGCAGAAATTCCCCTTATTTTGGGGCAAAATTGCAGAAATTTCACTTATTTTGGGGCAAAATTGTAGAAATTTCACTTATTTCAAAAAAAAAAAGCAGAAATTTTCTTATTTTGGAGCAAAAAGCCAGAAATTTCACTTATTTTGGAGCAAAATTGCAGAAATTTCACTTATTTCAGTCAGAAATTTTTCTTATTTTGGGCAAAAAAGACAGAAATTCCCATTATTTTGGGGGAAAAATACATAAATTCCACTTATTTAGAGGCAAAAAAGCAGAAATTTCCCTTATTTTGGGGCAAAATTGTAGAAATTTCACTTACTTCAGGGTAATAAGTCAGAAATTTTTCTTATTTAGGGGCAAAAAAGACAGGAATTCTTTTTGTTTTGGGGGAAAAATAAAAATTCCACTTATTTAGAGGCAAAAAGCAGAAATTCCCATTATTTTGGAGCAAAAATGAACAAATTTCCCTTTTTTATGGCAAAAAATTATGCATTCTTCTTATTTTGGGGCAAAAAGGCAGAAATTCCCCGTATTTTGGAGCAAAATTGCAGAAATTCCCCTGATTGTTGGGCAAAAAGGCAGAAAATCCCTATATGTTGGGGCAAAAAGACAGAAATTCTCCTTATTTTGGGGCAGAACTCAGAAATTCCACTTATTTTGGGGCAAAATTCCAGAGATTTTCCTTATTTTGGGGCAAAATTGCAGAAATTTCACTTATTTTGGGGCAAAATTTCAGAAATTTCACTTATTTCAGGGAAAAAAGGCAGAAATTTTCCTTATTTCGGGGCAAAAAGGCAGAAATTCCTTTTATTTTGAGGAAAAAGGTTGAAATTCCCCTTAATTGGGGGCAAAAAAACAGAAATTTCCTTATTTTTGGGCAAAATTACAAAAATTTCACTTATTTCAGTGTAATAAGACAGAAATTTTCCTTATTTTGGGGAAAAAAGACAGAAATTCCCTTTGTTTTGGGGGAAAAAGACAGAAATTCCACTTATTTAGATGCAAAAAAGCAGAAATTCCCCTTATTTTGGAGCAAAAATGAAGAAATTTCCCTTTTTTATGGCAAAAAGCTATGCATTCTTCTTATTTTCGAGCAAAAAGGCAGAAATTCCCCATATTTTGGAGCAAAATTGCAGAAATTCCCCTAATTGTGGGGCAAAAAGGCAGAAATTCCCTATATGTTGGGGCAAAAAGACAGAAATTCTCCTTATTTTGGGGCAAAACTTAGAAATTCCACTTATTTTGGAGCAAAATTCCAGAAATTCCACTTATTTTGGGGCAAAATTGCCGAAATTTCACTTATTTTCGGGCAAAATTGCAGAAATTTCACTTATTTCAAAAAAAAAGCAGAAATTTTCTTATTTTGTAGCCAAAAGGCAGAAATTTCCCATATTTTGGGGCAAAAATGCAGAAATTCCTTTTATTTTGAGGAAAAAGGTTGAAATTCCCCTTAATTGGGGGCAAAAAGGCAGAAATTTCCTTATTTTTGGGCAAAATTACAAAAATTTCACTTATTTCAGTGTAATAAGTAAGAAATTTTCCTTATTTTTGGGAAAAAAGACAGAAATTCCCTTTGTTTTTGGGGAAAAAGACAGAAATTCCACTTTTTTAGAGGCAAAAAATAGAAATTCCTTTTATTTTGGAGCAAAAATGAAGAAATTTCCCTTTTTTGTGGCAAAAGTTATACATTCCCCTTATTTTCAGGCTAAAAAGCAGAAATTCCCCGTATTTTAGAGCAAAATTGCAGAAATTCCCCTAATTGTGGGGCAAAAAGGCAGAAATTCCCTATATGTTAGGGCAAAAAACAGAAATTCTCCTTATTTTGGGTCAAAACTCAGAAATTCCACTTATTTTGGAGAAAAATTCCAGAAATTTCCCTTATTTTGGGGCAAAATTGCAGAAATTTCAGTTATTTTGGGGCAAAATTGCAGAAATTTCACTTAATTCAGTGAAAAAAGGCAGAAATTTTCCTTATTTTGGGGCAAAAAGGCAGAAATTCCTAATATTTTGTGGCAAAAATGCAGAAATTCCCCTTATTTTCAGGTAAAAAGGCTTAAATTCCCCTTATTTGGGGGCAAAATGCAGAAATTTCCCTTATTTTTGGGCAAAATTGCAGAAATTTCACTTATTTCAGGGTAATAAGTCAGAAATTTTCCTTATTTTGGGCAAAAAAAAAACCCAAAAATTCCCTTTGTTTTGGGGGAAAAATACATATATTCCAATTATTTAGAGGCAAAAAAGCAGAAATTCCCTTTATTTTGGGGCAAAATTGCAGAAATTTTACTTACTTCAGTGTAATAAGTCAGAAATTTTCCTTATTTTGGGGCAAAAAAGACAGAAATTACCTTTTTTTTAAGGGAAATAACAGAAATTCCACTTATTTAGAGGCAAAAACGCAGAAATTCCCCTTATTTTGGAGCAAAAATGAAGAAATTTCTCTTTTTTATGGGAAAAATTTATGCAATCTTCTTATTTTCGGACAAAAAGGCAGAAATTCCCTGTATTTTGGAGCAAAATTGCAGAAATTTCACTTATTTCAGGGTAATAAGTCAGAAATTTTCCTTATTTTGGGGCAAAAAAAGACAGAAATTCCCTTTGTTTTGTGGGAAAAAGACAGAAATTCCACTTATTTAGAGGCATGAAAGCAGAAATTCCCCTCATTTTGGAGCAAAAATGAAGAAATTTTCCTTTTTTATTGCAAAAAGGTATGCATTCTTATTATTTTCGGCAAAAAAGCAGAAATTCTCCGTATTTGGAGGCAAAAATGTAGAAATTTCTCTTATTTTGAGGTAAAAGGCTGAAATTCCCCTTATTTGGTGGCAAAAATGCAGAAATTTCTCTGATTTTGGGGCAAAATTGCAGAAATTTCACTTATTTCAGGGTAATTAGTCAGAAATTTTCCTGATTTTGGAGGCAAAAAACAGAAATTCCCTTCGTTTTGAAGTAAAAAGACAGAAATTCCACTTTTTTAGAGGCAAAAAAGCAGAAATTCCGCTTATTTTGGAGCAAAAATGAAGAAATTTCACTTTTTAAGGGCAAAAAAATATGCATTCTTCTTATTTTTGGGCAAAAATGCAGAAATTCCCCTTATTTTGGAGCAAAATGCAGAAATGCCCCAAATTGTGGGGCAAAAAGGCAGAAATTCCCTATATGTTGTGGCAAAAAGACAGAAATTCTCCTTATTTAGGGGCAAAACTCAGAAATTCCACTTATTTTGGGGCAAAATTCCAATAATTTCCCTTATTTTGGGGCAAAATTGCAGAAATTTCAATTATTTTGTGCAAAATTGCAGAAATTTCACTTATTTCAGAAAAAAAACAGAAATTTTCTTATTTTGGGGCAAAAAGGCAGAAATTTCTTTTATTTTGGTACAAAATTGCAGAAATTTTTCTTATTTTGGGGCAAAAAGGCAGAAATTTCCCATAATTTGTGTCAAAAATGCAGAAAGTCCCCTTATTTTGAGGTAAAAAGGCTGAAATTCCCCTGATTTGGGGGCAAAAAACAGAAATTTCTTTTATTTTGAGGCAAAATTGCAGAAATTTCACTTATTTCAGGGTAATAAGTCAGAAATTTTCCTTATTTTGGGTCATAAAAGACAGAAATTCCCTTTGTTTTGGGGGAAAAAGACAGAAATTCCACTTATTTAGAGGCAAAAAGGCAGAAATTCCTAATATTTTGTGGCAAAAATGCAGAAATTCCCCTTATTTTGAGGTAAAAAGGCTGAAATTCCCCTTATTTGGGAGCAAAAAGGCAGAAATTTCCATTATTTTGGGGCAAAATTGCAGAAATTTCACTTATTTCAGGGTAATAAGTCAGAAATTTTCCTTATTTTGGGGCAAAAAAGACAGAAATTCCCTTTGTTTTGGGGGAAAAAGACAGAAATTTCACTTAGTTAGATGCAAAAAAGCAGAAATTCCCATTATTTTGGAGAAAAAATGAAGAAATTTCGTTTTTATATGGCAATAAGCTATGCATTCTTCTTATTTTCGGGAAAAAATGCACAAATTCTCCATATTTTGGAGCAGAATTGCAGAAATTCCCCTAATTGTGGGGCAAAAAGGCAGAAATTCCCCTAATTGTGGGGCAAAAAGACAGAAATTCTCTTTATTTTGGGTCAAAACTCAGAAATTCCATTTATTTTGGAGCAAAATTCCAGAAATTTCAATTATTTCGGGGCAAAATTGCAGAAATTTCAGTTATTTTGGGGCAAAATTTCAGCAATTTCACTTATTTAAAAAAAAAGCAGAAATTTTCTTATTTTGGAGCAAAAAGGCAGAAATTTCCCATATTTTCGGGCAAAAATGCAGAAATTCCTTTTATTTCGAGGAAAAAGGCTGAAATTCCCCTTAATTGGGGGCAAAAAGGCAGAAATTTTCTTATTTTGGGGCAAAATTGCAAAATTTCACTTATTTCATGGTAATAAGTCAGAAATTTTCCTTGTTTTGGGGCAAAAAGACAGAAATTCCCTTTGTTTTGGGGGAAAAAGACTGAAATTGCACTTTTTTAGAGGCAAAAAAGCAGAAATTCCTTTTATTTTGGAGCAAAAATGAAGAAATTTCCCTTTTTTGTGGCAAAAGGTATACATTCCCCTTATTTTCAGGCTAAAAAGCAGAAATTCCCCGTATTTTGGAGCAAAATTGCAGAAATTCCCCTAATTGTGGGGCAAAAATGCAGAAATTCCTTATATGTTAGAGCAAAAAAACAGTAATTCTCCTTATTTTGGGGCAAAACTCATAAATTCCACTTATTTTGGGGCAAAATTCCAGAAATTTCCCTTATTTTGGGACAAAATTGCAGAAATTTCACTTATTTTGGGGCAAAATTGCAGAAATTTCACTTATTTCAGTGAAAAAAGGCAGAAATTTTCCTTATTTTGGGGCAAATAGGCAGAAATTCCTAATATTTTGTGGCAAAAATGCAGAAATTCCCCTTATTTTGAGGTAAAAAGGCTGAAATTTCGCTTATATAGGGGCAAAAAGGCAGAAATTTCCCTTATTTTGGGGCAAAATTGCAGAAATTTCACTTATTTCAGGGTAATAAGTCAGAAATTTTCCTTATTTTGGGCAAAAAAAACCCCAGAAATTACCTTTGTTTTGGGGGAAAAATACATATATTCCACTTATTTAGAGGCAAAAAAGGAGAAATTCCTTTTATTTTGGCCAAAATTGCAAAAATTTCACTTACTTCAGGGTAATAAGTCAGAAAATTTCCTTATTTTGGGGCAAAAAGAGAGAAATTACCTTTGTTTTGGGGGAAAAAGACAGAAATTCCACTTATTTAGAGGCAAAAAAGCAGAAATTCCCCTTATTTTGGAAAAAAATGAAGAAATTTCACTTTTTAAGGGCAAAAAGTTATGCATTCTTCTTATTTTCGGGCAAAAAGGCAGAAATTCCCCGTATTTTGGAGCAAAATTGCAGAAATTCCCCTAATTGTGGGGCAAAAAGACAGAAATTCTCCTTATTTTGTGTCAAAACTCAGTAATTCCACTTATGTTGGTTCAAAATTTCAGTAATTTCACTTATTTTGGGGAAAAATTGCAGAAATTTCACTTATTTCAGGGTAATAAGTCAGAAATTTTCTTTATTTTGGGGCAATAAAGACAAATTCCCTTTGTTTTGGTGGAAAAAGACAGAAATTCCACTTATTTAGAGGCAAAAAAGCAGAAATTCCCCTCATTTTGGTGCCAAAAATAGAAATTTCCCTTTTTTATGGCAAAAAGGTATGCATTCTTATTATTTTCGGACAAAAAAGGCAGAAATTCCCCGTATTTTGGAGCAAAATTGCAGAAATTCCTCTAATTGTGGGGCAAAAAGGCAGAAATTCCCTATATGTTGGGGCAAAAAATAGAGAAATTCTTTTTATTTTAGGGAAAAACTCAGAAATTTAACTTATTTTGGGGCAAAATTGCAGAAATTTCACTTATTTCAGAAATAAAAGCAGAAATTTTCTTATTTTGGGGCCAAGAGGCAGAAATTTCTTTTATTTTGTTACAAAATTGCAGAATTTTTTCTTATTTTGGGGCAAAAAGGCATAAATTTCCCATATTTTGGGGCAAAAATGCAGAAATTTCTCTTATTTTGTGGTAAAAGGCTGAAATTCCCCTTATTTGGGGGCGAAAAAGCAGAAATTTCTCTTATTTTGGGGTAAAATTGCAGAAATTTCACTTACTTCAGGGTAATAAGTCAGAAATTTTCCTTATTTTGGGGCCAAAAAAAAGGAATTCCCTTTGTTTTGGTAGAAAAAGACAGAAATTCCACTTTTTTATAGGCAAAAAAGCAGAAATTCCCCTTATTTTGGACAAAAATGCAGAAATTTCACTTTTTAAGGGCAAAAAGTTATGCATTCTTCTTATTTTTGGGCAAAAAGGCAGAAATTCCCCTTATTTTGGAGCAAAATTGCAGAAATTTCCCAAATTGTGGGGCAAAAAGGCAGAAATTCCCTATATGTTGGGGCAATAAGACAGAAATTCTCCTTATTTTGGGGCAAAACTCAGAAATTCCACTTATTTCGGAGCAAAATTCCAGAAATTTCACTTATTTTGGGGCAGAATTGCAGAAATTAAAATTATTTTGGGGCAAAATTGCAGAAATTTCACTTATTTCAATAAAAAGCAGAAATTTTCTTATTTTGGGGCAAAAAGGCAGAAATTCTCTTTGTTTTTGAGGAAAAAGAAAGAAATTCTACATTTTTAGAGGCAAAAAAGCAGAAATTCCTTTTATTTTGGAGCAAAAATGAAGAAATTTCTCTTTTTTGTGGCAAAAGGTATGCATTCCCCTTATTTTCAGGCTAAAGGGCAGAAATTCCCTGTATTTTAAAGCAAAACTGCAGAAATTCCCCTAATTGTGGGGCAAAAAGGCAGAAATTCCCTATATGTTAGGGCAAAAAACAGAAATTCTCCTTATTTTGGGGCAAAACTCAGAAATTCCACTTATTTTGGGGCCACATTCCAGAAATTTCCCTTATTTTGGGACAAAATTGCAGAAATTTCACTTATTTTGTGGCAAAATTGCCGAAATTTCACTTATTTCAGTGAAAAAAGGCAGAAATTTTCCTTATTTTGGGGCAAAAAGTCAGGAATTCCTAATATTTTGTGGCAAAAATGCAGAAATTCCCCTTATTTTGAGGTCAAAAGGCTGAAATTCTCCTTATTTGGGAGCAAAAAAGCAGAAATTTCCCTTATTTTGGGGCAAAATTGCAGAAATTTCACTTATTTCAGTCAGAAATTTTTCTTATTTTTGGCAAAAAAGACAGAAATTCCCATTAATTTATGGGAAAAATACATAAATTCCACTTATTTAGAGGCAAAAAAGCAGAAATTTCCCTTATTTTGGGGCAAAATTGTAGAAATTTCACTTACTTCAGGGTAATAAGTCAGAAATTTTTCTTATTTAGGGGCAAAAAAGACAGGAATTCTTTTTGTTTTGGGGGAAAAAGAAAAATTCCACTTATTTAGAGGCAAAAAGCAGAAATTCCCCTTATTTTGGGGCAAAATTGCAGAAATTTCACTTATTTTGGGGCAAAATTGTAGAAATTTCACTTATTTCAAAAAAAAAAAGCAGAAATTTTCTTATTTTGGAGCAAAAAGCCAGAAATTTCACTTATTTTGGAGCAAAATTGCAGAAATTTCACTTATTTCAGTCAGAAATTTTTCTTATTTTGGGCAAAAAAGACAGAAATTCCCATTATTTTGGGGGAAAAATACATAAATTCCACTTATTTAGAGGCAAAAAAGCAGAAATTTCCCTTATTTTGGGGCAAAATTGTAGAAATTTCACTTACTTCAGGGTAATAAGTCAGAAATTTTTCTTATTTAGGGGCAAAAAAGACAGGAATTCTTTTTGTTTTGTGGGAAAAATAAAAATTCGACTTATTTAGAGGCAAAAAGCAGAAATTCCCCTTATTTTGGGGCAAAATTGCGGAAATTTCACTTATTTTGGGGCAAAATTGTAGATATTTCACTTATTTCAAAAAAAAAAAGCAGAAATTTTCTTATTTTGGAGCAAAAAGCCAGAAATTTCACTTATTTTGGAGCAAAATTGCAGAAATTTCACTTATTTCAGTGAAAAAAGGCAGAAATTTCCCATATTTTGGGGCAAAAATGCAGAAATTTCTCTTATTTTGAGGTAAAAGGCTGAAATTCCCATTATTTGGGGGCGAAAAGGCAGAAATTTCTCTTATTTTGGGGTAAAATTGCAGAAATTTCACTTACTTCAGGGTAATAAGTCAGAAATTTTCCTTATTTTGGGGCCAAAAAAAAGAAATTCCCTTTGTTTTGGGAGAAAAAGACAGAAATTCCACTTTTTTATAGGCAAAATAGCAGAAATTCCCCTTATTTTGGACAAAAATGAAGAAATTTCACTTTTTAAGGGCAAAAAGTTATGCATTCTTCTTATTTTTGGGCAAAAAGGCAGAAATTCCCCTTATTTTGGAGCAAAATTGCAGAAATTTCCCAAATTGTGGGGCAAAAAGGCAGAAATTCCCTATATGTTGGGGCAATAAGACAGAAATTCTCCTTATTTTGGGGCAAAACTCAGAAATTCCACTTATTTTGGAGCAAAATTCCAGAAATTTCACTTATTTTGGGGCAGAATTGCAGAAATTAATATTATTTTGGGGCAAAATTGCAGAAAATTCACTTATTTCAATAAAAAGCAGAAATTTTCTTATTTTGGGGCAAAAAGGCAGAAATTTTTTTTATTTTGGTACAAAATTGCCGAAATTTTTCTTATTTTGGAGTAAAAAG
The DNA here is from genome assembly GCF_963924665.1 of Micromys minutus. Classification (NCBI taxonomy): domain Eukaryota; kingdom Metazoa; phylum Chordata; class Mammalia; order Rodentia; family Muridae; genus Micromys; species Micromys minutus. Next base: position 270,279 of record NW_027667251.1, on the reverse strand, counting down.
GCAGAAATTTCCCATATTTTGCGGCAAAAATGCAGAAATTCCTTTTATTTTGAGGAAAAAGGTTGAAATTCCCCTTAATTGGGGGCAAAAAGGCAGAAATTTCCTTATTTTGGGGCAAAATTGCAGAAATTACAATTATTTTGAGGCAAAATTGCACAAATTGCACTTATTTCAAAAAAAAGCAGAAATTTTCTTATTTTGGGGCAAAAAGGAAGAAATTTCCCATATTTTGGGGCAAAAATGCAGAAATTTCCTTTATTTTGAGGAAAAAGGCTGAAATTCTCCTTAATTTAGGGAAAAAAGGCAGAAATTTCCTTATTTTTGGGCAAAATTGCAAAAATTTCACTTATTTCAGGGTAATAAGTCAGAAATTTTCCTTATTTTGGGGCAAAAATACAGAAATTCTTTTTGTTTTTGGGGAAAAAGACAGAAATTGCACTTTTTTAGAGGCAAAAAAGCAGAAATTCCTTTTATTTTGGAGCCAAAATGAAGAAATTTCCCTTTTTTGTGGCAAAAGGTATACATTCCCCTTATTTTCAGGCTAAAAAGCAGAAATTCCCCGTATTTTGGAGCAAAATTGCAGAAATTCCACTAATTGTGGGGCAAAAATGCAGAAATTCCCTATATGTTAGGGCAAAAAAACTGAAATTCTCCTTATTTTGGTGGCAAAACTCAGAAATTCCACTTATTTTCGGGCAAAATTCCAGAAATTTGCCTCATTTTGGGGCAAAATTGCCGAAATTTCACTTATTTTGGGGCAAAATTGCAGAAATTTCACTTATTTCAGTGAAAAAAGGCAGAAATTTTCCGTATTTTGGGGCAAAAAGGCAGAAATTCCTAATATTTTGTGGCAAAAATGCAGAAATTCCCCTTATTTTGAGGTAAAAAGGCTGAAATTTCCCTTATATGGGGGCAAAAAGGCAGAAATTTCCCTTATTTTGGGACAAATTTGGAGAAATTTCACTTATTTCAGGGTAATAAGTCAGAAATTTTCCTTATTTTGGGCAAAAAAAGACAGAAATTCCCTTTGTTTTGGGGGAAAAATACATAAATTCCACTTATTTAGAGGCAAAAAAGCAAAAATTCCTTTTATTTTGGCCAAAATTGCAGAAATTTCACTTACTTCAGGGAAATAAGTCAGAAAATTTCCTTATTTTGGGGCAAAAAATACAGAAATTACCTTTGTTTTGGGGGAAAAAGACAGAAATTCCACTTATTTAGAGGCAAAAAAGCAGAAATTCCCCTTATTTTGGAGCAAAAATGAAGAAATTTCCATTTTTTATGGGAAAGAGTTATGCATTCTTCTTATTTTCAGGCAAAAAGGCAGAAATTCCCCGTATTTTGGGGCAAAATTGCAGAAATTCCCCTAATTGTGGGGCAAAAATACAGAAATTCTCCTTATTTTGAGTCAAAACTCAGAAATTCCACTTATTTTGGGTCAAAATTTCAATAATTTCACTTATTTTGGGGCAAAATTGCAGAAATTTCACTTATTTCAGGGTAATAAGTCAGAAATTTTCCTTATTTTGGGGCAAAAAAGACAAATTCTCTTTGTTTTGGGGGAAAAAGACAGAAATTCCACTTTTTTATAGGCAAAAAAGCAGAAATTCCCCTTATTTTGGACAAAAATGAAGAAATTTCACTTTTTAAGGGCAAAGAGTTATGCATTCTTCTTATTTTTGGGCAAAAAGGCAGAAATTCCCCTTATTTTGAGCAAAATTGCAGAAATTTCCCAAATTGTGGGGCAAAAAGGCAGAAATTCCCTATATGTTGGGGCAATAAGACAGAAATTCTCCTTATTTTGGGGCAAAACTCAGAAATTCCACTTATTTCGAAGCAAAATTCAAGAAATTTCACTTATTTTGGGGCAGAATTGCAGAAATTAAAATTATTTTGGGGCAAAATTGCAGAAATTTCACTTATTTCAATAAAAAGCAGAAATTTTCTTATTTTGGGGCAAAAAGGCAGAAATTCTCTTTGTTTTTGAGGAAAAAGAAAGAAATTCTACTTTTTTAGAGGCAAAAAAGCAGAAATTCCTTTTATTTTGGAGCAAAAATGAAGAAATTTCTCTTTTTTGTGGCAAAAGGTATGCATTCCCCTTATTTTCAGGCTAAAAGGCAGAAATTCCCTGTATTTTAAAGCAAAACTGCAGAAATTCCCCTAATTGTGGGGCAAAAAGGCAGAAATTCCCTATATGTTAGGGCAAAAAACAGAAATTCTCCTTATTTTGGGGCAAAACTCAGAAATTCCACTTATTTTGGGGCCACATTCCAGAAATTTCCCTTATTTTGGGACAAAATTGCAGAAATTTCACTTATTTTGTGGCAAAATTGCCAAAATTTCACTTATTTCAGTGAAAAAAGGCAGAAATTTTCCTTATTTTGGGGCAAAAAGTCAGGAATTCCTAATATTTTGTGGCAAAAATGCAGAAATTCCCCTTATTTTGAGGTCAAAAGGCTGAAATTCTCCTTATTTGGGAGCAAAAAAGCAGAAATTTCCCTTATTTTGGGGCAAAATTGCAGAAATTTCACTTATTTCAGTCAGAAATTTTTCTTATTTTGGGCAAAAAAGACAGAAATTCCCATTAATTTATGGGAAAAATACATAAATTCCACTTATTTAGAGGCAAAAAAGCAGAAATTTCCCTTATTTTGGGGCAAAATTGTAGAAATTTCACTTACTTCAGGGTAATAAGTCAGAAATTTTTCTTATTTAGGGGCAAAAAAGACAGGAATTCTTTTTGTTTTGGGGGAAAAAGAAAAATTCCACTTATTTAGAGGCAAAAAGCAGAAATTCCCCTTATTTTGGGGCAAAATTGCAGAAATTTCACTTATTTTGGGGCAAAATTGTAGAAATTTCACTTATTTCAAAAAAAAAGCAGAAATTTTCTTATTTTGGAGCAAAAAGCCAGAAATTTCACTTATTTTGGAGCAAAATTGCAGAAATTTCACTTATTTCAGTCAGAAATTTTTCTTATTTTGGGCAAAAAAGACAGAAATTCCCATTATTTTGGGGGAAAAATACATAAATTCCACTTATTTAGAAGCAAAAAAGTAGAAATTTCCCTTATTTTGGGGCAAAATTGTAGAAATTTCACTTACATCAGGGTAATAAGTCAGAAATTTTTCTTATTTAGGGGCAAAAAAGACAGGAATTTTTTTTGTTTTGGGGGAAAAAGACAGAAATTCCACTTATTTAGAGGTAAAAAGCAGAAATTCCCCTTATTTTGGGGCAAAATTGCAGAAATTTCACTTATTTTGGGGCAAAATTGTAGAAATTTCACTTATTTCAAAAAAAAGCAGAAATTTTCTCATTTTGGAGCAAAAAGCCAGAAATTTCACTTATTTTGGGGCAAAATTGCAGAAATTTCACTTATTTCAGTGAAAAAAGGCAGAAAATTCCCATATTTTGGGGCAAAAATGCAGAAATTTCTCTTATTTTGAGGTAAAAGGCTGAAATTCCCCTTATTTGGGGGCGAAAAGGCAGAAATTTCTCTTATTTTGGGGTAAAATTGCAGAAATTTCACTTACTTCAGGGTAATAAGTCAGAAATTTTCCTTCTTTTGGGGCGAAAAAAAAGAAATTCCCTTTGTTTTGGGAGAAAAAGACAGAAATTCCACTTTTTTATAGGCAAAAAAGCAGAAATTCCCCTTATTTTGGACAAAAATGAAGAAATTTCACTTTTTAAGGGCAAAAGTTATGCATTCTTCTTATTTTTGGGCAAAAAGGCAGAAATTCCCCTTATTTTGGAGCAAAATTGCAGAAATTTCCCAAATTGTGTGGCAAAAAGGCAGAAATTCCCTATATGTTGGGGCAATAAGACAGAAATTCTCCTTATTTTGGGGCAAAACTCAGAAATTCCACTTATTTTGGAGCAAAATTCCAGAAATTTCAGTTATTTTGGGGCAGAATTGCAGAAATTAAAATTATTTTGGGGCAAAATTGCAGAAATTTCACTTATTTCAATAAAAAGCAGAAATTTTCTTATTTTGGGGCAAAAAGGCAGAAATTTTTTTTATTTTGGTACAAAATTGCCGAAATTTTTCTTATTTTGGAGTAAAAAGGCAGAAATTTCCCATATTTTGGGGCAAAAATGCAGAAATTCCTTTTATTTTGAGGAAAAAGGCCGAAATTCCCCTTAATTGGGGCCAAAAAGCAGAAATTTCCTTATTTTGGGACAAAATTGCAAAAATTTCACTTATTTCAGGGTAATAAGTCAGAAATTTTTCTTATTTAGGGGCAAAAAAGACAGGAATTCTTTTTGTTTTGGGGGAAAAAGACAGAAATTCCACTTATTTAGAGGCAAAAAGCAGAAATTTCACTTATTTTGGGGCAAAATTGTAGAAATTTCACTTATTTCAAAAAAAAAGCAGAAATTTTCTTATTTTGGAGCAAAAAGCCAGAAATTTCACTTATTTTGGGGCAAAATTGCAGAAATTTCACTTATTTCAGTGAAAAAAGGCAGAAATTTCCCATATTTTGGGGCAAAAATGCAGAAATTTCTCTTATTTTGAGGTAAAAGGCTGAAATTCTCCTTATTTGGGGGCAAAAAGGCAGAAATTTCTCTTATTTTGGGGTAAAATTGCAGAAATTTCACTTACTTCAGAGTAAAAAGTTAGAAATTTTCCTTTTTTGGGGGCCAAAAAAAAGAAATTCCCTTTGTTTTGGGAGAAAAAGACAGAAATTCCACTTTTTTATAGGCAAAATAGCAGAAATTCCCCTTATTTTGGACAAAAATGAAGAAATTTCACTTTTTAAGGGCAAAAAGTTATGCATTCTTCTTATTTTTGGGCAAAAAGGCAGAAATTCCCCTTATTTTGGAGCAAAATTGCAGAAATTTCCCAAATTGTGGGGCAAAAAGGCAGAAATTCCCTATATGTTGGGGCAATAAGACAGAAATTCTCCTTATTTTGGGGCAAAACTCAGAAATACCACTTATTTTGGAGCAAAATTCCAGAAATTTCACTTATTTTGGGGCAGAATTGCAGAAATTAAAATTATTTTGGGGCAAAATTGCAGAAATTTCACTTATTTCAATAAAAAGCAGAAATTTTCTTATTTTGGGGCAAAAAGGCAGAATTTTTTTTTATTTTGGTACAAAATTGCCGAAATTTTTCTTATTTTGGAGTAAAAAGGCAGAAATTTCCCATATTTTGGGGCAAAAATGCAGAAATTCCTTTTATTTTGAGGAAAAAGGCTGAAATTCCCCTTAATTGGGGGCAAAAAGGCAGAAATTTCCTTATTTTGGGGCAAAATTGCAAAAATTTCACTTATTTCAGGGTAATAAGTCAGAAATTTTCCTTATTTTGGGGCAAAAAGACAGAAATTCTCTTATTTTTTTAAGGAAAAAGAAAGAAATTCCACTTTTTTAGAGGCAAAAAAGCAGAAATTCCTTTTATTTTGGAGCAAAAATGAAGAAATTTCACTTTTTTGTGGCAAAAGGTATACATTCCCCTTATTTTCAGGCTAAAAGGCAGAAATTCCCTGTATTTTAAAGCAAAACTGCAGAAATTCCCCTAATTGTGGGGCAAAAAGGCAGAAATTCACTATATGTTAGGGCAAAAAACAGAAATTCTCCTTATTTTGGGGCAAAACTCAGAAATTCCACTTATTTTGGGGCAAAATTCCAAAAATTTCCATTATTTTGGGACAAAATTGCAGAAATTTCACTTATTTTGTGGCAAAATTGCAGAAATTTCACTTATTTCATTGAAAAAAGGCAGAAATTTTCCTTATTTTGGGGCAAAAAGTCAGGAATTCCTAATATTTTGTGGCAAAAATGCAGAAATTCCCCTTATTTTGAGGACAAAAGGCTGAAATTCTTTTTATTTGGGAGCAAAAAAGCAGAAATTTCCCTTATTTTGGGGCAAAATTGCAGAAATTTCACTTATTTCAGTCAGAAATTTTCCTTATTTTGGGCAAAAAAAGACAGAAATTCCCTTTGTTTTGGGGGAAAAATACATAAATTCCACTTATTTAGAGGCAAAAAAGCAGAAATTTCCCTTATTTGGGGGCAAAATTGTAGAAATTTCACTTACTTCAGGGTAATAAGTCAGAAATTTTTCTTATTTAGGGGCAAAAAAGACAGAAATCATTTTTGTTTTGGGCTGAAAAAGACAGAAATTCCACTTATTTAGAGGCAAAAAAGCAGAAATTCCCCTTATTTTGGGGCAAAATTGCAGAAATTTCACTTATTTTGGGGCAATATTGCAGAAATTTCACTTATTTCAAAAAAAGCAGAAATTTTCTTATTTTGGAGCAAAAAGGCAGAAATTTCCCATATTTTGGGGCAAAAATGCAGAAATTAGTTTTATTTTGAGGAAAAAGGCTGAAATTCCCCTTAATTTGGGCCAAAAAGCAGAAATTTCCTTATTTTGGGGCAAAATTGCAAAAATTTCATTTATTTCAGGGTAATAAGTCAAAAATTTTCCTTATTTTGGGGCAAAAAGACAAAAATTCCCTTTGTTTTTGGGGAAAAATACAGAAATTGCACATTTTTAGAGACAAAAAAGCAGAAATTCCTATTATTTTGGAGCAAAAATGAAGAAATTGTCGTTTTTTGTGGCAAAAGGTATACATTCCCCTTATTTTCAGGCTAAAAAGTAGAAATTCCCCGTGTTTTGGAGCAAAATTGCAGAAATACCCCTAATTGTGGGGCAAAAATGCAGAAATTCCCTATATGTTAGTGCAAAAAAACAGAAATTCTCCTTATTTTGGGGCAAAACTCAGAAATTCCACTTATTTTGGGGCAAAATTCCAGAAATTTCCCTTATTTTGGGGCAAAATTGCAGAAATTTCACTTATTTTGGGGCAAAATTGCAGAAATTTCACTTATTTCAGTGAAAAAGGCAGAAATTTCCCTTATATGGGGGCAAAAAGGCAGAAATTTCCCTTATTTTGTACAAAAATTGCAGGAATTTCACTTATTTCAGGGTAATAAGTCGGAAATTTTCTTTATTTTGGGCAAAAAAAGACAGAAATTCCCTTTGTTTTGGAGGAAAAAATACATAAATTCCACTTATTTAGAGGCAAAAAAGCAGAAATTCCTTTTATTTTGGCCAAAATTTCAGAAATTTCACTTACTTCAGGGTAATAAGTCAGAAATTTCATTATTTTGGGGCAAAAAATACAGAAATTACCTTTGTTTTGGGGGAAAAAGACAGAAATTCCACTTATTTAGAGGCAAAAAAGCAGAAATTCCCTTTATTTTGGAGCAAAAATGAAGAAATTTCCCTTTTTTATGGGAAAAACTTATGCATTCTTCTTGTTTTCGGGCAAAAAGGGAGAAATTCCCCGTATTTTGGAGCAAAATTGCAGAAATTCCCCAAATTGTGGGGCAAAATGACAAAAATTCTCCTTATTTTGGGTCAAAACTCAGAAATTCCACTTATTTTGAATCAAAATTTCAATAATTTCACTTATTTTGGGGCACAATTGTAGAAATTTCACTTATTTCAGTGTAATAAGTCAGAAATTATCCTTATTTTGGGGCAAAAAAGACAAATTCCCTTTGTTTTGGGGGAAAAAGACAGAAATTCCACTTATTTAGAGGCAATAAAGCAGAAATTCCCCTCATTTTGGAGCAAAAAGAAGAAATTTCCCTTTTTTATGGCAAAAAGGTATGCATTCTTATTATTTTCGGACAAAAAAGGCAGAAATTCCCCGCATTTTGGAGCAAAATTGCAGACATTCCTCTAATTGTGGGGCAAAAAGGCAGAAATTCTCTATATGTTGGGGCAAAAAGACAGAAATTCTCCTTATTTTAGGGAAAAATTCTGAAATTTAACTTATTTTGGGGCAAAATTGCAGAAATTTCACTTATTTCAGAAATAAAAGCAGAAATTTTCTTATTTTGGGGCCAAAAGGCAGAAATTTCTTTTATTTTGTTACAAAATTGCAGAATTTTTTCTTATTTTGGGGCAAAAAGTCAGAAATTTCCCATATTTTGGGGCAAAAATGCAGAAATTTCTCTTATTTTAAGGTAAAAGGCTGAAATTCCCCTTATTTGGGGGCAAAAAGTCAAAAATTTCTCATATTTTGGGGCAAAATTGCAGAAATTTCACTTATTTTGGGGCAAAATTGCAGAAATTTCACTTATTTCAAAAAAAAGCAGAAATTTTCTTATTTTGGAGCAAAAAGGCAGAAATTTCTCATATTTTGGGACAAAAATTCAGAAATTCCTTTTATTTTGAGGAAAAAAGCTGAAATTCCCCTTAATTGGGGACAAAAAGGCAGAAATTTCCTTATTTTGGGGCAAAACTGCAAAAATTTCACTTATTTCAGGGTAATAAGTCAGAAATTTTTTTTATTTTGGGGCAAAAAGACAGAAATTCCCTTTGTTTTTGGGGAAAAAGACAGAAATTCCAATTTTTAGAGGCAAAAAAGCTGAAATTCCTTTTATTTTGGAGCAAAAATGAAGAAATTTCCATTTTTGTGGCAAAAGGAATACATTCCCCTTATTTTCAGGCTAAAAAGCAGAAATTCCCTGTATTTTGGAGCAAAATTGCAGAAATTCCCCTAATTGCGGGGCAAAAATGCAGAAATTCCCTATATGTTAGTGCAAAAAACAGAAATTCTCCTTATTTTAGGGCAAAACTCAGAAATTCCACTTATTTTGGGGCAAAATTCCAGAAATTTCCCTTATTTTGGGGCAAAATTGCAGAAATTTCACTTATTTTGAGGAAAAATTGCAGAAATTTCACTTATTTCTTTGAAAAAAGGCAGAAATTTCCCATATTTTGGGGCAAAAATGCAGAAATTTCTCTTATTTTGAGGTAAAAGTCTGAATCCCCCTTATTTGGGAGCAAAAAGGCAGAAATTTCTCTTATTTTGGGGTAAAATTGCAGAAATTTCACTTATTTCAGGGTAATAAGTCAGAAATTTTCCTTATTTTGGGGCCAAAAAACAAAAATTCCCTTTGTTTTGGGAGAAAAAGACAGAAATTCCACTTTTTTAGAGGCAAATAAGCAGAAATTTCCCTTATTTTGGAGCAAAAATGAAGAAATTTCACTTTTTAAGGGCAAAAAGGTATGCATTCTTCTTATTTTTGGGCAAAAAGGCAGAAATTCCCCTTATTTTGGAACAAAATTGCAGAAATTTCTCAAATTGTTGGGCAAAAAGGCAGAAATTCCCTATATGTTGGGGCAAAAAGACAGAAATTCTCCTTATTTTGGGGCAAAACTCAGAAAGTCCACATAATTTAGAACAAAATTCCAGAAATTTCACTTATTTTGGGGCAAAATTGCAGAAATTACAATTATTTTGGGGCAAAATTGCAGAAATTTCACTTATTTCAAAAAAAAGCAGAAATTTTCTTATTTTGGGGCAAAAAGGAAGAAATTTCCCATATTTTGGGGCAAAAATGCAGAAATTTCTTTTATTTTGAGGAAAAAGGCTGAAATTATCCTTAATTTAGGGAAAAAAGGCAGAAATTTCCTTTTTTTGGCAAAATTGCAAAAATTTCACTTATTTCAGGGTAATAAGTCAGAAATTTTCCTTATTTTGGGGCAAAAAGACAGAAATTCCCTTTGTTTTTGGGGAAAAAGACAGAAATTGCACTTTCTTAGAAGCAAAAAAGCAGAAATTCCTTTTATTTTGGAGCAAAAATGAAGAAATTTCCCTTTTTTGTGGCAAAAGGTATACATTCCCCTTATTTTCAGGCTAAAAAGCAGAAATTCCCCGTATTTTGGAGCAAAATTGCAGAAATTCCACTAATTGTGGGGCAAAAATGCAGAAATTCCCTATATGTTCGGGCAAAAAAACAGAAATTCTCCTTATTTTGGTGGCAAAACTCAGAAATTCCACTTATTTTCGGGCAAAATTCCAGAAATTTGCCACATTTTGGGGCAAAATTGCCGAAATTTCACTTATTTTGGGGCAAAATTGCAGAAATTTCACTTATTTCAGTGAAAAAAGGCAGAAATTTTCCTTATTTTGGGGCAAAAAGGCAGAAATTCCTAATATTTTGTGGCAAAAATGCAGAAATTCCCCTTATTTTGAGGTAAAAAGGCTGAAATTTCCCTTATATGGGGGCAAAAAGGCAGAAATTTCCCTTATTTTGGGACAAATTTGCAGAAATTTCACTTATTTCAGGGTAATAAGTCAGAAATTTTCCTTATTTTGGGCAAAAAAAGACAGAAATTCCCTTTGTTTTGGGGGAAAAATATATAAATTCCACTTATTTAGAGGCAAAAAAGCAGAAATTCCTTTATTTTGGCCAAAATTGCAGAAATTTCACTTACTTCAGGGTAATAAGTCAGAAAATTTCCTTATTTTGGGGCAAAAAAGACAGAAATTACCTTTGTTTTGGGGGAAAAAGACAGAAATTCCACTTATTTAGAGGCAAAAAAGCAGAAATTCCCCTTATTTTGGAGCAAAAATGAAGAAATTTCCATTTTTTATGGGAAAGAGTTATGCATTCTTCTTATTTTCGGGCAAAAAGGCAGAAATTCCCCGTATTTTGGAGCAAAATTGCAGAAATTCCCCTAATTGTGGGGCAAAAATACAGAAATTCTCCTTATTTTGGGTCAAAACTCAGAAATTCCACTTATTTTGGGTCAAAATTTCAATAATTTCACTTATTTTGGGGCAAAATTGCAGAAATTTCACTTATTTCAGGGTAATAAGTCAGAAATTTTCCTTATTTTGGGGCAAAAAAGACAAATTCTCTTTGTTTTGGGGGAAAAAGACAGAAATTCCACTTTTTTATAGGCAAAAAAGCAGAAATTCCACTTATTTTAGACAAAAAAGAAGAAATTTCACTTTTTAAGGACAAAAAGTTATGCATTCTTCTTATTTTTGGGCAAAAAGGCAGAAATTCCCCTTATTTTGGAGCAAAATTGCAGAAATTTCCCAAATTGTGGGGCAAAAAGGCAGAAATTCCCTATATGTTGGGGCAATAAGACAGAAATTCTCCTTATTTTGGGGCAAAACTCAGAAATTCTACTTATTTCGGAGCAAAATTCCAGAAATTTCACTTATTTTGGGGCAGAATTGCAGAAATTAAAATTATTTTGGGGCAAAATTGCAGAAATTTCACTTATTTCAATAAAAAGCAGAAATTTTCTTATTTTGGGGCAAAAAGGCAGAAATTCTCTTTGTTTTTGAGGAAAAAGAAAGAAATTCTACTTTTTTAGAGGCAAAAAAGCAGAAATTCCTTTTATTTTGGAGCAAAAATGAAGAAATTTCTCTTTTTTTGTGGCAAAAGGTATGCATTCCCCTTATTTTCAGGCTAAAAGGCAGAAATTCCCTGTATTTTAAAGCAAAACTGCAGAAATTCCCCTAATTGTGGGGCAAAAAGGCAGAAATTCCCTATATGTTAGGGCAAAAAACAGAAATTCTCCTTATTTTGGGGCAAAACTCAGAAATTCCACTTATTTTGGGACCACATTCCAGAAATTTCCCTTATTTTGGGACAAAATTGCAGAAATTTCACTTATTTTGTGGCAAAATTGCCGAAATTTCACTTATTTCAGTGAAAAAAGGCAGAAATTTTCCTTATTTTGGGGCAAAAATTCAGGAATTCCTAATATTTTGTGGCAAAAATGCAGAAATTCCCCTTATTTTGAGGTCAAAAGGCTGAAATTCTCCTTATTTGGGAGCAAAAAAGCAGAAATTTCCCTTATTTTGGGGCAAAATTGCAGAAATTTCACTTATTTCAGTCAGAAATTTTTCTTATTTTTGGCAAAAAAGACAGAAATTCCCATTAATTTATGGGAAAAATACATAAATTCCACTTATTTAGAGGCAAAAAAGCAGAAATTTCCCTTATTTTGGGGCAAAATTGTAGAAATTTCACTTACTTCAGGGTAATAAGTCAGAAATTTTTCTTATTTAGGCGCAAAAAAGACAGGAATTCTTTTTGTTTTGGGGGAAAAAGAAAAATTCCACTTATTTAGAGGCAAAAAGCAGAAATTCCCCTTATTTTGGGGCAAAATTGCAGAAATTTCACTTATTTTGGGGCAAAATTGTAGAAATTTCACTTATTTCAAAAAAAAAAAGCAGAAATTTTCTTATTTTGGAGCAAAAAGCCAGAAATTTCACTTATTTTGGAGCAAAATTGCAGAAATTTCACTTATTTCAGTCAGAAATTTTTCTTATTTTGGGCAAAAAAGACAGAAATTCCCATTATTTTGGGGGAAAAATACATAAATTCCACTTATTTAGAGGCAAAAAAGCAGAAATTTCCCTTATTTTGGGGCAAAATTGTAGAAATTTCACTTACTTCAGGGTAATAAGTCAGAAATTTTTCTTATTTAGGGGCAAAAAAGACAGGAATTCTTTTTGTTTTGGGGGAAAAAGAAAAATTCCACTTATTTAGAGGCAAAAAGCAGAAATTCCCCTTATTTTGGGGCAAAATTGCGGAAATTTCACTTATTTTGGGGCAAAATTGTAGATATTTCACTTATTTCAAAAAAAAAAGCAGAAATTTTCTTATTTTGGAGCAAAAAGCCAGAAATTTCACTTATTTTGGAGCAAAATTGCAGAAATTTCACTTATTTCAGTGAAAAAAGGCAGAAATTTCCCATATTTTGGGGCAAAAATGCAGAAATTTCTCTTATTTTGAGGTAAAAGGCTGAAATTCCCATTATTTGGGGGCGAAAAGGCAGAAATTTCTCTTATTTTGGGGTAAAATTGCAGAAATTTCACTTACTTCAGGGTAATAAGTCAGAAATTTTCCTTATTTTGGGGCCAAAAAAAAGAAATTCCCTTTGTTTTGATAGAAAAAGACAGAAATTCCACTTTTTTATAGGCAAAATAGCAGAAATTCCCCTTATTTTGGACAAAAATGAAGAAATTTCACTTTTTAAGGGCAAAAAGTTATGCATTCTTCTTATTTTTGGGCAAAAAGGCAGAAATTCCCCTTATTTTGGAGCAAAATTGCAGAAATTTCCCAAATTGTGGGGCAAAAAGGCAGAAATTCCCTATATGTTGGGGCAATAAGACAGAAATTCTCCTTATTTTGGGGCAAAACTCAGAAATTCCACTTATTTTGGAGCAAAATTCCAGAAATTTCACTTATTTTGGGGCAGAATTGCAGAAATTAATATTATTTTGGGGCAAAATTGCAGAAATTTCACTTATTTCAATAAAAAGCAGAAATTTTCTTATTTTGGGGCAAAAAGGCAGAAATTTTTTTTATTTTGGTACAAAATTGCCGAAATTTTTCTTATTTTGGAGTAAAAAGGCAGAAATTTCCCATATTTTGCGGCAAAAATGCAGAAATTCCTTTTATTTTGAGGAAAAAGGTTGAAATTCCCCTTAATTGGGGGCAAAAAGGCAGAAATTTCCTTATTTTGGGGCAAAATTGCAGAAATTACAATTATTTTGAGGCAAAATTGCACAAATTGCACTTATTTCAAAAAAAGCAGAAATTTTCTTATTTTGGGGCAAAAAGGAAGAAATTTCCCATATTTTGGGGCAAAAATGCAGAAATTTCTTTTATTTTGAGGAAAAAGGCTGAAATTCTCCTTAATTTAGGGAAAAAAGGCAGAAATTTCCTTATTTTTGGGCAAAATTGCAAAAATTTCACTTATTTCAGGGTAATAAGTCAGAAATTTTCCTTATTTTGGGGCAAAAATACAGAAATTCTTTTTGTTTTTGGGGAAAAAGACAGAAATTGCACTTTTTTAGAGGCAAAAAAGCAGAAATTCCTTTTATTTTGGAGCCAAAATGAAGAAATTTCCCTTTTTTGTGGCAAAAGGTATACATTCCCCTTATTTTCAGGCTAAAAAGCAGAAATTCCCCGTATTTTGGAGCAAAATTGCAGAAATTCCACTAATTGTGGGGCAAAAATGCAGAAATTCCCTATATGTTAGGGCAAAAAAACTGAAATTCTCCTTATTTTGGTGGCAAAACTCAGAAATTCCACTTATTTTCGGGCAAAATTCCAGAAATTTGCCTCATTTTGGGGCAAAATTGCCGAAATTTCACTTATTTTGGGGCAAAATTGCAGAAATTTCACTTATTTCAGTGAAAAAAGGCAGAAATTTTTTTTATTTTGGGGCAAAAAGGCAGAAATTCCTAATATTTTGTGGCAAAAATGCAGAAATTCCCCTTATTTTGAGGTAAAAAGGCTGAAATTTCCCTTATTTTGAGGTAAAAAGGCTGAAATTTCCCTTATATGGGGGCAAAAAGGCAGAAATTTCCCTTATTTCAGGGTAATAAGTCAGAAATTTTCCTTATTTTGGGCAAAAAAAGACAGAAATTCCCTTTGTTTTGGGGGAAAAATACATAAATTCCACTTATTTAGAGGCAAAAAAGCAAAAATTCCTTTTATTTTGGCCAAAATTGCAGAAATTTCACTTACTTCAGGGAAATAAGTCAGAAAATTTCCTTATTTTGGGGCAAAAAATACAGAAATTACCTTTGTTTTGGGGGAAAAAGACAGAAATTCCACTTATTTAGAGGCAAAAAAGCAGAAATTCCCCTTATTTTGGAGCAAAAATGAAGAAATTTCCATTTTTTTATGGGAAAGAGTTATGCATTCTTCTTATTTTCAGGCAAAAAGGCAGAAATTCCCCGTATTTTGGGGCAAAATTGCAGAAATTCCCCTAATTGTGGGGCAAAAATACAGAAATTCTCCTTATTTTGAGTCAAAACTCAGAAATTCCACTTATTTTGGGTCAAAATTTCAATAATTTCACTTATTTTGGGGCAAAATTGCAGAAATTTCACTTATTTCAGAGTAATAAGTCAGAAATTTTCCTTATTTTGGGGCAAAAAAGACAAATTCTCTTTGTTTTGGGGAAAAAAGACAGAAATTCCACTTTTTTATAGGCAAAAAAGCAGAAATTCCCCTTATTTTGGACAAAAATGAAGAAATTTCACTTTTTAAGGGCAAAAAGTTATGCATTCTTCTTATTTTTGGGCAAAAAGGCAGAAATTCCCCTTATTTTGAGCAAAATTGCAGAAATTTCCCAAATTGTGGGGCAAAAAGGCAGAAATTCCCTATATGTTGGGGCAATAAGACAGAAATTCTCCTTATTTTGGGGCAAAACTCAGAAATTCCACTTATTTCGAAGCAAAATTCCAGAAATTTCACTTATTTTGGGGCAGAATTGCAGAAATTAAAATTATTTTGGGGCAAAATTGCAGAAATTTCACTTATTTCAATAAAAAGCAGAAATTTTCTTATTTTGGGGCAAAAAGGAAGAAATTTCCCATATTTTGGGGCAAAAATGCAGAAATTTCTTTTATTTTGAGGAAAAAGGCTGAAATTATCCTTAATTTAGGGAAAAAAGGCAGAAATTTCCTTTTTTTGGCAAAATTGCAAAAATTTCACTTATTTCAGGGTAATAAGTCAGAAATTTTCCTTATTTTGGGGCAAAAAGACAGAAATTCCCTTTGTTTTTGGGGAAAAAGACAGAAATTGCACTTTCTTAGAAGCAAAAAAGCAGAAATTCCTTTTATTTTGGAGCAAAAATGAAGAAATTTCCCTTTTTTGTGGCAAAAGGTATACATTCCCCTTATTTTCAGGCTAAAAAGCAGAAATTCCCCGTATTTTGGAGCAAAATTGCAGAAATTCCACTAATTGTGGGGCAAAAATGCAGAAATTCCCTATATGTTCGGGCAAAAAAACAGAAATTCTCCTTATTTTGGTGGCAAAACTCAGAAATTCCACTTATTTTCGGGCAAAATTCCAGAAATTTGCCTCATTTTGGGGCAAAATTGCCGAAATTTCACTTATTTTGGGGCAAAATTGCAGAAATTTCACTTATTTCAGTGAAAAAAGGCAGAAATTTTCCTTATTTTGGGGCAAAAAGGCAGAAATTCCTAATATTTTGTGGCAAAAATGCAGAAATTCCCCTTATTTTGAGGTAAAAAGGCTGAAATTTCCCTTATATGGGGGCAAAAAGGCAGAAATTTCCCTTATTTTGGGACAAATTTGCAGAAATTTCACTTATTTCAGGGTAATAAGTCAGAAATTTTCCTTATTTTGGGCAAAAAAAGACAGAAATTCCATTTGTTTTGGGGGAAAAATATATAAATTCCACTTATTTAGAGGCAAAAAAGCAGAAATTCCTTTATTTTGGCCAAAATTGCAGAAATTTCACTTACTTCAGGGTAATAAGTCAGAAAATTTCCTTATTTTGGGGCAAAAAAGACAGAAATTACCTTTGTTTTGGGGGAAAAAGACAGAAATTCCACTTATTTAGAGGCAAAAAAGCAGAAATTCCCCTTATTTTGGAGCAAAAATGAAGAAATTTCCATTTTTTATGGGAAAGAGTTATGCATTCTTCTTATTTTCGGGCAAAAAGGCAGAAATTCCCCGTATTTTGGAGCAAAATTGCAGAAATTCCCCTAATTGTGGGGCAAAAATACAGAAATTCTCCTTATTTTGGGTCAAAACTCAGAAATTCCACTTATTTTGGGTCAAAATTTCAATAATTTCACTTATTTTGGGGCAAAATTGCAGAAATTTCACTTATTTCAGGGTAATAAGTCAGAAATTTTCCTTATTTTGGGGCAAAAAAGACAAATTCTCTTTGTTTTGGGGGAAAAAGACAGAAATTCCACTTTTTTATAGGCAAAAAAGCAGAAATTCCCCTTATTTTGGACAAAAATGAAGAAATTTCACTTTTTAAGGGCAAAAAGTTATGCATTCTTCTTATTTTTGGGCAAAAAGGCAGAAATTCCCCTTATTTTGGAGCAAAATTGCAGAAATTTCCCAAATTGTGGGGCAAAAAGGCAGAAATTCCCTATATGTTGGGGCAATAAGACAGAAATTCTCCTTATTTTGGGGCAAAACTCAGAAATTCCACTTATTTCGGAGCAAAATTCCAGAAATTTCACTTATTTTGGGGCAGAATTGCAGAAATTAAAATTATTTTGGGGCAAAATTGCAGAAATTTCACTTATTTCAATAAAAAGCAGAAATTTTCTTATTTTGGGGCAAAAAGGCAGAAATTCTCTTTGTTTTTGAGGAAAAAGAAAGAAATTCTACTTTTTTAGAGGCAAAAAAGCAGAAATTCCTTTTATTTTGGAGCAAAAATGAAGAAATTTCTCTTTTTTGTGGCAAAAGGTATGCATTCCCCTTATTTTCAGGCTAAAAGGCAGAAATTCCCTGTATTTTAAAGCAAAACTGCAGAAATTCCCCTAATTGTGGGGCAAAAAGGCAGAAATTCCCTATATGTTAGGGCAAAAAACAGAAATTCTCCTTATTTTGGGGCAAAACTCAGAAATTCCACTTATTTTGGGGCCACATTCCAGAAATTTCCCTTATTTTGGGACAAAATTGCAGAAATTTCACTTATTTTGTGGCAAAATTGCCGAAATTTCACTTATTTCAGTGAAAAAAGGCAGAAATTTTCCTTATTTTGGGGCAAAAAGTCAGGAATTCCTAATATTTTGTGGCAAAAATGCAGAAATTCCCCTTATTTTGAGGTCAAAAGGCTGAAATTCTCCTTATTTGGGAGCAAAAAAGCAGAAATTTCCCTTATTTTGGGACAAAATTGCAGAAATTTCACTTATTTTGTGGCAAAATTGCCGAAATTTCACTTATTTCAGTGAAAAAAGGCAGAAATTTTCCTTATTTTGGGGCAAAAAGTCAGGAATTCCTAATATTTTGTGGCAAAAATGCAGAAATTCCCCTTATTTTGAGGTCAAAAGGCTGAAATTCTCCTTATTTGGGAGCAAAAAAGCAGAAATTTCCCTTATTTTGGGGCAAAATTGCAGAAATTTCACTTATTTCAGTCAGAAATTTTTCTTATTTTTGGCAAAAAAGACAGAAATTCCCATTAATTTATGGGAAAAATACATAAATTCCACTTATTTAGAGGCAAAAAAGCAGAAATTTCCCTTATTTTGGGGCAAAATTGTAGAAATTTCACTTACTTCAGGGTAATAAGTCAGAAATTTTTCTTATTTAGGGGCAAAAAAGACAGGAATTCTTTTTGTTTTGGGGGAAAAAGAAAAATTCCACTTATTTAGAGGCAAAAAGCAGAAATTCCCCTTATTTTGGGGCAAAATTGCAGAAATTTCACTTATTTTGGGGCAAAATTGTAGAAATTTCACTTATTTCAAAAAAAAAAAGCAGAAATTTTCTTATTTTGGAGCAAAAAGCCAGAAATTTCACTTATTTTGGAGCAAAATTGCAGAAATTTCACTTATTTCAGTCAGAAATTTTTCTTATTTTGGGCAAAAAAGACAGAAATTCCCATTATTTTGGGGGAAAAATACATAAATTCCACTTATTTAGAGGCAAAAAAGCAGAAATTTCCCTTATTTTGGGGCAAAATTGTAGAAATTTCACTTACTTCAGGGTAATAAGTCAGAAATTTTTCTTATTTAGGGGCAAAAAAGACAGGAATTCTTTTTGTTTTGGGGGAAAAATAAAAATTCCACTTATTTAGAGGCAAAAAGCAGAAATTCCCATTATTTTGGAGCAAAAATGAACAAATTTCCCTTTTTTATGGCAAAAAATTATGCATTCTTCTTATTTTGGGGCAAAAAGGCAGAAATTCCCCGTATTTTGGAGCAAAATTGCAGAAATTCCCCTGATTGTGGGGCAAAAAGGCAGAAAATCCCTATATGTTGGGGCAAAAAGACAGAAATTCTCCTTATTTTGGGGCAGAACTCAGAAATTCCACTTATTTTGGGGCAAAATTCCAGAGATTTTCCTTATTTTGGGGCAAAATTGCAGAAATTTCACTTATTTTGGGGCAAAATTTCAGAAATTTCACTTATTTCAGGGAAAAAAGGCAGAAATTTTCCTTATTTCGGGGCAAAAAGGCAGAAATTCCTTTTATTTTGAGGAAAAAGGTTGAAATTCCCCTTAATTGGGGGCAAAAAAACAGAAATTTCCTTATTTTTGGGCAAAATTACAAAAATTTCACTTATTTCAGTGTAATAAGACAGAAATTTTCCTTATTTTGGGGAAAAAAGACAGAAATTCCCTTTGTTTTGGGGGAAAAAGACAGAAATTCCACTTATTTAGATGCAAAAAAGCAGAAATTCCCCTTATTTTGGAGCAAAAATGAAGAAATTTCCCTTTTTTATGGCAAAAAGCTATGCATTCTTCTTATTTTCGAGCAAAAAGGCAGAAATTCCCCATATTTTGGAGCAAAATTGCAGAAATTCCCCTAATTGTGGGGCAAAAAGGCAGAAATTCCCTATATGTTGGGGCAAAAAGACAGAAATTCTCCTTATTTTGGGGCAAAACTTAGAAATTCCACTTATTTTGGAGCAAAATTCCAGATATTCCACTTATTTTGGGGCAAAATTGCCGAAATTTCACTTATTTTCGGGCAAAATTGCAGAAATTTCACTTATTTCAAAAAAAAAGCAGAAATTTTCTTATTTTGTAGCCAAAAGGCAGAAATTTCCCATATTTTGGGGCAAAAATGCAGAAATTCCTTTTATTTTGAGGAAAAAGGTTGAAATTCCCCTTAATTGGGGGCAAAAAGGCAGAAATTTCCTTATTTTTGGGCAAAATTACAAAAATTTC
This sequence comes from Micromys minutus, assembly GCF_963924665.1. NCBI lineage: Eukaryota > Metazoa > Chordata > Mammalia > Rodentia > Muridae > Micromys > Micromys minutus. The sequence goes on along the minus strand of NW_027667251.1, from coordinate 250,833 downwards.
ACTTATTTCAGTGTAATAAGTAAGAAATTTTCCTTATTTTTAAGAAAAAAGACAGAAATTCCCTTTGTTTTTGGGGAAAAAGACAGAAATTCCACTTTTTTAGAGGCAAAAAATAGAAATTCCTTTTATTTTGGAGCAAAAATGAAGAAATTTCCCTTTTTTGTGGCAAAAGTTATACATTCCCCTTATTTTCAGGCTAAAAAGCAGAAATTCCCCGTATTTTAGAGCAAAATTGCAGAAATTCCCCTAATTGTGGGGCAAAAAGGCAGAAATTCCCTATATGTTAGGGCAAAAAACAGAAATTCTCCTTATTTTGGGTCAAAACTCAGAAATTCCACTTATTTTGGAGAAAAATTCCAGAAATTTCCCTTATTTTGGGGCAAAATTGCAGAAATTTCAGTTATTTTGGGGCAAAATTGCAGAAATTTCACTTAATTCAGTGAAAAAAGGCAGAAATTTTCCTTATTTTGGGGCAAAAAGGCAGAAATTCCTAATATTTTGTGGCAAAAATGCAGAAATTCCCCTTATTTTCAGGTAAAAAGGCTTAAATTCCCCTTATTTGGGGGCAAAATGCAGAAATTTCCCTTATTTTTGGGCAAAATTGCAGAAATTTCACTTATTTCAGGGTAATAAGTCAGAAATTTTCCTTATTTTGGGCAAAAAAAAAAACCCAAAAATTCCCTTTGTTTTGGGGGAAAAATACATATATTCCAATTATTTAGAGGCAAAAAAGCAGAAATTCCCTTTATTTTGGGGCAAAATTGCAGAAATTTTACTTACTTCAGTGTAATAAGTCAGAAATTTTCCTTATTTTGGGGCAAAAAAGACAGAAATTACCTTTTTTTTAAGGGAAAAAACAGAAATTCCACTTATTTAGAGGCAAAAACGCAGAAATTCCCCTTATTTTGGAGCAAAAATGAAGAAATTTCTCTTTTTTATGGGAAAAATTTATGCAATCTTCTTATTTTCGGACAAAAAGGCAGAAATTCCCTGTATTTTGGAGCAAAATTGCAGAAATTTCACTTATTTCAGGGTAATAAGTCAGAAATTTTCCTTATTTTGGGGCAAAAAAAGACAGAAATTCCCTTTGTTTTGTGGGAAAAAGACAGAAATTCCACTTATTTAGAGGCATGAAAGCAGAAATTCCCCTCATTTTGGAGCAAAAATGAAGAAATTTTCCTTTTTTATTGCAAAAAGGTATGCATTCTTATTATTTTCGGGCAAAAAAGCAGAAATTCTCCGTATTTGGAGGCAAAAATGTAGAAATTTCTCTTATTTTGAGGTAAAAGGCTGAAATTCCCCTTATTTGGTGGCAAAAATGCAGAAATTTCTCTGATTTTGGGGCAAAATTGCAGAAATTTCACTTATTTCAGGGTAATTAGTCAGAAATTTTCCTGATTTTGGAGGCAAAAAACAGAAATTCCCTTCGTTTTGAAGGAAAAAGACAGAAATTCCACTTTTTTAGAGGCAAAAAAGCAGAAATTCTGCTTATTTTGGAGCAAAAATGAAGAAATTTCTCTTTTTTGTGGCAAAAGGTATACATTCCCCTTATTTTCAGGCTAAAAAGCAGAAATTCCCCGTATTTTGGAGCAAAATTGCAGAAATTCCCCTAATTGTGGGGCAAAAATGCAGAAATTCCTTATATGTTAGAGCAAAAAAACAGTAATTCTCCTTATTTTGGGGCAAAACTCATAAATTCCACTTATTTTGGGGCAAAATTCCAGAAATTTCCCTTATTTTGGGACAAAATTGCAGAAATTTCACTTATTTTGGGGCAAAATTGCAGAAATTTCACTTATTTCAGTGAAAAAAGGCAGAAATTTTCCTTATTTTGGGGCAAATAGGCCGAAATTCCTAATATTTTGTGGCAAAAATGCAGAAATTCCCCTTATTTTGAGGTAAAAAGGCTGAAATTTCCCTTATATAGGGGCAAAAAGGCAGAAATTTCCCTTATTTTGGGGCAAAATTGCAGAAATTTCACTTATTTCAGGGTAATAAGTCAGAAATTTTCCTTATTTTGGGCAAAAAAAACCCCAGAAATTCCCTTTGTTTTGGGGGAAAAATACATATATTCCACTTATTTAGAGGCAAAAAAGGAGAAATTCCTTTTATTTTGGCCAAAATTGCAAAAATTTCACTTACTTCAGGGTAATAAGTCAGAAAATTTCCTTATTTTGGGGCAAAAAGAGAGAAATTACCTTTGTTTTGGGGGAAAAAGACAGAAATTCCACTTATTTAGAGGCAAAAAAGCAGAAATTCCCCTTATTTTGGAAAAAAATGAAGAAATTTCACTTTTTAAAAGCAAAAAGTTATGCATTCTTCTTATTTTCGGGCAAAAAGGCAGAAATTCCCCGTATTTTGGAGCAAAATTGCAGAAATTCCCCTAATTGTGGGGCAAAAAGACAGAAATTCTCCTTATTTTGTGTCAAAACTCAGTAATTCCACTTATTTTGGTTCAAAATTTCAGTAATTTCACTTATTTTGGGGAAAAATTGCAGAAATTTCACTTATTTCAGGGTAATAAGTCAGAAATTTTCTTTATTTTGGGGCAAAAAAGACAAATTCCCTTTGTTTTGGTGGAAAAAGACAGAAATTCCACTTATTTAGAGGCAAAAAAGCAGAAATTCCCCTCATTTTGGAGCCAAAAATAGAAATTTCCCTTTTTTATGGCAAAAAGGTATGCATTCTTATTATTTTCGGACAAAAAAGGCAGAAATTCCCCGTATTTTGGAGCAAAATTGCAGAAATTCCTCTAATTGTGGGGCAAAAAGGCAGAAATTCCCTATATGTTGGGGCAAAAAATAGAGAAATTCTTTTTATTTTAGGGAAAAACTCAGAAATTTAACTTATTTTGGGGCAAAATTGCAGAAATTTCACTTATTTCAGAAATAAAAGCAGAAATTTTCTTATTTTGGGGCCAAGAGGCAGAAATTTCTTTTATTTTGTTACAAAATTGCAGAATTTTTTCTTATTTTGGGGCAAAAAGGCAGAAATTTCCCATATTTTGGGGCAAAAATGCAGAAATTTCTCTTATTTTGTGGTAAAAGGCTGAAATTCCCCTTATTTGGGGGCGAAAAAGCAGAAATTTCTCTTATTTTGGGGTAAAATTGCAGAAATTTCACTTACTTCAGGGTAATAAGTCAGAAATTTTCCTTATTTTGGGGCCAAAAAAAAGGAATTCCCTTTGTTTTGGTAGAAAAAGACAGAAATTCCACTTTTTTATAGGCAAAAAAGCAGAAATTCCCCTTATTTTGGACAAAAATGCAGAAATTTCACTTTTTAAGGGCAAAAAGTTATGCATTCTTCTTATTTTTGGGCAAAAAGGCAGAAATTCCCCTTATTTTGGAGCAAAATTGCAGAAATTTCCCAAATTGTGGGGCAAAAAGGCAGAAATTCCCTATATGTTGGGGCAATAAGACAGAAATTCTCCTTATTTTGGGGCAAAACTCAGAAATTCCACTTATTTCGGAGCAAAATTCCAGAAATTTCACTTATTTTGGGGCAGAATTGCAGAAATTAAAATTATTTTGGGGCAAAATTGCAGAAATTTCACTTATTTCAATAAAAAGCAGAAATTTTCTTATTTTGGGGCAAAAAGGCAGAAATTCTCTTTGTTTTTGAGGAAAAAGAAAGAAATTCTACTTTTTTAGAGGCAAAAAAGCAGAAATTCCTTTTATTTTGGAGCAAAAATGAAGAAATTTCTCTTTTTTGTGGCAAAAGGTATGCATTCCCCTTATTTTCAGGCTAAAAGGCAGAAATTCCCTGTATTTTAAAGCAAAACTGCAGAAATTCCCCTAATTGTGGGGCAAAAAGGCAGAAATTCCCTATATGTTAGGGCAAAAAACAGAAATTCTCCTTATTTTGGGGCAAAACTCAGAAATTCCACTTATTTTGGGGCCACATTCCAGAAATTTCCCTTATTTTGGGACAAAATTGCAGAAATTTCACTTATTTTGTGGCAAAATTGCCGAAATTTCACTTATTTCAGTGAAAAAAGGCAGAAATTTTCCTTATTTTGGGGCAAAAAGTCAGGAATTCCTAATATTTTGTGGCAAAAATGCAGAAATTCCCCTTATTTTGAGGTCAAAAGGCTGAAATTCTCCTTATTTGGGAGCAAAAAAGCAGAAATTTCCCTTATTTTGGGACAAAATTGCAGAAATTTCACTTATTTTGTGGCAAAATTGCCGAAATTTCACTTATTTCAGTGAAAAAAGGCAGAAATTTTCCTTATTTTGGGGCAAAAAGTCAGGAATTCCTAATATTTTGTGGCAAAAATGCAGAAATTCCCCTTATTTTGAGGTCAAAAGGCTGAAATTCTCCTTATTTGGGAGCAAAAAAGCAGAAATTTACCTTATTTTGGGGCAAAATTGCAGAAATTTCACTTATTTCAGTCAGAAATTTTTCTTATTTTTGGCAAAAAAGACAGAAATTCCCATTAATTTATGGGAAAAATACATAAATTCCACTTATTTAGAGGCAAAAAAGCAGAAATTTCCCTTATTTTGGGGCAAAATTGTAGAAATTTCACTTACTTCAGGGTAATAAGTCAGAAATTTTTCTTATTTAGGGGCAAAAAAGACAGGAATTCTTTTTGTTTTGGGGGAAAAAGAAAAATTCCACTTATTTAGAGGCAAAAAGCAGAAATTCCCCTTATTTTGGGGCAAAATTGCAGAAATTTCACTTATTTTGGGGCAAAATTGTAGAAATTTCACTTATTTCAAAAAAAAAAGCAGAAATTTTCTTATTTTGGAGCAAAAAGCCAGAAATTTCACTTATTTTGGAGCAAAATTGCAGAAATTTCACTTATTTCAGTCAGAAATTTTTCTTATTTTGGGCAAAAAAGACAGAAATTCCCATTATTTTGGGGGAAAAATACATAAATTCCACTTATTTAGAGGCAAAAAAGCAGAAATTTCCCTTATTTTGGGGCAAAATTGTAGAAATTTCACTTACTTCAGGGTAATAAGTCAGAAATTTTTCTTATTTAGGGGCAAAAAAGACAGGAATTCTTTTTGTTTTGGGGGAAAAATAAAAATTCCACTTATTTAGAGGCAAAAAGCAGAAATTCCCATTATTTTGGAGCAAAAATGAACAAATTTCCCTTTTTTATGGCAAAAAATTATGCATTCTTCTTATTTTGGGGCAAAAAGGCAGAAATTCCCCGTATTTTGGAGCAAAATTGCAGAAATTCCCCTGATTGTGGGGCAAAAAGGCAGAAAATCCCTATATGTTGGGGCAAAAAGACAGAAATTCTCCTTATTTTGGGGCAGAACTCAGAAATTCCACTTATTTTGGGGCAAAATTCCAGAGATTTTCCTTATTTTGGGGCAAAATTGCAGAAATTTCACTTATTTTGGGGCAAAATTTCAGAAATTTCACTTATTTCAGGGAAAAAAGGCAGAAATTTTCCTTATTTTGGGGCAAAAAGGCAGAAATTCCTTTTATTTTGAGGAAAAAGGTTGAAATTCCCCTTAATTGGGGGCAAAAAAACAGAAATTTCCTTATTTTTGGGCAAAATTACAAAAATTTCACTTATTTCAGTGTAATAAGACAGAAATTTTCCTTATTTTGGGGAAAAAAGACAGAAATTCCCTTTGTTTTGGGGGAAAAAGACAGAAATTCCACTTATTTAGATGCAAAAAAGCAGAAATTCCCCTTATTTTGGAGCAAAAATGAAGAAATTTCCCTTTTTTATGGCAAAAAGCTATGCATTCTTCTTATTTTCGAGCAAAAAGGCAGAAATTCCCCATATTTTGGAGCAAAATTGCAGAAATTCCCCTAATTGTGGGGCAAAAAGGCAGAAATTCCCTATATGTTGGGGCAAAAAGACAGAAATTCTCCTTATTTTGGGGCAAAACTTAGAAATTCCACTTATTTTGGAGCAAAATTCCAGAAATTCCACTTATTTTGGGGCAAAATTGCCGAAATTTCACTTATTTTCGGGCAAAATTGCAGAAATTTCACTTATTTCAAAAAAAAAGCAGAAATTTTCTTATTTTGTAGCCAAAAGGCAGAAATTTCCCATATTTTGGGGCAAAAATGCAGAAATTCCTTTTATTTTGAGGAAAAAGGTTGAAATTCCCCTTAATTGGGGGCAAAAAGGCAGAAATTTCCTTATTTTTGGGCAAAATTACAAAAATTTCACTTATTTCAGTGTAATAAGTAAGAAATTTTCTTTATTTTTGGGAAAAAAGACAGAAATTCCCTTTGTTTTTGGGGAAAAAGACAGAAATTCCACTTTTTTAGAGGCAAAAAATAGAAATTCCTTTTATTTTGGAGCAAAAATGAAGAAATTTCCCTTTTTTGTGGCAAAAGTTATACATTCCCCTTATTTTCAGGCTAAAAAGCAGAAATTCCCCGTATTTTAGAGCAAAATTGCAGAAATTCCCCTAATTGTGGGGCAAAAAGGCAGAAATTCCCTATATGTTAGGGCAAAAAACAGAAATTCTCCTTATTTTGGGTCAAAACTCAGAAATTCCACTTATTTTGGAGAAAAATTCCAGAAATTTCCCTTATTTTGGGGCAAAATTGCAGAAATTTCAGTTATTTTGGGGCAAAATTGCAGAAATTTCACTTAATTCAGTGAAAAAAGGCAGAAATTTTCCTTATTTTGGGGCAAAAAGGCAGAAATTCCTAATATTTTGTGGCAAAAATGCAGAAATTCCCCTTATTTTCAGGTAAAAAGGCTTAAATTCCCCTTATTTGGGGGCAAAATGCAGAAATTTCCCTTATCTTTGGGCAAAATTGCAGAAATTTCACTTATTTCAGGGTAATAAGTCAGAAATTTTCCTTATTTTGGGCAAAAAAAAAACCCAAAAATTCCCTTTGTTTTGGGGGAAAAATACATATATTCCAATTATTTAGAGGCAAAAAAGCAGAAATTCCCTTTATTTTGGGGCAAAATTGCAGAAATTTTACTTACTTCAGTGTAATAAGTCAGAAATTTTCCTTATTTTGGGGCAAAAAAGACAGAAATTACCTTTTTTTTAAGGGAAATAACAGAAATTCCACTTATTTAGAGGCAAAAACGCAGAAATTCCCCTTATTTTGGAGCAAAAATGAAGAAATTTCTCTTTTTTATGGGAAAAATTTATGCAATCTTCTTATTTTCGGACAAAAAGGCAGAAATTCCCTGTATTTTGGAGCAAAATTGCAGAAATTTCACTTATTTCAGGGTAATAAGTCAGAAATTTTCCTTATTTTGGGGCAAAAAAAAGACAGAAATTCCCTTTGTTTTGTGGGAAAAAGACAGAAATTCCACTTATTTAGAGGCATGAAAGCAGAAATTCCCCTCATTTTGGAGCAAAAATGAAGAAATTTTCCTTTTTTATTGCAAAAAGGTATGCATTCTTATTATTTTCGGCAAAAAAGCAGAAATTCTCCGTATTTGGAGGCAAAAATGTAGAAATTTCTCTTATTTTGAGGTAAAAGGCTGAAATTCCCCTTATTTGGTGGCAAAAATGCAGAAATTTCTCTGATTTTGGGGCAAAATTGCAGAAATTTCACTTATTTCAGGGTAATTAGTCAGAAATTTTCCTGATTTTGGAGGCAAAAAACAGAAATTCCCTTCGTTTTGAAGTAAAAAGACAGAAATTCCACTTTTTTAGAGGCAAAAAAGCAGAAATTCCGCTTATTTTGGAGCAAAAATGAAGAAATTTCACTTTTTAAGGGCAAAAAAATATGCATTCTTCTTATTTTTGGGCAAAAATGCAGAAATTCCCCTTATTTTGGAGCAAAATGCAGAAATGCCCCAAATTGTGGGGCAAAAAGGCAGAAATTCCCTATATGTTGTGGCAAAAAGACAGAAATTCTCCTTATTTAGGGGCAAAACTCAGAAATTCCACTTATTTTGGGGCAAAATTCCAATAATTTCCCTTATTTTGGGGCAAAATTGCAGAAATTTCAATTATTTTGTGCAAAATTGCAGAAATTTCACTTATTTCAGAAAAAAAACAGAAATTTTCTTATTTTGGGGCAAAAAGGCAGAAATTTCTTTTATTTTGGTACAAAATTGCAGAAATTTTTCTTATTTTGGGGCAAAAAGGCAGAAATTTCCCATAATTTGTGTCAAAAATGCAGAAAGTCCCCTTATTTTGAGGTAAAAAGGCTGAAATTCCCCTGATTTGGGGGCAAAAAACAGAAATTTCTTTTATTTTGAGGCAAAATTGCAGAAATTTCACTTATTTCAGGGTAATAAGTCAGAAATTTTCCTTATTTTGGGTCATAAAAGACAGAAATTCCCTTTGTTTTGGGGGAAAAAGACAGAAATTCCACTTATTTAGAGGCAAAAAGGCAGAAATTCCTAATATTTTGTGGCAAAAATGCAGAAATTCCCCTTATTTTGAGGTAAAAAGGCTGAAATTCCCCTTATTTGGGAGCAAAAAGGCAGAAATTTCCATTATTTTGGGGCAAAATTGCAGAAATTTCACTTATTTCAGGGTAATAAGTCAGAAATTTTCCTTATTTTGGGGCAAAAAAGACAGAAATTCCCTTTGTTTTGGGGGAAAAAGACAGAAATTTCACTTAGTTAGATGCAAAAAAGCAGAAATTCCCATTATTTTGGAGAAAAAATGAAGAAATTTCGTTTTTATATGGCAATAAGCTATGCATTCTTCTTATTTTCGGGAAAAAATGCACAAATTCTCCATATTTTGGAGCAGAATTGCAGAAATTCCCCTAATTGTGGGGCAAAAAGGCAGAAATTCCCCTAATTGTGGGGCAAAAAGACAGAAATTCTCTTTATTTTGGGTCAAAACTCAGAAATTCCATTTATTTTGGAGCAAAATTCCAGAAATTTCAATTATTTCGGGGCAAAATTGCAGAAATTTCAGTTATTTTGGGGCAAAATTTCAGCAATTTCACTTATTTAAAAAAAAAGCAGAAATTTTCTTATTTTGGAGCAAAAAGGCAGAAATTTCCCATATTTTCGGGCAAAAATGCAGAAATTCCTTTTATTTCGAGGAAAAAGGCTGAAATTCCCCTTAATTGGGGGCAAAAAGGCAGAAATTTTCTTATTTTGGGGCAAAATTGCAAAATTTCACTTATTTCATGGTAATAAGTCAGAAATTTTCCTTATTTTGGGGCAAAAAGACAGAAATTCCCTTTGTTTTGGGGGAAAAAGACTGAAATTGCACTTTTTTAGAGGCAAAAAAGCAGAAATTCCTTTTATTTTGGAGCAAAAATGAAGAAATTTCCCTTTTTTGTGGCAAAAGGTATACATTCCCCTTATTTTCAGGCTAAAAAGCAAAATTCCCCGTATTTTGGAGCAAAATTGCAGAAATTCCCCTAATTGTGGGGCAAAAATGCAGAAATTCCTTATATGTTAGAGCAAAAAAACAGTAATTCTCCTTATTTTGGGGCAAAACTCATAAATTCCACTTATTTTGGGGCAAAATTCCAGAAATTTCCCTTATTTTGGGACAAAATTGCAGAAATTTCACTTATTTTGGGGCAAAATTGCAGAAATTTCACTTATTTCAGTGAAAAAAGGCAGAAATTTTCCTTATTTTGGGGCAAATAGGCAGAAATTCCTAATATTTTGTGGCAAAAATGCAGAAATTCCCCTTATTTTGAGGTAAAAAGGCTGAAATTTCGCTTATATAGGGGCAAAAAGGCAGAAATTTCCCTTATTTTGGGGCAAAATTGCAGAAATTTCACTTATTTCAGGGTAATAAGTCAGAAATTTTCCTTATTTTGGGCAAAAAAAACCCCAGAAATTACCTTTGTTTTGGGGGAAAAATACATATATTCCACTTATTTAGAGGCAAAAAAGGAGAAATTCCTTTTATTTTGGCCAAAATTGCAAAAATTTCACTTACTTCAGGGTAATAAGTCAGAAAATTTCCTTATTTTGGGGCAAAAAGAGAGAAATTACCTTTGTTTTGGGGGAAAAAGACAGAAATTCCACTTATTTAGAGGCAAAAAAGCAGAAATTCCCCTTATTTTGGAAAAAAATGAAGAAATTTCACTTTTTAAGGGCAAAAAGTTATGCATTCTTCTTATTTTCGGGCAAAAAGGCAGAAATTCCCCGTATTTTGGAGCAAAATTGCAGAAATTCCCCTAATTGTGGGGCAAAAAGACAGAAATTCTCCTTATTTTGTGTCAAAACTCAGTAACTCCACTTATGTTGGTTCAAAATTTCAGTAATTTCACTTATTTTGGGGAAAAATTGCAGAAATTTCACTTATTTCAGGGTAATAAGTCAGAAATTTTCTTTATTTTGGGGCAATAAAGACAAATTCCCTTTGTTTTGGTGGAAAAAGACAGAAATTCCACTTATTTAGAGGCAAAAAAGCAGAAATTCCCCTCATTTTGGTGCCAAAAATAGAAATTTCCCTTTTTTATGGCAAAAAGGTATGCATTCTTATTATTTTCGGACAAAAAAGGCAGAAATTCCCCGTATTTTGGAGCAAAATTGCAGAAATTCCTCTAATTGTGGGGCAAAAAGGCAGAAATTCCCTATATGTTGGGGCAAAAAATAGAGAAATTCTTTTTATTTTAGGGAAAAACTCAGAAATTTAACTTATTTTGGGGCAAAATTGCAGAAATTTCACTTATTTCAGAAATAAAAGCAGAAATTTTCTTATTTTGGGGCCAAGAGGCAGAAATTTCTTTTATTTTGTTACAAAATTGCAGAATTTTTTCTTATTTTGGGGCAAAAAGGCATAAATTTCCCATATTTTGGGGCAAAAATGCAGAAATTTCTCTTATTTTGTGGTAAAAGGCTGAAATTCCCCTTATTTGGGGGCGAAAAAGCAGAAATTTCTCTTATTTTGGGGTAAAATTGCAGAAATTTCACTTACTTCAGGGTAATAAGTCAGAAATTTTCCTTATTTTGGGGCCAAAAAAAAGGAATTCCCTTTGTTTTGGTAGAAAAAGACAGAAATTCCACTTTTTTATAGGCAAAAAAGCAGAAATTCCCCTTATTTTGGACAAAAATGCAGAAATTTCACTTTTTAAGGGCAAAAAGTTATGCATTCTTCTTATTTTTGGGCAAAAAGGCAGAAATTCCCCTTATTTTGGAGCAAAATTGCAGAAATTTCCCAAATTGTGGGGCAAAAAGGCAGAAATTCCCTATATGTTGGGGCAATAAGACAGAAATTCTCCTTATTTTGGGGCAAAACTCAGAAATTCCACTTATTTCGGAGCAAAATTCCAGAAATTTCACTTATTTTGGGGCAGAATTGCAGAAATTAAAATTATTTTGGGGCAAAATTGCAGAAATTTCACTTATTTCAATAAAAAGCAGAAATTTTCTTATTTTGGGGCAAAAAGGCAGAAATTCTCTTTGTTTTTGAGGAAAAAGAAAGAAATTCTACTTTTTTAGAGGCAAAAAAGCAGAAATTCCTTTTATTTTGGAGCAAAAATGAAGAAATTTCTCTTTTTTGTGGCAAAAGGTATGCATTCCCCTTATTTTCAGGCTAAAGGGCAGAAATTCCCTGTATTTTAAAGCAAAACTGCAGAAATTCCCCTAATTGTGGGGCAAAAAGGCAGAAATTCCCTATATGTTAGGGCAAAAAACAGAAATTCTCCTTATTTTGGGGCAAAACTCAGAAATTCCACTTATTTTGGGGCCACATTCCAGAAATTTCCCTTATTTTGGGACAAAATTGCAGAAATTTCACTTATTTTGTGGCAAAATTGCCGAAATTTCACTTATTTCAGTGAAAAAAGGCAGAAATTTTCCTTATTTTGGGGCAAAAAGTCAGGAATTCCTAATATTTTGTGGCAAAAATGCAGAAATTCCCCTTATTTTGAGGTCAAAAGGCTGAAATTCTCCTTATTTGGGAGCAAAAAAGCAGAAATTTCCCTTATTTTGGGGCAAAATTGCAGAAATTTCACTTATTTCAGTCAGAAATTTTTCTTATTTTTGGCAAAAAAGACAGAAATTCCCATTAATTTATGGGAAAAATACATAAATTCCACTTATTTAGAGGCAAAAAAGCAGAAATTTCCCTTATTTTGGGGCAAAATTGTAGAAATTTCACTTACTTCAGGGTAATAAGTCAGAAATTTTTCTTATTTAGGGGCAAAAAAGACAGGAATTCTTTTTGTTTTGGGGGAAAAAGAAAAATTCCACTTATTTAGAGGCAAAAAGCAGAAATTCCCCTTATTTTGGGGCAAAATTGCAGAAATTTCACTTATTTTGGGGCAAAATTGTAGAAATTTCACTTATTTCAAAAAAAAAAAGCAGAAATTTTCTTATTTTGGAGCAAAAAGCCAGAAATTTCACTTATTTTGGAGCAAAATTGCAGAAATTTCACTTATTTCAGTCAGAAATTTTTCTTATTTTGGGCAAAAAAGACAGAAATTCCCATTATTTTGGGGGAAAAATACATAAATTCCACTTATTTAGAGGCAAAAAAGCAGAAATTTCCCTTATTTTGGGGCAAAATTGTAGAAATTTCACTTACTTCAGGGTAATAAGTCAGAAATTTTTCTTATTTAGGGGCAAAAAAGACAGGAATTCTTTTTGTTTTGTGGGAAAAATAAAAATTCCACTTATTTAGAGGCAAAAAGCAGAAATTCCCCTTATTTTGGGGCAAAATTGCGGAAATTTCACTTATTTTGGGGCAAAATTGTAGATATTTCACTTATTTCAAAAAAAAAAGCAGAAATTTTCTTATTTTGGAGCAAAAAGCCAGAAATTTCACTTATTTTGGAGCAAAATTGCAGAAATTTCACTTATTTCAGTGAAAAAAGGCAGAAATTTCCCATATTTTGGGGCAAAAATGCAGAAATTTCTCTTATTTTGAGGTAAAAGGCTGAAATTCCCATTATTTGGGGGCGAAAAGGCAGAAATTTCTCTTATTTTGGGGTAAAATTGCAGAAATTTCACTTACTTCAGGGTAATAAGTCAGAAATTTTCCTTATTTTGGGGCCAAAAAAAAGAAATTCCCTTTGTTTTGGGAGAAAAAGACAGAAATTCCACTTTTTTATAGGCAAAATAGCAGAAATTCCCCTTATTTTGGACAAAAATGAAGAAATTTCACTTTTTAAGGGCAAAAAGTTATGCATTCTTCTTATTTTTGGGCAAAAAGGCAGAAATTCCCCTTATTTTGGAGCAAAATTGCAGAAATTTCCCAAATTGTGGGGCAAAAAGGCAGAAATTCCCTATATGTTGGGGCAATAAGACAGAAATTCTCCTTATTTTGGGGCAAAACTCAGAAATTCCACTTATTTTGGAGCAAAATTCCAGAAATTTCACTTATTTTGGGGCAGAATTGCAGAAATTAATATTATTTTGGGGCAAAATTGCAGAAAATTCACTTATTTCAATAAAAAGCAGAAATTTTCTTATTTTGGGGCAAAAAGGCAGAAATTTTTTTTTATTTTGGTACAAAATTGCCGAAATTTTTCTTATTTTGGAGTAAAAAGGCAGAAATTTCCCATATTTTGCGGCAAAAATGCAGAAATTCCTTTTATTTTGAGGAAAAAGGTTGAAATTCCCCTTAATTGGGGGCAAAAAGGCAGAAATTTCCTTATTTTGGGGCAAAATTGCAGAAATTACAATTATTTTGAGGCAAAATTGCACAAATTGCACTTATTTCAAAAAAAAGCAGAAATTTTCTTATTTTGGGGCAAAAAGGAAGAAATTTCCCATATTTTGGGGCAAAAATGCAGAAATTTCCTTTATTTTGAGGAAAAAGGCTGAAATTCTCCTTAATTTAGGGAAAAAAGGCAGAAATTTCCTTATTTTTGGGCAAAATTGCAAAAATTTCACTTATTTCAGGGTAATAAGTCAGAAATTTTCCTTATTTTGGGGCAAAAATACAGAAATTCTTTTTGTTTTTGGGGAAAAAGACAGAAATTGCACTTTTTTAGAGGCAAAAAAGCAGAAATTCCTTTTATTTTGGAGCCAAAATGAAGAAATTTCCCTTTTTTGTGGCAAAAGGTATACATTCCCCTTATTTTCAGGCTAAAAAGCAGAAATTCCCCGTATTTTGGAGCAAAATTGCAGAAATTCCACTAATTGTGGGGCAAAAATGCAGAAATTCCCTATATGTTAGGGCAAAAAAACTGAAATTCTCCTTATTTTGGTGGCAAAACTCAGAAATTCCACTTATTTTCGGGCAAAATTCCAGAAATTTGCCTCATTTTGGGGCAAAATTGCCGAAATTTCACTTATTTTGGGGCAAAATTGCAGAAATTTCACTTATTTCAGTGAAAAAAGGCAGAAATTTTCCTTATTTTGGGGCAAAAAGGCAGAAATTCCTAATATTTTGTGGCAAAAATGCAGAAATTCCCCTTATTTTGAGGTAAAAAGGCTGAAATTTCCCTTATATGGGGGCAAAAAGGCAGAAATTTCCCTTATTTTGGGACAAATTTGGAGAAATTTCACTTATTTCAGGGTAATAAGTCAGAAATTTTCCTTATTTTGGGCAAAAAAAGACAGAAATTCCCTTTGTTTTGGGGGAAAAATACATATATTCCACTTATTTAGAGGCAAAAAAGCAAAAATTCCTTTTATTTTGGCCAAAATTGCAGAAATTTCACTTACTTCAGGGAAATAAGTCAGAAAATTTCCTTATTTTGGGGCAAAAAATACAGAAATTACCTTTGTTTTGGGGGAAAAAGACAGAAATTCCACTTATTTAGAGGCAAAAAAGCAGAAATTCCCCTTATTTTGGAGCAAAAATGAAGAAATTTCCATTTTTTATGGGAAAGAGTTATGCATTCTTCTTATTTTCAGGCAAAAAGGCAGAAATTCCCCGTATTTTGGGGCAAAATTGCAGAAATTCCCCTAATTGTGGGGCAAAAATACAGAAATTCTCCTTATTTTGAGTCAAAACTCAGAAATTCCACTTATTTTGGGTCAAAATTTCAATAATTTCACTTATTTTGGGGCAAAATTGCAGAAATTTCACTTATTTCAGGGTAATAAGTCAGAAATTTTCCTTATTTTGGGGCAAAAAAGACAAATTCTCTTTGTTTTGGGGGAAAAAGACAGAAATTCCACTTTTTTATAGGCAAAAAAGCAGAAATTCCCCTTATTTTGGACAAAAATGAAGAAATTTCACTTTTTAAGGGCAAAGAGTTATGCATTCTTCTTATTTTTGGGCAAAAAGGCAGAAATTCCCCTTATTTTGAGCAAAATTGCAGAAATTTCCCAAATTGTGGGGCAAAAAGGCAGAAATTCCCTATATGTTGGGGCAATAAGACAGAAATTCTCCTTATTTTGGGGCAAAACTCAGAAATTCCACTTATTTCGAAGCAAAATTCAAGAAATTTCACTTATTTTGGGGCAGAATTGCAGAAATTAAAATTATTTTGGGGCAAAATTGCAGAAATTTCACTTATTTCAATAAAAAGCAGAAATTTTCTTATTTTGGGGCAAAAAGGCAGAAATTCTCTTTGTTTTTGAGGAAAAAGAAAGAAATTCTACTTTTTTAGAGGCAAAAAAGCAGAAATTCCTTTTATTTTGGAGCAAAAATGAAGAAATTTCTCTTTTTTGTGGCAAAAGGTATGCATTCCCCTTATTTTCAGGCTAAAAGGCAGAAATTCCCTGTATTTTAAAGCAAAACTGCAGAAATTCCCCTAATTGTGGGGCAAAAAGGCAGAAATTCCCTATATGTTAGGGCAAAAAACAGAAATTCTCCTTATTTTGGGGCAAAACTCAGAAATTCCACTTATTTTGGGGCCACATTCCAGAAATTTCCCTTATTTTGGGACAAAATTGCAGAAATTTCACTTATTTTGTGGCAAAATTGCCAAAATTTCACTTATTTCAGTGAAAAAAGGCAGAAATTTTCCTTATTTTGGGGCAAAAAGTCAGGAATTCCTAATATTTTGTGGCAAAAATGCAGAAATTCCCCTTATTTTGAGGTCAAAAGGCTGAAATTCTCCTTATTTGGGAGCAAAAAAGCAGAAATTTCCCTTATTTTGGGGCAAAATTGCAGAAATTTCACTTATTTCAGTCAGAAATTTTTCTTATTTTGGGCAAAAAAGACAGAAATTCCCATTAATTTATGGGAAAAATACATAAATTCCACTTATTTAGAGGCAAAAAAGCAGAAATTTCCCTTATTTTGGGGCAAAATTGTAGAAATTTCACTTACTTCAGGGTAATAAGTCAGAAATTTTTCTTATTTAGGGGCAAAAAAGACAGGAATTCTTTTTGTTTTGGGGGAAAAAGAAAAATTCCACTTATTTAGAGGCAAAAAGCAGAAATTCCCCTTATTTTGGGGCAAAATTGCAGAAATTTCACTTATTTTGGGGCAAAATTGTAGAAATTTCACTTATTTCAAAAAAAAAAGCAGAAATTTTCTTATTTTGGAGCAAAAAGCCAGAAATTTCACTTATTTTGGAGCAAAATTGCAGAAATTTCACTTATTTCAGTCAGAAATTTTTCTTATTTTGGGCAAAAAAGACAGAAATTCCCATTATTTTGGGGGAAAAATACATAAATTCCACTTATTTAGAAGCAAAAAAGTAGAAATTTCCCTTATTTTGGGGCAAAATTGTAGAAATTTCACTTACATCAGGGTAATAAGTCAGAAATTTTTCTTATTTAGGGGCAAAAAAGACAGGAATTCTTTTTGTTTTGGGGGAAAAAGACAGAAATTCCACTTATTTAGAGGTAAAAAGCAGAAATTCCCCTTATTTTGGGGCAAAATTGCAGAAATTTCACTTATTTTGGGGCAAAATTGTAGAAATTTCACTTATTTCAAAAAAAAGCAGAAATTTTCTCATTTTGGAGCAAAAAGCCAGAAATTTCACTTATTTTGGGGCAAAATTGCAGAAATTTCACTTATTTCAGTGAAAAAAGGCAGAAAATTCCCATATTTTGGGGCAAAAATGCAGAAATTTCTCTTATTTTGAGGTAAAAGGCTGAAATTCCCCTTATTTGGGGGCGAAAAGGCAGAAATTTCTCTTATTTTGGGGTAAAATTGCAGAAATTTCACTTACTTCAGGGTAATAAGTCAGAAATTTTCCTTCTTTTGGGGCGAAAAAAAAGAAATTCCCTTTGTTTTGGGAGATAAAGACAGAAATTCCACTTTTTTATAGGCAAAAAAGCAGAAATTCCCCTTATTTTGGACAAAAATGAAGAAATTTCACTTTTTAAGGGCAAAAGTTATGCATTCTTCTTATTTTTGGGCAAAAAGGCAGAAATTCCCCTTATTTTGGAGCAAAATTGCAGAAATTTCCCAAATTGTGTGGCAAAAAGGCAGAAATTCCCTATATGTTGGGGCAATAAGACAGAAATTCTCCTTATTTTGGGGCAAAACTCAGAAATTCCACTTATTTTGGAGCAAAATTCCAGAAATTTCAGTTATTTTGGGGCAGAATTGCAGAAATTAAAATTATTTTGGGGCAAAATTGCAGAAATTTCACTTATTTCAATAAAAAGCAGAAATTTTCTTATTTTGGGGCAAAAAGGCAGAAATTTTTTTTTATTTTGGTACAAAATTGCCGAAATTTTTCTTATTTTGGAGTAAAAAGGCAGAAATTTCCCATATTTTGGGGCAAAAATGCAGAAATTCCTTTTATTTTGAGGAAAAAGGCCGAAATTCCCCTTAATTGGGGCCAAAAAGCAGAAATTTCCTTATTTTGGGACAAAATTGCAAAAATTTCACTTATTTCAGGGTAATAAGTCAGAAATTTTTCTTATTTAGGGGCAAAAAAGACAGGAATTCTTTTTGTTTTGGGGGAAAAAGACAGAAATTCCACTTATTTAGAGGCAAAAAGCAGAAATTTCACTTATTTTGGGGCAAAATTGTAGAAATTTCACTTATTTCAAAAAAAAAGCAGAAATTTTCTTATTTTGGAGCAAAAAGCCAGAAATTTCACTTATTTTGGGGCAAAATTGCAGAAATTTCACTTATTTCAGTGAAAAAAGGCAGAAATTTCCCATATTTTGGGGCAAAAATGCAGAAATTTCTCTTATTTTGAGGTAAAAGGCTGAAATTCTCCTTATTTGGGGGCAAAAAGGCAGAAATTTCTCTTATTTTGGGGTAAAATTGCAGAAATTTCACTTACTTCAGAGTAAAAAGTTAGAAATTTTCCTTTTTTGGGGGCCAAAAAAAAGAAATTCCCTTTGTTTTGGGAGAAAAAGACAGAAATTCCACTTTTTTATAGGCAAAATAGCAGAAATTCCCCTTATTTTGGACAAAAATGAAGAAATTTCAATTTTTAAGGGCAAAAAGTTATGCATTCTTCTTATTTTTGGGCAAAAAGGCAGAAATTCCCCTTATTTTGGAGCAAAATTGCAGAAATTTCCCAAATTGTGGGGCAAAAAGGCAGAAATTCCCTATATGTTGGGGCAATAAGACAGAAATTCTCCTTATTTTGGGGCAAAACTCAGAAATACCACTTATTTTGGAGCAAAATTCCAGAAATTTCACTTATTTTGGGGCAGAATTGCAGAAATTAAAATTATTTTGGGGCAAAATTGCAGAAATTTCACTTATTTCAATAAAAAGCAGAAATTTTCTTATTTTGGGGCAAAAAGGCAGAATTTTTTTTTATTTTGGTACAAAATTGCCGAAATTTTTCTTATTTTGGAGTAAAAAGGCAGATATTTCCCATATTTTGGGGCAAAAATGCAGAAATTCCTTTTATTTTGAGGAAAAAGGCTGAAATTCCCCTTAATTGGGGGCAAAAAGGCACAAATTTCCTTATTTTGGGGCAAAATTGCAAAAATTTCACTTATTTCAGGGTAATAAGTCAGAAATTTTCCTTATTTTGGGGCAAAAAGACAGAAATTCTCTTATTTTTTTAAGGAAAAAGAAAGAAATTCCACTTTTTTAGAGGCAAAAAAGCAGAAATTCCTTTTATTTTGGAGCAAAAATGAAGAAATTTCACTTTTTTGTGGCAAAAGGTATACATTCCCCTTATTTTCAGGCTAAAAGGCAGAAATTCCCTGTATTTTAAAGCAAAACTGCAGAAATTCCCCTAATTGTGGGGCAAAAAGGCAGAAATTCACTATATGTTAGGGCAAAAAACAGAAATTCTCCTTATTTTGGGGCAAAACTCAGAAATTCCACTTATTTTGGGGCAAAATTCCAAAAATTTCCATTATTTTGGGACAAAATTGCAGAAATTTCACTTATTTTGTGGCAAAATTGCAGAAATTTCACTTATTTCATTGAAAAAAGGCAGAAATTTTCCTTATTTTGGGGCAAAAAGTCAGGAATTCCTAATATTTTGTGGCAAAAATGCAGAAATTCCCCTTATTTTGAGGACAAAAGGCTGAAATTCTTTTTATTTGGGAGCAAAAAAGCAGAAATTTCCCTTATTTTGGGGCAAAATTGCAGAAATTTCACTTATTTCAGTCAGAAATTTTCCTTATTTTGGGCAAAAAAAGACAGAAATTCCCTTTGTTTTGGGGGAAAAATACATAAATTCCACTTATTTAGAGGCAAAAAAGCAGAAATTTCCCTTATTTGGGGGCAAAATTGTAGAAATTTCACTTACTTCAGGGTAATAAGTCAGAAATTTTTCTTATTTAGGGGCAAAAAAGACAGAAATCATTTTTGTTTTGGGCTGAAAAAGACAGAAATTCCACTTATTTAGAGGCAAAAAAGCAGAAATTCCCCTTATTTTGGGGCAAAATTGCAGAAATTTCACTTATTTTGGGGCAATATTGCAGAAATTTCACTTATTTCAAAAAAAGCAGAAATTTTCTTATTTTGGAGCAAAAAGGCAGAAATTTCCCATATTTTGGGGCAAAAATGCAGAAATTAGTTTTATTTTGAGGAAAAAGGCTGAAATTCCCCTTAATTTGGGCCAAAAAGCAGAAATTTCCTTATTTTGGGGCAAAATTGCAAAAATTTCATTTATTTCAGGGTAATAAGTCAAAAATTTTCCTTATTTTGGGGCAAAAAGACAAAAATTCCCTTTGTTTTTGGGGAAAAATACAGAAATTGCACATTTTTAGAGACAAAAAAGCAGAAATTCCTATTATTTTGGAGCAAAAATGAAGAAATTGTCGTTTTTTGTGGCAAAAGGTATACATTCCCCTTATTTTCAGGCTAAAAAGTAGAAATTCCCCGTGTTTTGGAGCAAAATTGCAGAAATACCCCTAATTGTGGGGCAAAAATGCAGAAATTCCCTATATGTTAGTGCAAAAAAACAGAAATTCTCCTTATTTTGGGGCAAAACTCAGAAATTCCACTTATTTTGGGGCAAAATTCCAGAAATTTCCCTTATTTTGGGGCAAAATTGCAGAAATTTCACTTATTTTGGGGCAAAATTGCAGAAATTTCACTTATTTCAGTGAAAAAGGCAGAAATTTCCCTTATATGGGGGCAAAAAGGCAGAAATTTCCCTTATTTTGTACAAAAATTGCAGGAATTTCACTTATTTCAGGGTAATAAGTCGGAAATTTTCTTTATTTTGGGCAAAAAAAGACAGAAATTCCCTTTGTTTTGGAGGAAAAAATACATAAATTCCACTTATTTAGAGGCAAAAAAGCAGAAATTCCTTTTATTTTGGCCAAAATTTCAGAAATTTCACTTACTTCAGGGTAATAAGTCAGAAATTTCATTATTTTGGGGCAAAAAATACAGAAATTACCTTTGTTTTGGGGGAAAAAGACAGAAATTCCACTTATTTAGAGGCAAAAAAGCAGAAATTCCCTTTATTTTGGAGCAAAAATGAAGAAATTTCCCTTTTTTATGGGAAAAACTTATGCATTCTTCTTGTTTTCGGGCAAAAAGGGAGAAATTCCCCGTATTTTGGAGCAAAATTGCAGAAATTCCCCAAATTGTGGGGCAAAATGACAAAAATTCTCCTTATTTTGGGTCAAAACTCAGAAATTCCACTTATTTTGAATCAAAATTTAAATAATTTCACTTATTTTGGGGCACAATTGTAGAAATTTCACTTATTTCAGTGTAATAAGTCAGAAATTATCCTTATTTTGGGGCAAAAAAGACAAATTCCCTTTGTTTTGGGGGAAAAAGACAGAAATTCCACTTATTTAGAGGCAATAAAGCAGAAATTCCCCTCATTTTGGAGCAAAAAGAAGAAATTTCCCTTTTTTATGGCAAAAAGGTATGCATTCTTATTATTTTCGGACAAAAAAGGCAGAAATTCCCCGCATTTTGGAGCAAAATTGCAGACATTCCTCTAATTGTGGGGCAAAAAGGCAGAAATTCTCTATATGTTGGGGCAAAAAGACAGAAATTCTCCTTATTTTAGGGAAAAATTCTGAAATTTAACTTATTTTGGGGCAAAATTGCAGAAATTTCACTTATTTCAGAAATAAAAGCAGAAATTTTCTTATTTTGGGGCCAAAAGGCAGAAATTTCTTTTATTTTGTTACAAAATTGCAGAATTTTTTCTTATTTTGGGGCAAAAAGTCAGAAATTTCCCATATTTTGGGGCAAAAATGCAGAAATTTCTCTTATTTTAAGGTAAAAGGCTGAAATTCCCCTTATTTGGGGGCAAAAAGTCAAAAATTTCTCATATTTTGGGGCAAAATTGCAGAAATTTCACTTATTTTGGGGCAAAATTGCAGAAATTTCACTTATTTCAAAAAAAAGCAGAAATTTTCTTATTTTGGAGCAAAAAGGCAGAAATTTCTCATATTTTGGGACAAAAATTCAGAAATTCCTTTTATTTTGAGGAAAAAAGCTGAAATTCCCCTTAATTGGGGGCAAAAAGGCAGAAATTTCCTTATTTTGGGGCAAAACTGCAAAAATTTCACTTATTTCAGGGTAATAAGTCAGAAATTTTTTTTATTTTGGGGCAAAAAGACAGAAATTCCCTTTGTTTTTGGGGAAAAAGACAGAAATTCCAATTTTTAGAGGCAAAAAAGCTGAAATTCCTTTTATTTTGGAGCAAAAATGAAGAAATTTCCATTTTTGTGGCAAAAGGAATACATTCCCCTTATTTTCAGGCTAAAAAGCAGAAATTCCCTGTATTTTGGAGCAAAATTGCAGAAATTCCCCTAATTGCGGGGCAAAAATGCAGAAATTCCCTATATGTTAGTGCAAAAAACAGAAATTCTCCTTATTTTAGGGCAAAACTCAGAAATTCCACTTATTTTGGGGCAAAATTCCAGAAATTTCCCTTATTTTGGGGCAAAATTGCAGAAATTTCACTTATTTTGAGGAAAAATTGCAGAAATTTCACTTATTTCTTTGAAAAAAGGCAGAAATTTCCCATATTTTGGGGCAAAAATGCAGAAATTTCTCTTATTTTGAGGTAAAAGTCTGAATCCCCCTTATTTGGGAGCAAAAAGGCAGAAATTTCTCTTATTTTGGGGTAAAATTGCAGAAATTTCACTTATTTCAGGGTAATAAGTCAGAAATTTTCCTTATTTTGGGGCCAAAAAACAAAAATTCCCTTTGTTTTGGGAGAAAAAGACAGAAATTCCACTTTTTTAGAGGCAAATAAGCAGAAATTTCCCTTATTTTGGAGCAAAAATGAAGAAATTTCACTTTTTAAGGGCAAAAAGGTATGCATTCTTCTTATTTTTGGGCAAAAAGGCAGAAATTCCCCTTATTTTGGAACAAAATTGCAGAAATTTCTCAAATTGTTGGGCAAAAAGGCAGAAATTCCCTATATGTTGGGGCAAAAAGACAGAAATTCTCCTTATTTTGGGGCAAAACTCAGAAAGTCCACATAATTTAGAACAAAATTCCAGAAATTTCACTTATTTTGGGGCAAAATTGCAGAAATTACAATTATTTTGGGGCAAAATTGCAGAAATTTCACTTATTTCAAAAAAAAGCAGAAATTTTCTTATTTTGGGGCAAAAAGGAAGAAATTTCCCATATTTTGGGGCAAAAATGCAGAAATTTCTTTTATTTTGAGGAAAAAGGCTGAAATTATCCTTAATTTAGGGAAAAAAGGCAGAAATTTCCTTTTTTTGGCAAAATTGCAAAAATTTCACTTATTTCAGGGTAATAAGTCAGAAATTTTCCTTATTTTGGGGCAAAAAGACAGAAATTCCCTTTGTTTTTGGGGAAAAAGACAGAAATTGCACTTTCTTAGAAGCAAAAAAGCAGAAATTCCTTTTATTTTGGAGCAAAAATGAAGAAATTTCCCTTTTTTGTTGCAAAAGGTATACATTCCCCTTATTTTCAGGCTAAAAAGCAGAAATTCCCCGTATTTTGGAGCAAAATTGCAGAAATTCCACTAATTGTGGGGCAAAAATGCAGAAATTCCCTATATGTTCGGGCAAAAAAACAGAAATTCTCCTTATTTTGGTGGCAAAACTCAGAAATTCCACTTATTTTCGGGCAAAATTCCAGAAATTTGCCTCATTTTGGGGCAAAATTGCCGAAATTTCACTTATTTTGGGGCAAAATTGCAGAAATTTCACTTATTTCAGTGAAAAAAGGCAGAAATTTTCCTTATTTTGGAGCAAAAAGGCAGAAATTCCTAATATTTTGTGGCAAAAATGCAGAAATTCCCCTTATTTTGAGGTAAAAAGGCTGAAATTTCCCTTATATGGGGGCAAAAAGGCAGAAATTTCCCTTATTTTGGGACAAATTTGCAGAAATTTCACTTATTTCAGGGTAATAAGTCAGAAATTTTCCTTATTTTGGGCAAAAAAAGACAGAAATTCCCTTTGTTTTGGGGGAAAAATATATAAATTCCACTTATTTAGAGGCAAAAAAGCAGAAATTCCTTTATTTTGGCCAAAATTGCAGAAATTTCACTTACTTCAGGGTAATAAGTCAGAAAATTTCCTTATTTTGGGGCAAAAAAGACAGAAATTACCTTTGTTTTGGGGGAAAAAGACAGAAATTCCACTTATTTAGAGGCAAAAAAGCAGAAATTCCCCTTATTTTGGAGCAAAAATGAAGAAATTTCCATTTTTTATGGGAAAGAGTTATGCATTCTTCTTATTTTCGGGCAAAAAGGCAGAAATTCCCCGTATTTTGGAGCAAAATTGCAGAAATTCCCCTAATTGTGGGGCAAAAATACAGAAATTCTCCTTATTTTGGGTCAAAACTCAGAAATTCCACTTATTTTGGGTCAAAATTTCAATAATTTCACTTATTTTGGGGCAAAATTGCAGAAATTTCACTTATTTCAGGGTAATAAGTCAGAAATTTTCCTTATTTTGGGGCAAAAAAGACAAATTCTCTTTGTTTTGGGGGAAAAAGACAGAAATTCCACTTTTTTATAGGCAAAAAAGCAGAAATTCCCCTTATTTTGGACAAAAATGAAGAAATTTCACTTTTTAAGGGCAAAAAGTTATGCATTCTTCTTATTTTTGGGCAAAAAGGCAGAAATTCCCCTTATTTTGGAGCAAAATTGCAGAAATTTCCCAAATTGTGGGGCAAAAAGGCAGAAATTCCCTATATGTTGGGGCAATAAGACAGAAATTCTCCTTATTTTGGGGCAAAACTCAGAAATTCTACTTATTTCGGAGCAAAATTCCAGAAATTTCACTTATTTTGGGGCAGAATTGCAGAAATTAAAATTATTTTGGGGCAAAATTGCAGAAATTTCACTTATTTCAATAAAAAGCAGAAATTTTCTTATTTTGGGGCAAAAAGGCAGAAATTCTCTTTGTTTTTGAGGAAAAAGAAAGAAATTCTACTTTTTTAGAGGCAAAAAAGCAGAAATTCCTTTTATTTTGGAGCAAAAATGAAGAAATTTCTCTTTTTTTGTGGCAAAAGGTATGCATTCCCCTTATTTTCAGGCTAAAAGGCAGAAATTCCCTGTATTTTAAAGCAAAACTGCAGAAATTCCCCTAATTGTGGGGCAAAAAGGCAGAAATTCCCTATATGTTAGGGCAAAAAACAGAAATTCTCCTTATTTTGGGGCAAAACTCAGAAATTCCACTTATTTTGGGGCCACATTCCAGAAATTTCCCTTATTTTGGGACAAAATTGCAGAAATTTCACTTATTTTGTGGCAAAATTGCCGAAATTTCACTTATTTCAGTGAAAAAAGGCAGAAATTTTCCTTATTTTGGGGCAAAAATTCAGGAATTCCTAATATTTTGTGGCAAAAATGCAGAAATTCCCCTTATTTTGAGGTCAAAAGGCTGAAATTCTCCTTATTTGGGAGCAAAAAAGCAGAAATTTCCCTTATTTTGGGGCAAAATTGCAGAAATTTCACTTATTTCAGTCAGAAATTTTTCTTATTTTGGGCAAAAAAGACAGAAATTCCCATTATTTTGGGGGAAAAATACATAAATTCCACTTATTTAGAGGCAAAAAAGCAGAAATTTCCCTTATTTTGGGGCAAAATTGTAGAAATTTCACTTACTTCAGGGTAATAAGTCAGAAATTTTTCTTATTTAGGGGCAAAAAAGACAGGAATTCTTTTTGTTTTGGGGGAAAAAGAAAAATTCCACTTATTTAGAGGCAAAAAGCAGAAATTCCCCTTATTTTGGGGCAAAATTGCGGAAATTTCACTTATTTTGGGGCAAAATTGTAGATATTTCACTTATTTCAAAAAAAAAAGCAGAAATTTTCTTATTTTGGAGCAAAAAGCCAGAAATTTCACTTATTTTGGAGCAAAATTGCAGAAATTTCACTTATTTCAGTGAAAAAAGGCAGAAATTTCCCATATTTTGGGGCAAAAATGCAGAAATTTCTCTTATTTTGAGGTAAAAGGCTGAAATTCCCATTATTTGGGGGCGAAAAGGCAGAAATTTCTCTTATTTTGGGGTAAAATTGCAGAAATTTCACTTACTTCAGGGTAATAAGTCAGAAATTTTCCTTATTTTGGGGCCAAAAAAAAGAAATTCCCTTTGTTTTGGGAGAAAAAGACAGAAATTCCACTTTTTTATAGGCAAAATAGCAGAAATTCCCCTTATTTTGGACAAAAATGAAGAAATTTCACTTTTTAAGGGCAAAAAGTTATGCATTCTTCTTATTTTTGGGCAAAAAGGCAGAAATTCCCCTTATTTTGGAGCAAAATTGCAGAAATTTCCCAAATTGTGGGGCAAAAAGGCAGAAATTCCCTATATGTTGGGGCAATAAGACAGAAATTCTCCTTATTTTGGGGCAAAACTCAGAAATTCCACTTATTTTGGAGCAAAATTCCAGAAATTTCACTTATTTTGGGGCAGAATTGCAGAAATTAATATTATTTTGGGGCAAAATTGCAGAAATTTCACTTATTTCAATAAAAAGCAGAAATTTTCTTATTTTGGGGCAAAAAGGCAGAAATTTTTTTTTATTTTGGTACAGAATTGCCGAAATTTTTCTTATTTTGGAGTAAAAAGGCAGAAATTTCCCATATTTTGCGGCAAAAATGCAGAAATTCCTTTTATTTTGAGGAAAAAGGTTGAAATTCCCCTTAATTGGGGGCAAAAAGGCAGAAATTTCCTTATTTTGGGGCAAAATTGCAGAAATTACAATTATTTTGAGGCAAAATTGCACAAATTGCACTTATTTCAAAAAAAAGCAGAAATTTTCTTATTTTGGGGCAAAAAGGAAGAAATTTCCCATATTTTGGGGCAAAAATGCAGAAATTTCTTTTATTTTGAGGAAAAAGGCTGAAATTCTCCTTAATTTAGGGAAAAAAGGCAGAAATTTCCTTATTTTTGGGCAAAATTGCAAAAATTTCACTTATTTCAGGGTAATAAGTCAGAAATTTTCCTTATTTTGGGGCAAAAATACAGAAATTCTTTTTGTTTTTGGGGAAAAAGACAGAAATTGCACTTTTTTAGAGGCAAAAAAGCAGAAATTCCTTTTATTTTGGAGCCAAAATGAAGAAATTTCCCTTTTTTGTGGCAAAAGGTATACATTCCCCTTATTTTCAGGCTAAAAAGCAGAAATTCCCCGTATTTTGGAGCAAAATTGCAGAAATTCCACTAATTGTGGGGCAAAAATGCAGAAATTCCCTATATGTTAGGGCAAAAAAACTGAAATTCTCCTTATTTTGGTGGCAAAACTCAGAAATTCCACTTATTTTCGGGCAAAATTCCAGAAATTTGCCTCATTTTGGGGCAAAATTGCCGAAATTTCACTTATTTTGGGGCAAAATTGCAGAAATTTCACTTATTTCAGTGAAAAAAGGCAGAAATTTTTTTTATTTTGGGGCAAAAAGGCAGAAATTCCTAATATTTTGTGGCAAAAATGCAGAAATTCCCCTTATTTTGAGGTAAAAAGGCTGAAATTTCCCTTATTTTGAGGTAAAAAGGCTGAAATTTCCCTTATATGGGGGCAAAAAGGCAGAAATTTCCCTTATTTCAGGGTAATAAGTCAGAAATTTTCCTTATTTTGGGCAAAAAAAGACAGAAATTCCCTTTGTTTTGGGGGAAAAATACATAAATTCCACTTATTTAGAGGCAAAAAAGCAAAAATTCCTTTTATTTTGGCCAAAATTGCAGAAATTTCACTTACTTCAGGGAAATAAGTCAGAAAATTTCCTTATTTTGGGGCAAAAAATACAGAAATTACCTTTGTTTTGGGGGAAAAAGACAGAAATTCCACTTATTTAGAGGCAAAAAAGCAGAAATTCCCCTTATTTTGGAGCAAAAATGAAGAAATTTCCATTTTTTTATGGGAAAGAGTTATGCATTCTTCTTATTTTCAGGCAAAAAGGCAGAAATTCCCCGTATTTTGGGGCAAAATTGCAGAAATTCCCCTAATTGTGGGGCAAAAATACAGAAATTCTCCTTATTTTGAGTCAAAACTCAGAAATTCCACTTATTTTGGGTCAAAATTTCAATAATTTCACTTATTTTGGGGCAAAATTGCAGAAATTTCACTTATTTCAGAGTAATAAGTCAGAAATTTTCCTTATTTTGGGGCAAAAAAGACAAATTCTCTTTGTTTTGGGGAAAAAAGACAGAAATTCCACTTTTCTATAGGCAAAAAAGCAGAAATTCCCCTTATTTTGGACAAAAATGAAGAAATTTCACTTTTTAAGGGCAAAAAGTTATGCATTCTTCTTATTTTTGGGCAAAAAGGCAGAAATTCCCCTTATTTTGAGCAAAATTGCAGAAATTTCCCAAATTGTGGGGCAAAAAGGCAGAAATTCCCTATATGTTGGGGCAATAAGACAGAAATTCTCCTTATTTTGGGGCAAAACTCAGAAATTCCACTTATTTCGAAGCAAAATTCCAGAAATTTCACTTATTTTGGGGCAGAATTGCAGAAATTAAAATTATTTTGGGGCAAAATTGCAGAAATTTCACTTATTTCAATAAAAAGCAGAAATTTTCTTATTTTGGGGCAAAAAGGAAGAAATTTCCCATATTTTGGGGCAAAAATGCAGAAATTTCTTTTATTTTGAGGAAAAAGGCTGAAATTATCCTTAATTTAGGGAAAAAAGGCAGAAATTTCCTTTTTTTGGCAAAATTGCAAAAATTTCACTTATTTCAGGGTAATAAGTCAGAAATTTTCCTTATTTTGGGGCAAAAAGACAGAAATTCCCTTTGTTTTTGGGGAAAAAGACAGAAATTGCACTTTCTTAGAAGCAAAAAAGCAGAAATTCCTTTTATTTTGGAGCAAAAATGAAGAAATTTCCCTTTTTTGTGGCAAAAGGTATACATTCCCCTTATTTTCAGGCTAAAAAGCAGAAATTCCCCGTATTTTGGAGCAAAATTGCAGAAATTCCACTAATTGTGGGGCAAAAATGCAGAAATTCCCTATATGTTCGGGCAAAAAAACAGAAATTCTCCTTATTTTGGTGGCAAAACTCAGAAATTCCACTTATTTTCGGGCAAAATTCCAGAAATTTGCCTCATTTTGGGGCAAAATTGCCGAAATTTCACTTATTTTGGGGCAAAATTGCAGAAATTTCACTTATTTCAGTGAAAAAAGGCAGAAATTTTCCTTATTTTGGGGCAAAAAGGCAGAAATTCCTAATATTTTGTGGCAAAAATGCAGAAATTCCCCTTATTTTGAGGTAAAAAGGCTGAAATTTCCCTTATATGGGGGCAAAAAGGCAGAAATTTCCCTTATTTTGGGACAAATTTGCAGAAATTTCACTTATTTCAGGGTAATAAGTCAGAAATTTTCCTTATTTTGGGCAAAAAAAGACAGAAATTCCCTTTGTTTTGGGGGAAAAATATATAAATTCCACTTATTTAGAGGCAAAAAAGCAGAAATTCCTTTATTTTGGCCAAAATTGCAGAAATTTCACTTACTTCAGGGTAATAAGTCAGAAAATTTCCTTATTTTGGGGCAAAAAAGACAGAAATTACCTTTGTTTTGGGGGAAAAAGACAGAAATTCCACTTATTTAGAGGCAAAAAAGCAGAAATTCCCCTTATTTTGGAGCAAAAATGAAGAAATTTCCATTTTTTATGGGAAAGAGTTATGCATTCTTCTTATTTTCGGGCAAAAAGGCAGAAATTCCCCGTATTTTGGAGCAAAATTGCAGAAATTCCCCTAATTGTGGGGCAAAAATACAGAAATTCTCCTTATTTTGGGTCAAAACTCAGAAATTCCACTTATTTTGGGTCAAAATTTCAATAATTTCACTTATTTTGGGGCAAAATTGCAGAAATTTCACTTATTTCAGGGTAATAAGTCAGAAATTTTCCTTATTTTGGGGCAAAAAAGACAAATTCTCTTTGTTTTGGGGGAAAAAGACAGAAATTCCACTTTTTTATAGGCAAAAAAGCAGAAATTCCCCTTATTTTGGACAAAAATGAAGAAATTTCACTTTTTAAGGGCAAAAAGTTATGCATTCTTCTTATTTTTGGGCAAAAAGGCAGAAATTCCCCTTATTTTGGAGCAAAATTGCAGAAATTTCCCAAATTGTGGGGCAAAAAGGCAGAAATTCCCTATATGTTGGGGCAATAAGACAGAAATTCTCCTTATTTTGGGGCAAAACTCAGAAATTCCACTTATTTCGGAGCAAAATTCCAGAAATTTCACTTATTTTGGGGCAGAATTGCAGAAATTAAAATTATTTTGGGGAAAAATTGCAGAAATTTCACTTATTTCAATAAAAAGCAGAAATTTTCTTATTTTGGGGCAAAAAGGCAGAAATTCTCTTTGTTTTTGAGGAAAAAGAAAGAAATTCTACTTTTTTAGAGGCAAAAAAGCAGAAATTCCTTTTATTTTGGAGCAAAAATGAAGAAATTTCTCTTTTTTGTGGCAAAAGGTATGCATTCCCCTTATTTTCAGGCTAAAAGGCAGAAATTCCCTGTATTTTAAAGCAAAACTGCAGAAATTCCCCTAATTGTGGGGCAAAAAGGCAGAAATTCCCTATATGTTAGGGCAAAAAACAGAAATTCTCCTTATTTTGGGGCAAAACTCAGAAATTCCACTTATTTTGGGGCCACATTCCAGAAATTTCCCTTATTTTGGGACAAAATTGCAGAAATTTCACTTATTTTGTGGCAAAATTGCCGAAATTTCACTTATTTCAGTGAAAAAAGGCAGAAATTTTCCTTATTTTGGGGCAAAAAGTCAGGAATTCCTAATATTTTGTGGCAAAAATGCAGAAATTCCCCTTATTTTGAGGTCAAAAGGCTGAAATTCTCCTTATTTGGGAGCAAAAAAGCAGAAATTTCCCTTATTTTGGGACAAAATTGCAGAAATTTCACTTATTTTGTGGCAAAATTGCCGAAATTTCACTTATTTCAGTGAAAAAAGGCAGAAATTTTCCTTATTTTGGGGCAAAAAGTCAGGAATTCCTAATATTTTGTGGCAAAAATGCAGAAATTCCCCTTATTTTGAGGTCAAAAGGCTGAAATTCTCCTTATTTGGGAGCAAAAAAGCAGAAATTTCCCTTATTTTGGGGCAAAATTGCAGAAATTTCACTTATTTCAGTCAGAAATTTTTCTTATTTTTGGCAAAAAAGACAGAAATTCCCATTAATTTATGGGAAAAATACATAAATTCCACTTATTTAGAGGCAAAAAAGCAGAAATTTCCCTTATTTTGGGGCAAAATTGTAGAAATTTCACTTACTTCAGGGTAATAAGTCAGAAATTTTTCTTATTTAGGGGCAAAAAAGACAGGAATTCTTTTTGTTTTGGGGGAAAAAGAAAAATTCCACTTATTTAGAGGCAAAAAGCAGAAATTCCCCTTATTTTGGGGCAAAATTGCAGAAATTTCACTTATTTTGGGGCAAAATTGTAGAAATTTCACTTATTTCAAAAAAAAAAAGCAGAACTTTTCTTATTTTGGAGCAAAAAGCCAGAAATTTCACTTATTTTGGAGCAAAATTGCAGAAATTTCACTTATTTCAGTCAGAAATTTTTCTTATTTTGGGCAAAAAAGACAGAAATTCCCATTATTTTGGGGGAAAAATACATAAATTCCACTTATTTAGAGGCAAAAAAGCAGAAATTTCCCTTATTTTGGGGCAAAATTGTAGAAATTTCACTTACTTCAGGGTAATAAGTCAGAAATTTTTCTTATTTAGGGGCAAAAAAGACAGGAATTCTTTTTGTTTTGGGGGAAAAATAAAAATTCCACTTATTTAGAGGCAAAAAGCAGAAATTCCCATTATTTTGGAGCAAAAATGAACAAATTTCCCTTTTTTATGGCAAAAAATTATGCATTCTTCTTATTTTGGGGCAAAAAGGCAGAAATTCCCCGTATTTTGGAGCAAAATTGCAGAAATTCCCCTGATTGTGGGGCAAAAAGGCAGAAAATCCCTATATGTTGGGGCAAAAAGACAGAAATTCTCCTTATTTTGGGGCAGAACTCAGAAATTCCACTTATTTTGGGGCAAAATTCCAGAGATTTTCCTTATTTTGGGGCAAAATTGCAGAAATTTCACTTATTTTGGGGCAAAATTTCAGAAATTTCACTTATTTCAGGGAAAAAAGGCAGAAATTTTCCTTATTTCGGGGCAAAAAGGCAGAAATTCCTTTTATTTTGAGGAAAAAGGTTGTAATTCCCCTTAATTGGGGGCAAAAAAACAGAAATTTCCTTATTTTTGGGCAAAATTACAAAAATTTCACTTATTTCAGTGTAATAAGACAGAAATTTTCCTTATTTTGGGGAAAAAAGACAGAAATTCCCTTTGTTTTGGGGGAAAAAGACAGAAATTCCACTTATTTAGATGCAAAAAAGCAGAAATTCCCCTTATTTTGGAGCAAAAATGAAGAAATTTCCCTTTTTTATGGCAAAAAGCTATGCATTCTTCTTATTTTCGAGCAAAAAGGCAGAAATTCCCCATATTTTGGAGCAAAATTGCAGAAATTCCCCTAATTGTGGGGCAAAAAGGCAGAAATTCCCTATATGTTGGGGCAAAAAGACAGAAATTCTCCTTATTTTGGGGCAAAACTTAGAAATTCCACTTATTTTGGAGCAAAATTCCAGAAATTCCACTTATTTTGGGGCAAAATTGCCGAAATTTCACTTATTTTCGGGCAAAATTGCAGAAATTTCACTTATTTCAAAAAAAAAGCAGAAATTTTCTTATTTTGTAGCCAAAAGGCAGAAATTTCCCATATTTTGGGGCAAAAATGCAGAAATTCCTTTTATTTTGAGGAAAAAGGTTGAAATTCCCCTTAATTGGGGGCAAAAAGGCAGAAATTTCCTTATTTTTGGGCAAAATTACAAAAATTTCACTTATTTCAGTGTAATAAGTAAGAAATTTTCCTTATTTTTGGGAAAAAAGACAGAAATTCCCTTTGTTTTTGGGGAAAAAGACAGAAATTCCACTTTTTTAGAGGCAAAAAATAGAAATTCCTTTTATTTTGGAGCAAAAATGAAGAAATTTCCCTTTTTTGTGGCAAAAGTTATACATTCCCCTTATTTTCAGGCTAAAAAGCAGAAATTCCCCGTATTTTAGAGCAAAATTGCAGAAATTCCCCTAATTGTGGGGCAAAAAGGCAGAAATTCCCTATATGTTAGGGCAAAAAACAGAAATTCTCCTTATTTTGGGTCAAAACTCAGAAATTCCACTTATTTTGGAGAAAAATTCCAGAAATTTCCCTTATTTTGGGGCAAAATTGCAGAAATTTCAGTTATTTTGGGGCAAAATTGCAGAAATTTCACTTAATTCAGTGAAAAAAGGCAGAAATTTTCCTTATTTTGGGGCAAAAAGGCAGAAATTCCTAATATTTTGTGGCAAAAATGCAGAAATTCCCCTTATTTTCAGGTAAAAAGGCTTAAATTCCCCTTATTTGGGGGCAAAATGCAGAAATTTCCCTTATTTTTGGGCAAAATTGCAGAAATTTCACTTATTTCAGGGTAATAAGTCAGAAATTTTCCTTATTTTGGGCAAAAAAAAAACCCAAAAATTCCCTTTGTTTTGGGGGAAAAATACATATATTCCAATTATTTAGAGGCAAAAAAGCAGAAATTCCCTTTATTTTGGGGCAAAATTGCAGAAATTTTACTTACTTCAGTGTAATAAGTCAGAAATTTTCCTTATTTTGGGGCAAAAAAGACAGAAATTACCTTTTTTTTAAGGGAAAAAACAGAAATTCCACTTATTTAGAGGCAAAAACGCAGAAATTCCCCTTATTTTGGAGCAAAAATGAAGAAATTTCTCTTTTTTATGGGAAAAATTTATGCAATCTTCTTATTTTCGGACAAAAAGGCAGAAATTCCCTGTATTTTGGAGCAAAATTGCAGAAATTTCACTTATTTCAGGGTAATAAGTCAGAAATTTTCCTTATTTTGGGGCAAAAAAAGACAGAAATTCCCTTTGTTTTGTGGGAAAAAGACAGAAATTCCACTTATTTAGAGGCATGAAAGCAGAAATTCCCCTCATTTTGGAGCAAAAATGAAGAAATTTTCCTTTTTTATTGCAAAAAGGTATGCATTCTTATTATTTTCGGGCAAAAAAGCAGAAATTCTCCGTATTTGGAGGCAAAAATGTAGAAATTTCTCTTATTTTGAGGTAAAAGGCTGAAATTCCCCTTATTTGGTGGCAAAAATGCAGAAATTTCTCTGATTTTGGGGCAAAATTGCAGAAATTTCACTTATTTCAGGGTAATTAGTCAGAAATTTTCCTGATTTTGGAGGCAAAAAACAGAAATTCCCTTCGTTTTGAAGGAAAAAGACAGAAATTCCACTTTTTTAGAGGCAAAAAAAGCAGAAATTCTGCTTATTTTGGAGCAAAAATGAAGAAATTTCTCTTTTTTGTGGCAAAAGGTATACATTCCCCTTATTTTCAGGCTAAAAAGCAGAAATTCCCCGTATTTTGGAGCAAAATTGCAGAAATTCCCCTAATTGTGGGGCAAAAATGCAGAAATTCCTTATATGTTAGAGCAAAAAAACAGTAATTCTCCTTATTTTGGGGCAAAACTCATAAATTCCACTTATTTTGGGGCAAAATTCCAGAAATTTCCCTTATTTTGGGACAAAATTGCAGAAATTTCACTTATTTTGGGGCAAAATTGCAGAAATTTCACTTATTTCAGTGAAAAAAGGCAGAAATTTTCCTTATTTTGGGGCAAATAGGCCGAAATTCCTAATATTTTGTGGCAAAAATGCAGAAATTCCCCTTATTTTGAGGTAAAAAGGCTGAAATTTCCCTTATATAGGGGCAAAAAGGCAGAAATTTCCCTTATTTTGGGGCAAAATTGCAGAAATTTCACTTATTTCAGGGTAATAAGTCAGAAATTTTCCTTATTTTGGGCAAAAAAAACCCCTGAAATTCCCTTTGTTTTGGGGGAAAAATACATATATTCCACTTATTTAGAGGCAAAAAAGGAGAAATTCCTTTTATTTTGGCCAAAATTGCAAAAATTTCACTTACTTCAGGGTAATAAGTCAGAAAATTTCCTTATTTTGGGGCAAAAAGAGAGAAATTACCTTTGTTTTGGGGGAAAAAGACAGAAATTCCACTTATTTAGAGGCAAAAAAGCAGAAATTCCCCTTATTTTGGAAAAAAATGAAGAAATTTCACTTTTTAAAAGCAAAAAGTTATGCATTCTTCTTATTTTCGGGCAAAAAGGCAGAAATTCCCCGTATTTTGGAGCAAAATTGCAGAAATTCCCCTAATTGTGGGGCAAAAAGACAGAAATTCTCCTTATTTTGTGTCAAAACTCAGTAATTCCACTTATTTTGGTTCAAAATTTCAGTAATTTCACTTATTTTGGGGAAAAATTGCAGAAATTTCACTTATTTCAGGGTAATAAGTCAGAAATTTTCTTTATTTTGGGGCAAAAAAGACAAATTCCCTTTGTTTTGGTGGAAAAAGACAGAAATTCCACTTATTTAGAGGCAAAAAAGCAGAAATTCCCCTCATTTTGGAGCCAAAAATAGAAATTTCCCTTTTTTATGGCAAAAAGGTATGCATTCTTATTATTTTCGGACAAAAAAGGCAGAAATTCCCCGTATTTTGGAGCAAAATTGCAGAAATTCCTCTAATTGTGGGGCAAAAAGGCAGAAATTCCCTATATGTTGGGGCAAAAAATAGAGAAATTCTTTTTATTTTAGGGAAAAACTCAGAAATTTAACTTATTTTGGGGCAAAATTGCAGAAATTTCACTTATTTCAGAAATAAAAGCAGAAATTTTCTTATTTTGGGGCCAAGAGGCAGAAATTTCTTTTATTTTGTTACAAAATTGCAGAATTTTTTCTTATTTTGGGGCAAAAAGGCAGAAATTTCCCATATTTTGGGGCAAAAATGCAGAAATTTCTCTTATTTTGTGGTAAAAGGCTGAAATTCCCCTTATTTGGGGGCGAAAAAGCAGAAATTTCTCTTATTTTGGGGTAAAATTGCAGAAATTTCACTTACTTCAGGGTAATAAGTCAGAAATTTTCCTTATTTTGGGGCCAAAAAAAAGGAATTCCCTTTGTTTTGGTAGAAAAAGACAGAAATTCCACTTTTTTATAGGCAAAAAAGCAGAAATTCCCCTTATTTTGGACAAAAATGCAGAAATTTCACTTTTTAAGGGCAAAAAGTTATGCATTCTTCTTATTTTTGGGCAAAAAGGCAGAAATTCCCCTTATTTTGGAGCAAAATTGCAGAAATTTCCCAAATTGTGGGGCAAAAAGGCAGAAATTCCCTATATGTTGGGGCAATAAGACAGAAATTCTCCTTATTTTGGGGCAAAACTCAGAAATTCCACTTATTTCGGAGCAAAATTCCAGAAATTTCACTTATTTTGGGGCAGAATTGCAGAAATTAAAATTATTTTGGGGCAAAATTGCAGAAATTTCACTTATTTCAATAAAAAGCAGAAATTTTCTTATTTTGGGGCAAAAAGGCAGAAATTCTCTTTGTTTTTGAGGAAAAAGAAAGAAATTCTACTTTTTTAGAGGCAAAAAAGCAGAAATTCCTTTTATTTTGGAG
This sequence comes from Micromys minutus, assembly GCF_963924665.1. Taxonomy (NCBI): domain Eukaryota; kingdom Metazoa; phylum Chordata; class Mammalia; order Rodentia; family Muridae; genus Micromys; species Micromys minutus. The sequence continues at coordinate 214,744 of NW_027667251.1, read as the reverse complement.
CAAAAATGAAGAAATTTCTCTTTTTTGTGGCAAAAGGTATGCATTCCCCTTATTTTCAGGCTAAAAGGCAGAAATTCCCTGTATTTTAAAGCAAAACTGCAGAAATTCCCCTAATTGTGGGGCAAAAAGGCAGAAATTCCCTATATGTTAGGGCAAAAAACAGAAATTCTCCTTATTTTGGGGCAAAACTCAGAAATTCCACTTATTTTGGGGCCACATTCCAGAAATTTCCCTTATTTTGGGACAAAATTGCAGAAATTTCACTTATTTTGTGGCAAAATTGCCGAAATTTCACTTATTTCAGTGAAAAAAGGCAGAAATTTTCCTTATTTTGGGGCAAAAAGTCAGGAATTCCTAATATTTTGTGGCAAAAATGCAGAAATTCCCCTTATTTTGAGGTCAAAAGGCTGAAATTCTCCTTATTTGGGAGCAAAAAAGCAGAAATTTCCCTTATTTTGGGACAAAATTGCAGAAATTTCACTTATTTTGTGGCAAAATTGCCGAAATTTCACATATTTCAGTGAAAAAAGGCAGAAATTTTCCTTATTTTGGGGCAAAAAGTCAGGAATTCCTAATATTTTGTGGCAAAAATGCAGAAATTCCCCTTATTTTGAGGTCAAAAGGCTGAAATTCTCCTTATTTGGGAGCAAAAAAGCAGAAATTTCCCTTATTTTGGGGCAAAATTGCAGAAATTTCACTTATTTCAGTCAGAAATTTTTCTTATTTTTGGCAAAAAAGACAGAAATTCCCATTAATTTATGGGAAAAATACATAAATTCCACTTATTTAGAGGCAAAAAAGCAGAAATTTCCCTTATTTTGGGGCAAAATTGTAGAAATTTCACTTACTTCAGGGTAATAAGTCAGAAATTTTTCTTATTTAGGGGCAAAAAAGACAGGAATTCTTTTTGTTTTGGGGGAAAAAGAAAAATTCCACTTATTTAGAGGCAAAAAGCAGAAATTCCCCTTATTTTGGGGCAAAATTGCAGAAATTTCACTTATTTTGGGGCAAAATTGTAGAAATTTCACTTATTTCAAAAAAAAAAAAGCAGAAATTTTCTTATTTTGGAGCAAAAAGCCAGAAATTTCACTTATTTTGGAGCAAAATTGCAGAAATTTCACTTATTTCAGTCAGAAATTTTTCTTATTTTGGGCAAAAAAGACAGAAATTCCCATTATTTTGGGGGAAAAATACATAAATTCCACTTATTTAGAGGCAAAAAAGCAGAAATTTCCCTTATTTTGGGGCAAAATTGTAGAAATTTCACTTACTTCAGGGTAATAAGTCAGAAATTTTTCTTATTTAGGGGCAAAAAAGACAGGAATTCTTTTTGTTTTGGGGGAAAAATAAAAATTCCACTTATTTAGAGGCAAAAAGCAGAAATTCCCATTATTTTGGAGCAAAAATGAACAAATTTCCCTTTTTTATGGCAAAAAATTATGCATTCTTCTTATTTTGGGGCAAAAAGGCAGAAATTCCCCGTATTTTGGAGCAAAATTGCAGAAATTCCCCTGATTGTGGGGCAAAAAGGCAGAAAATCCCTATATGTTGGGGCAAAAAGACAGAAATTCTCCTTATTTTGGGGCAGAACTCAGAAATTCCACTTATTTTGGGGCAAAATTCCAGAGATTTTCCTTATTTTGGGGCAAAATTGCAGAAATTTCACTTATTTTGGGGCAAAATTTCAGAAATTTCACTTATTTCAGGGAAAAAAGGCAGAAATTTTCCTTATTTTGGGGCAAAAAGGCAGAAATTCCTTTTATTTTGAGGAAAAAGGTTGAAATTCCCCTTAATTGGGGGCAAAAAAACAGAAATTTCCTTATTTTTGGGCAAAATTACAAAAATTTCACTTATTTCAGTGTAATAAGACAGAAATTTTCCTTATTTTGGGGAAAAAAGACAGAAATTCCCTTTGTTTTGGGGGAAAAAGACAGAAATTCCACTTATTTAGATGCAAAAAAGCAGAAATTCCCCTTATTTTGGAGCAAAAATGAAGAAATTTCCCTTTTTTATGGCAAAAAGCTATGCATTCTTCTTATTTTCGAGCAAAAAGGCAGAAATTCCCCATATTTTGGAGCAAAATTGCAGAAATTCCCCTAATTGTGGGGCAAAAAGGCAGAAATTCCCTATATGTTGGGGCAAAAAGACAGAAATTCTCCTTATTTAGGGGCAAAACTTATAAATTCCACTTATTTTGGAGCAAAATTCCAGAAATTCCACTTATTTTGGGGCAAAATTGCCGAAATTTCACTTATTTTCGGGCAAAATTGCAGAAATTTCACTTATTTCAAAAAAAAAGCAGAAATTTTCTTATTTTGTAGCCAAAAGGCAGAAATTTCCCATATTTTGGGGCAAAAATGCAGAAATTCCTTTTATTTTGAGGAAAAAGGTTGAAATTCCCCTTAATTGGGGGCAAAAAGGCAGAAATTTCCTTATTTTTGGGCAAAATTACAAAAATTTCACTTATTTCAGTGTAATAAGTAAGAAATTTTCTTTATTTTTGGGAAAAAAGACAGAAATTCCCTTTGTTTTTGGGGAAAAAGACAGAAATTCCACTTTTTTAGAGGCAAAAAATAGAAATTCCTTTTATTTTGGAGCAAAAATGAAGAAATTTCCCTTTTTTGTGGCAAAAGTTATACATTCCCCTTATTTTCAGGCTAAAAAGCAGAAATTCCCCGTATTTTAGAGCAAAATTGCAGAAATTCCCCTAATTGTGGGGCAAAAAGGCAGAAATTCCCTATATGTTAGGGCAAAAAACAGAAATTCTCCTTATTTTGGGTCAAAACTCAGAAATTCCACTTATTTTGGAGAAAAATTCCAGAAATTTCCCTTATTTTGGGGCAAAATTGCAGAAATTTCAGTTATTTTGGGGCAAAATTGCAGAAATTTCACTTAATTCAGTGAAAAAAGGCAGAAATTTTCCTTATTTTGGGGCAAAAAGGCAGAAATTCCTAATATTTTGTGGCAAAAATGCAGAAATTCCCCTTATTTTCAGGTAAAAAGGCTTAAATTCCCCTTATTTGGGGGCAAAATGCAGAAATTTCCCTTATTTTTGGGCAAAATTGCAGAAATTTCACTTATTTCAGGGTAATAAGTCAGAAATTTTCCTTATTTTGGGCAAAAAAAAAACCCAAAAATTCCCTTTGTTTTGGGGGAAAAATACATATATTCCAATTATTTAGAGGCAAAAAAGCAGAAATTCCCTTTATTTTGGGGCAAAATTGCAGAAATTTTACTTACTTCAGTGTAATAAGTCAGAAATTTTCCTTATTTTGGAGCAAAAAAGACAGAAATTACCTTTTTTTTAAGGGAAATAACAGAAATTCCACTTATTTAGAGGCAAAAACGCAGAAATTCCCCTTATTTTGGAGCAAAAATGAAGAAATTTCTCTTTTTTATGGGAAAAATTTATGCAATCTTCTTATTTTCGGACAAAAAGGCAGAAATTCCCTGTATTTTGGAGCAAAATTGCAGAAATTTCACTTATTTCAGGGTAATAAGTCAGAAATTTTCCTTATTTTGGGGCAAAAAAAGACAGAAATTCCCTTTGTTTTGTGGGAAAAAGACAGAAATTCCACTTATTTAGAGGCATGAAAGCAGAAATTCCCCTCATTTTGGAGCAAAAATGAAGAAATTTTCCTTTTTTATTGCAAAAAGGTATTCATTCTTATTATTTTCGGCAAAAAAGCAGAAATTCTCCGTATTTGGAGGCAAAAATGTAGAAATTTCTCTTATTTTGAGGTAAAAGGCTGAAATTCCCCTTATTTGGTGGCAAAAATGCAGAAATTTCTCTGATTTTGGGGCAAAATTGCAGAAATTTCACTTATTTCAGGGTAATTAGTCAGAAATTTTCCTGATTTTGGAGGCAAAAAACAGAAATTCCCTTCGTTTTGAAGTAAAAAGACAGAAATTCCACTTTTTTAGAGGCAAAAAAGCAGAAATTCCGCTTATTTTGGAGCAAAAATGAAGAAATTTCACTTTTTAAGGGCAAAAAAATATGCATTCTTCTTATTTTTGGGCAAAAATGCAGAAATTCCCCTTATTTTGGAGCAAAATGCAGAAATGCCCCAAATTGTGGGGCAAAAAGGCAGAAATTCCCTATATGTTGTGGCAAAAAGACAGAAATTCTCCTTATTTAGGGGCAAAACTCAGAAATTCCACTTATTTTGGGGCAAAATTCCAATAATTTCCCTTATTTTGGGGCAAAATTGCAGAAATTTCAATTATTTTGTGCAAAATTGCAGAAATTTCACTTATTTCAGAAAAAAAACAGAAATTTTCTTATTTTGGGGCAAAAAGGCAGAAATTTCTTTTATTTTGGTACAAAATTGCAGAAATTTTTCTTATTTTGGGGCAAAAAGGCAGAAATTTCCCATAATTTGTGTCAAAAATGCAGAAAGTCCCCTTATTTTGAGGTAAAAAGGCTGAAATTCCCCTGATTTGGGGGCAAAAAACAGAAATTTCTTTTATTTTGAGGCAAAATTGCAGAAATTTCACTTATTTCAGGGTAATAAGTCAGAAATTTTCCTTATTTTGGGTCATAAAAGACAGAAATTCCCTTTGTTTTGGGGGAAAAAGACAGAAATTCCACTTATTTAGAGGCAAAAAGGCAGAAATTCCTAATATTTTGTGGCAAAAATGCAGAAATTCCCCTTATTTTGAGGTAAAAAGGCTGAAATTCCCCTTATTTGGGAGCAAAAAGGCAGAAATTTCCATTATTTTGGGGCAAAATTGCAGAAATTTCACTTAATTCAGGGTAATAAGTCAGAAATTTTCCTTATTTTGGGACAAAAAAGACAGAAATTCCCTTTGTTTTGGGGGAAAAAGACAGAAATTTCACTTAGTTAGATGCAAAAAAGCAGAAATTCCCATTATTTTGGAGAAAAAATGAAGAAATTTCGTTTTTATATGGCAATAAGCTATGCATTCTTCTTATTTTCGGGAAAAAATGCACAAATTCTCCATATTTTGGAGCAGAATTGCAGAAATTCCCCTAATTGTGGGGCAAAAAGGCAGAAATTCCCCTAATTGTGGGGCAAAAAGACAGAAATTCTCTTTATTTTGGGTCAAAACTCAGAAATTCCATTTATTTTGGAGCAAAATTCCAGAAATTTCAATTATTTCGGGGCAAAATTGCAGAAATTTCAGTTATTTTGGGGCAAAATTTCAGCAATTTCACTTATTTAAAAAAAAAGCAGAAATTTTCTTATTTTGGAGCAAAAAGGCAGAAATTTCCCATATTTTCGGGCAAAAATGCAGAAATTCCTTTTATTTCGAGGAAAAAGGCTGAAATTCCCCTTAATTGGGGGCAAAAAGGCAGAAATTTTCTTATTTTGGGGCAAAATTGCAAAATTTCACTTATTTCATGGTAATAAGTCAGAAATTTTCCTTATTTTGGGGCAAAAAGACAGAAATTCCCTTTGTTTTGGGGGAAAAAGACTGAAATTGCACTTTTTTAGAGGCAAAAAAGCAGAAATTCCTTTTATTTTGGAGCAAAAATGAAGAAATTTCCCTTTTTTGTGGCAAAAGGTATACATTCCCCTTATTTTCAGGCTAAAAAGCAGAAATTCCCCGTATTTTGGAGCAAAATTGCAGAAATTCCCCTAATTGTGGGGCAAAAATGCAGAAATTCCTTATATGTTAGAGCAAAAAAACAGTAATTCTCCTTATTTTGGGGCAAAACTCATAAATTCCACTTATTTTGGGGCAAAATTCCAGAAATTTCCCTTATTTTGGGACAAAATTGCAGAAATTTCACTTATTTTGGGGCAAAATTGCAGAAATTTCACTTATTTCAGTGAAAAAAGGCAGAAATTTTCCTTATTTTGGGGCAAATAGGCAGAAATTCCTAATATTTTGTGGCAAAAATGCAGAAATTCCCCTTATTTTGAGGTAAAAAGGCTGAAATTTCGCTTATATAGGGGCAAAAAGGCAGAAATTTCCCTTATTTTGGGGCAAAATTGCAGAAATTTCACTTATTTCAGGGTAATAAGTCAGAAATTTTCCTTATTTTGGGCAAAAAAAACCCCAGAAATTACCTTTGTTTTGGGGGAAAAATACATATATTCCACTTATTTAGAGGCAAAAAAGGAGAAATTCCTTTTATTTTGGCCAAAATTGCAAAAATTTCACTTACTTCAGGGTAATAAGTCAGAAAATTTCCTTATTTTGGGGCAAAAAGAGAGAAATTACCTTTGTTTTGGGGGAAAAAGACAGAAATTCCACTTATTTAGAGGCAAAAAAGCAGAAATTCCCCTTATTTTGGAAAAAAATGAAGAAATTTCACTTTTTAAGGGCAAAAAGTTATGCATTCTTCTTATTTTCGGGCAAAAAGGCAGAAATTCCCCGTATTTTGAAGCAAAATTGCAGAAATTCCCCTAATTGTGGGGCAAAAAGACAGAAATTCTCCTTATTTTGTGTCAAAACTCAGTAATTCCACTTATGTTGGTTCAAAATTTCAGTAATTTCACTTATTTTGGGGAAAAATTGCAGAAATTTCACTTATTTCAGGGTAATAAGTCAGAAATTTTCTTTATTTTGGGGCAATAAAGACAAATTCCCTTTGTTTTGGTGGAAAAAGACAGAAATTCCACTTATTTAGAGGCAAAAAAGCAGAAATTCCCCTCATTTTGGAGCCAAAAATAGAAATTTCCCTTTTTTATGGCAAAAAGGTATGCATTCTTATTATTTTCGGACAAAAAAGGCAGAAATTCCCCGTATTTTGGAGCAAAATTGCAGAAATTCCTCTAATTGTGGGGCAAAAAGGCAGAAATTCCCTATATGTTGGGGCAAAAAATAGAGAAATTCTTTTTATTTTAGGGAAAAACTCAGAAATTTAACTTATTTTGGGGCAAAATTGCAGAAATTTCACTTATTTCAGAAATAAAAGCAGAAATTTTCTTATTTTGGGGCCAAGAGGCAGAAATTTCTTTTATTTTGTTACAAAATTGCAGAATTTTTTCTTATTTTGGGGCAAAAAGGCAGAAATTTCCCATATTTTGGGGCAAAAATGCAGAAATTTCTCTTATTTTGTGGTAAAAGGCTGAAATTCCCCTTATTTGGGGGCGAAAAAGCAGAAATTTCTCTTATTTTGGGGTAAAATTGCAGAAATTTCACTTACTTCAGGGTAATAAGTCAGAAATTTTCCTTATTTTGGGGCCAAAAAAAAGGAATTCCCTTTGTTTTGGTAGAAAAAGACAGAAATTCCACTTTTTTATAGGCAAAAAAGCAGAAATTCCCCTTATTTTGGACAAAAATGCAGAAATTTCACTTTTTAAGGGCAAAAAGTTATGCATTCTTCTTATTTTTGGGCAAAAAGGCAGAAATTCCCCTTATTTTGGAGCAAAATTGCAGAAATTTCCCAAATTGTGGGGCAAAAAGGCAGAAATTCCCTATATGTTGGGGCAATAAGACAGAAATTCTCCTTATTTTGGGGCAAAACTCAGAAATTCCACTTATTTCGGAGCAAAATTCCAGAAATTTCACTTATTTTGGGGCAGAATTGCAGAAATTAAAATTATTTTGGGGCAAAATTGCAGAAATTTCACTTATTTCAATAAAAAGCAGAAATTTTCTTATTTTGGGGCAAAAAGGCAGAAATTCTCTTTGTTTTTGAGGAAAAAGAAAGAAATTCTACTTTTTTAGAGGCAAAAAAGCAGAAATTCCTTTTATTTTGGAGCAAAAATGAAGAAATTTCTCTTTTTTGTGGCAAAAGGTATGCATTCCCCTTATTTTCAGGCTAAAGGGCAGAAATTCCCTGTATTTTAAAGCAAAACTGCAGAAATTCCCCTAATTGTGGGGCAAAAAGGCAGAAATTCCCTATATGTTAGGGCAAAAAACAGAAATTCTCCTTATTTTGGGGCAAAACTCAGAAATTCCACTTATTTTGGGGCCACATTCCAGAAATTTCCCTTATTTTGGGACAAAATTGCAGAAATTTCACTTATTTTGTGGCAAAATTGCCGAAATTTCACTTATTTCAGTGAAAAAAGGCAGAAATTTTCCTTATTTTGGGGCAAAAAGTCAGGAATTCCTAATATTTTGTGGCAAAAATGCAGAAATTCCCCTTATTTTGAGGTCAAAAGGCTGAAATTCTCCTTATTTGGGAGCAAAAAAGCAGAAATTTCCCTTATTTTGGGGCAAAATTGCAGAAATTTCACTTATTTCAGTCAGAAATTTTTCTTATTTTTGGCAAAAAAGACAGAAATTCCCATTAATTTATGGGAAAAATACATAAATTCCACTTATTTAGAGGCAAAAAAGCAGAAATTTCCCTTATTTTGGGGCAAAATTGTAGAAATTTCACTTACTTCAGGGTAATAAGTCAGAAATTTTTCTTATTTAGGGGCAAAAAAGACAGGAATTCTTTTTGTTTTGGGGGAAAAAGAAAAATTCCACTTATTTAGAGTCAAAAAGCAGAAATTCCCCTTATTTTGGGGCAAAATTGCAGAAATTTCACTTATTTTGGGGCAAAATTGTAGAAATTTCACTTATTTCAAAAAAAAAAAGCAGAAATTTTCTTATTTTGGAGCAAAAAGCCAGAAATTTCACTTATTTTGGAGCAAAATTGCAGAAATTTCACTTATTTCAGTCAGAAATTTTTCTTATTTTGGGCAAAAAAGACAGAAATTCCCATTATTTTGGGGGAAAAATACATAAATTCCACTTATTTAGAGGCAAAAAAGCAGAAATTTCCCTTATTTTGGGGCAAAATTGTAGAAATTTCACTTACTTCAGGGTAATAAGTCAGAAATTTTTCTTATTTAGGGGCAAAAAAGACAGGAATTCTTTTTGTTTTGGGGGAAAAATAAAAATTCCACTTATTTAGAGGCAAAAAGCAGAAATTCCCCTTATTTTGGGGCAAAATTGCGGAAATTTCACTTATTTTGGGGCAAAATTGTAGATATTTCACTTATTTCAAAAAAAAAGCAGAAATTTTCTTATTTTGGAGCAAAAAGCCAGAAATTTCACTTATTTTGGAGCAAAATTGCAGAAATTTCACTTATTTCAGTGAAAAAAGGCAGAAATTTCCCATATTTTGGGGCAAAAATGCAGAAATTTCTCTTATTTTGAGGTAAAAGGCTGAAATTCCCATTATTTGGGGGCGAAAAGGCAGAAATTTCTCTTATTTTGGGGTAAAATTGCAGAAATTTCACTTACTTCAGGGTAATAAGTCAGAAATTTTCCTTATTTTGGGGCCAAAAAAAAGAAATTCCCTTTGTTTTGGGAGAAAAAGACAGAAATTCCACTTTTTTATAGGCAAAATAGCAGAAATTCCCCTTATTTTGGACAAAAATGAAGAAATTTCACTTTTTAAGTGCAAAAAGTTATGCATTCTTCTTATTTTTGGGCAAAAAGGCAGAAATTCCCCTTATTTTGGAGCAAAATTGCAGAAATTTCCCAAATTGTGGGGCAAAAAGGCAGAAATTCCCTATATGTTGGGGCAATAAGACAGAAATTCTCCTTATTTTGGGGCAAAACTCAGAAATTCCACTTATTTTGGAGCAAAATTCCAGAAATTTCACTTATTTTGGGGCAGAATTGCAGAAATTAATATTATTTTGGGGCAAAATTGCAGAAAATTCACTTATTTCAATAAAAAGCAGAAATTTTCTTATTTTGGGGCAAAAAGGCAGAAATTTTTTTTTATTTTGGTACAAAATTGCCGAAATTTTTCTTATTTTGGAGTAAAAAGGCAGAAATTTCCCATATTTTGCGGCAAAAATGCAGAAATTCCTTTTATTTTGAGGAAAAAGGTTGAAATTCCCCTTAATTGGGGGCAAAAAGGCAGAAATTTCCTTATTTTGGGGCAAAATTGCAGAAATTACAATTATTTTGAGGCAAAATTGCACAAATTGCACTTATTTCAAAAAAAAGCAGAAATTTTCTTATTTTGGGGCAAAAAGGAAGAAATTTCCCATATTTTGGGGCAAAAATGCAGAAATTTCCTTTATTTTGAGGAAAAAGGCTGAAATTCTCCTTAATTTAGGGAAAAAAGGCAGAAATTTCCTTATTTTTGGGCAAAATTGCAAAAATTTCACTTATTTCAGGGTAATAAGTCAGAAATTTTCCTTATTTTGGGGCAAAAATACAGAAATTCTTTTTGTTTTTGGGGAAAAAGACAGAAATTGCACTTTTTTAGAGGCAAAAAAGCAGAAATTCCTTTTATTTTGGAGCCAAAATGAAGAAATTTCCCTTTTTTGTGGCAAAAGGTATACATTCCCCTTATTTTCAGGCTAAAAAGCAGAAATTCCCCGTATTTTGGAGCAAAATTGCAGAAATTCCACTAATTGTGGGGCAAAAATGCAGAAATTCCCTATATGTTAGGGCAAAAAAACTGAAATTCTCCTTATTTTGGTGGCAAAACTCAGAAATTCCACTTATTTTCGGGCAAAATTCCAGAAATTTGCCTCATTTTGGGGCAAAATTGCCGAAATTTCACTTATTTTGGGGCAAAATTGCAGAAATTTCACTTATTTCAGTGAAAAAAGGCAGAAATTTTCCTTATTTTGGGGCAAAAAGGCAGAAATTCCTAATATTTTGTGGCAAAAATGCAGAAATTCCCCTTATTTTGAGGTAAAAAGGCTGAAATTTCCCTTATATGGGGGCAAAAAGGCAGAAATTTCCCTTATTTTGGGACAAATTTGGAGAAATTTCACTTATTTCAGGGTAATAAGTCAGAAATTTTCCTTATTTTGGGCAAAAAAAGACAGAAATTCCCTTTGTTTTGGGGGAAAAATACATAAATTCCACTTATTTAGAGGCAAAAAAGCAAAAATTCCTTTTATTTTGGCCAAAATTGCAGAAATTTCACTTACTTCAGGGAAATAAGTCAGAAAATTTCCTTATTTTGGGGCAAAAAATACAGAAATTACCTTTGTTTTGGGGGAAAAAGACAGAAATTCCACTTATTTAGAGGCAAAAAAGCAGAAATTCCCCTTATTTTGGAGCAAAAATGAAGAAATTTCCATTTTTTATGGGAAAGAGTTATGCATTCTTCTTATTTTCAGGCAAAAAGGCAGAAATTCCCCGTATTTTGGGGCAAAATTGCAGAAATTCCCCTAATTGTGGGGCAAAAATACAGAAATTCTCCTTATTTTGAGTCAAAACTCAGAAATTCCACTTATTTTGGGTCAAAATTTCAATAATTTCACTTATTTTGGGGCAAAATTGCAGAAATTTCACTTATTTCAGGGTAATAAGTCAGAAATTTTCCTTATTTTGGGGCAAAAAAGACAAATTCTCTTTGTTTTGGGGGAAAAAGACAGAAATTCCACTTTTTTATAGGCAAAAAAGCAGAAATTCCCCTTATTTTGGACAAAAATGAAGAAATTTCACTTTTTAAGGGCAAAGAGTTATGCATTCTTCTTATTTTTGGGCAAAAAGGCAGAAATTCCCCTTATTTTGAGCAAAATTGCAGAAATTTCCCAAATTGTGGGGCAAAAAGGCAGAAATTCCCTATATGTTGGGGCAATAAGACAGAAATTCTCCTTATTTTGGGGCAAAACTCAGAAATTCCACTTATTTCGAAGCAAAATTCAAGAAATTTCACTTATTTTGGGGCAGAATTGCAGAAATTAAAATTATTTTGGGGCAAAATTGCAGAAATTTCACTTATTTCAATAAAAAGCAGAAATTTTCTTATTTTGGGGCAAAAAGGCAGAAATTCTCTTTGTTTTTGAGGAAAAAGAAAGAAATTCTACTTTTTTAGAGGCAAAAAAGCAGAAATTCCTTTTATTTTGGAGCAAAAATGAAGAAATTTCTCTTTTTTGTGGCAAAAGGTATGCATTCCCCTTATTTTCAGGCTAAAAGGCAGAAATTCCCTGTATTTTAAAGCAAAACTGCAGAAATTCCCCTAATTGTGGGGCAAAAAGGCAGAAATTCCCTATATGTTAGGGCAAAAAACAGAAATTCTCCTTATTTTGGGGCAAAACTCAGAAATTCCACTTATTTTGGGGCCACATTCCAGAAATTTCCCTTATTTTGGGACAAAATTGCAGAAATTTCACTTATTTTGTGGCAAAATTGCCGAAATTTCACTTATTTCAGTGAAAAAAGGCAGAAATTTTCCTTATTTTGGGGCAAAAAGTCAGGAATTCCTAATATTTTGTGGCCAAAATGCAGAAATTCCCCTTATTTTGAGGTCAAAAGGCTGAAATTCTCCTTATTTGGGAGCAAAAAAGCAGAAATTTCCCTTATTTTGGGGCAAAATTGCAGAAATTTCACTTATTTCAGTCAGAAATTTTTCTTATTTTGGGCAAAAAAGACAGAAATTCCCATTAATTTATGGGAAAAATACATAAATTCCACTTATTTAGAGGCAAAAAAGCAGAAATTTCCCTTATTTTGGGGCAAAATTGTAGAAATTTCACTTACTTCAGGGTAATAAGTCAGAAATTTTTCTTATTTAGGGGCAAAAAAGACAGGAATTCTTTTTGTTTTGGGGGAAAAAGAAAAATTCCACTTATTTAGAGGCAAAAAGCAGAAATTCCCCTTATTTTGGGGCAAAATTGCAGAAATTTCACTTATTTTGGGGCAAAATTGTAGAAATTTCACTTATTTCAAAAAAAAAAGCAGAAATTTTCTTATTTTGGAGCAAAAAGCCAGAAATTTCACTTATTTTGGAGCAAAATTGCAGAAATTTCACTTATTTCAGTCAGAAATTTTTCTTATTTTGGGCAAAAAAGACAGAAATTCCCATTATTTTGGGGGAAAAATACATAAATTCCAATTATTTAGAAGCAAAAAAGTAGAAATTTCCCTTATTTTGGGGCAAAATTGTAGAAATTTCACTTACATCAGGGTAATAAGTCAGAAATTTTTCTTATTTAGGGGCAAAAAAGACAGGAATTCTTTTTGTTTTGGGGGAAAAAGACAGAAATTCCACTTATTTAGAGGTAAAAAGCAGAAATTCCCCTTATTTTGGGGCAAAATTGCAGAAATTTCACTTATTTTGGGGCAAAATTGTAGAAATTTCACTTATTTCAAAAAAAAGCAGAAATTTCCTCATTTTGGAGCAAAAAGCCAGAAATTTCACTTATTTTGGGGCAAAATTGCAGAAATTTCACTTATTTCAGTGAAAAAAGGCAGAAAATTCCCATATTTTGGGGCAAAAATGCAGAAATTTCTCTTATTTTGAGGTAAAAGGCTGAAATTCCCCTTATTTGGGGGCGAAAAGGCAGAAATTTCTCTTATTTTGGGGTAAAATTGCAGAAATTTCACTTACTTCAGGGTAATAAGTCAGAAATTTTCCTTCTTTTGGGGCGAAAAAAAAGAAATTCCCTTTGTTTTGGGAGAAAAAGACAGAAATTCCACTTTTTTATAGGCAAAAAAGCAGAAATTCCCCTTATTTTGGACGAAAATGAAGAAATTTCACTTTTTAAGGGCAAAAGTTATGCATTCTTCTTATTTTTGGGCAAAAAGGCAGAAATTCCCCTTATTTTGGAGCAAAATTGCAGAAATTTCCCAAATTGTGTGGCAAAAAGGCAGAAATTCCCTATATGTTGGGGCAATAAGACAGAAATTCTCCTTATTTTGGGGCAAAACTCAGAAATTCCACTTATTTTGGAGCAAAATTCCAGAAATTTCAGTTATTTTGGGGCAGAATTGCAGAAATTAAAATTATTTTGGGGCAAAATTGCAGAAATTTCACTTATTTCAATAAAAAGCAGAAATTTTCTTATTTTGGGGCAAAAAAGCAGAAATTTTTTTTATTTTGGTACAAAATTGCCGAAATTTTTCTTATTTTGGAGTAAAAAGGCAGAAATTTCCCATATTTTGGGGCAAAAATGCAGAAATTCCTTTTATTTTGAGGAAAAAGGCCGAAATTCCCCTTAATTGGGGCCAAAAAGCAGAAATTTCCTTATTTTGGGACAAAATTGCAAAAATTTCACTTATTTCAGGGTAATAAGTCAGAAATTTTTCTTATTTAGGGGCAAAAAAGACAGGAATTCTTTTTGTTTTGGGGGAAAAAGACAGAAATTCCACTTATTTAGAGGCAAAAAGCAGAAATTTCACTTATTTTGGGGCAAAATTGTAGAAATTTCACTTATTTCAAAAAAAAAGCAGAAATTTTCTTATTTTGGAGCAAAAAGCCAGAAATTTCACTTATTTTGGGGCAAAATTGCAGAAATTTCACTTATTTCAGTGAAAAAAGGCAGAAATTTCCCATATTTTGGGGCAAAAATGCAGAAATTTCTCTTATTTTGAGGTAAAAGGCTGAAATTCTCCTTATTTGGGGGCAAAAAGGCAGAAATTTCTCTTATTTTGGGGTAAAATTGCAGAAATTTCACTTACTTCAGAGTAAAAAGTTAGAAATTTTCCTTTTTTGGGGGCCAAAAAAAAGAAATTCCCTTTGTTTTGGGAGAAAAAGACAGAAATTCCACTTTTTTATAGGCAAAATAGCAGAAATTCCCCTTATTTTGGACAAAAATGAAGAAATTTCACTTTTTAATGGCAAAAAGTTATGCATTCTTCTTATTTTTGGGCAAAAAGGCAGAAATTCCCTTTATTTTGGAGCAAAATTGCAGAAATTTCCCAAATTGTGGGGCAAAAAGGCAGAAATTCCCTATATGTTGGGGCAATAAGACAGAAATTCTCCTTATTTTGGGGCAAAACTCAGAAATACCACTTATTTTGGAGCAAAATTCCAGAAATTTCACTTATTTTGGGGCAGAATTGCAGAAATTAAAATTATTTTGGGGCAAAATTGCAGAAATTTCACTTATTTCAATAAAAAGCAGAAATTTTCTTATTTTGGGGCAAAAAGGCAGAATTTTTTTTTATTTTGGTACAAAATTGCCGAAATTTTTCTTATTTTGGAGTAAAAAGGCAGAAATTTCCCATATTTTGGGGCAAAAATGCAGAAATTCCTTTTATTTTGAGGAAAAAGGCTGAAATTCCCCTTAATTGGGGGCAAAAAGGCAGAAATTTCCTTATTTTGGGGCAAAATTGCAAAAATTTCACTTATTTCAGGGTAATAAGTCAGAAATTTTCCTTATTTTGGGGCAAAAAGACAGAAATTCTCTTATTTTTTTAAGGAAAAAGAAAGAAATTCCACTTTTTTAGAGGCAAAAAAGCAGAAATTCCTTTTATTTTGGAGCAAAAATGAAGAAATTTCACTTTTTTGTGGCAAAAGGTATACATTCCCCTTATTTTCAGGCTAAAAGGCAGAAATTCCCTGTATTTTAAAGCAAAACTGCAGAAATTCCCCTAATTGTGGGGCAAAAAGGCAGAAATTCACTATATGTTAGGGCAAAAAACAGAAATTCTCCTTATTTTGGGGCAAAACTCAGAAATTCCACTTATTTTGGGGCAAAATTCCAAAAATTTCCATTATTTTGGGACAAAATTGCAGAAATTTCACTTATTTTGTGGCAAAATTGCAGAAATTTCACTTATTTCATTGAAAAAAGGCAGAAATTTTCCTTATTTTGGGGCAAAAAGTCAGGAATTCCTAATATTTTGTGGCAAAAATGCAGAAATTCCCCTTATTTTGAGGACAAAAGGCTGAAATTCTTTTTATTTGGGAGCAAAAAAGCAGAAATTTCCCTTATTTTGGGGCAAAATTGCAGAAATTTCACTTATTTCAGTCAGAAATTTTCCTTATTTTGGGCAAAAAAAGACAGAAATTCCCTTTGTTTTGGGGGAAAAATACATAAATTCCACTTATTTAGAGGCAAAAAAGCAGAAATTTCCCTTATTTGGGGACAAAATTGTAGAAATTTCACTTACTTCAGGGTAATAAGTCAGAAATTTTTCTTATTTAGGGGCAAAAAAGACAGAAATCATTTTTGTTTTGGGCTGAAAAAGACAGAAATTCCACTTATTTAGAGGCAAAAAAGCAGAAATTCCCCTTATTTTGGGGCAAAATTGCAGAAATTTCACTTATTTTGGGGCAATATTGCAGAAATTTCACTTATTTCAAAAAAAGCAGAAATTTTCTTATTTTGGAGCAAAAAGGCAGAAATTTCCCATATTTTGGGGCAAAAATGCAGAAATTAGTTTTATTTTGAGGAAAAAGGCTGAAATTCCCCTTAATTTGGGCCAAAAAGCAGAAATTTCCTTATTTTGGGGCAAAATTGCAAAAATTTCATTTATTTCAGGGTAATAAGTCAAAAATTTTCCTTATTTTGGGGCAAAAAGACAAAAATTCCCTTTGTTTTTGGGGAAAAATACAGAAATTGCACATTTTTAGAGACAAAAAAGCAGAAATTCCTATTATTTTGGAGCAAAAATGAAGAAATTGTCGTTTTTTGTGGCAAAAGGTATACATTCCCCTTATTTTCAGGCTAAAAAGTAGAAATTCCCCGTGTTTTGGAGCAAAATTGCAGAAATACCCCTAATTGTGGGGCAAAAATGCAGAAATTCCCTATATGTTAGTGCAAAAAAACAGAAATTCTCCTTATTTTGGGGCAAAACTCAGAAATTCCACTTATTTTGGGGCAAAATTCCAGAAATTTCCCTTATTTTGGGGCAAAATTGCAGAAATTTCACTTATTTTGGGGCAAAATTGCAGAAATTTCACTTATTTCAGTGAAAAAGGCAGAAATTTCCCTTATATGGGGGCAAAAAGGCAGAAATTTCCCTTATTTTGTACAAAAATTGCAGGAATTTCACTTATTTCAGGGTAATAAGTCGGAAATTTTCTTTATTTTGGGCAAAAAAAGACAGAAATTCCCTTTGTTTTGGAGGAAAAAATACATAAATTCCACTTATTTAGAGGCAAAAAAGCAGAAATTCCTTTTATTTTGGCCAAAATTTCAGAAATTTCACTTACTTCAGGGTAATAAGTCAGAAATTTCATTATTTTGGGGCAAAAAATACAGAAATTACCTTTGTTTTGGGGGAAAAAGACAGAAATTCCACTTATTTAGAGGCAAAAAAGCAGAAATTCCCTTTATTTTGGAGCAAAAATGAAGAAATTTCCCTTTTTTATGGGAAAAACTTATGCATTCTTCTTGTTTTCGGGCAAAAAGGGAGAAATTCCCCGTATTTTGGAGCAAAATTGCAGAAATTCCCCAAATTGTGGGGCAAAATGACAAAAATTCTCCTTATTTTGGGTCAAAACTCAGAAATTCCACTTATTTTGAATCAAAATTTCAATAATTTCACTTATTTTGGGGCACAATTGTAGAAATTTCACTTATTTCAGTGTAATAAGTCAGAAATTATCCTTATTTTGGGGCAAAAAAGACAAATTCCCTTTGTTTTGGGGGAAAAAGACAGAAATTCCACTTATTTAGAGGCAATAAAGCAGAAATTCCCCTCATTTTGGAGCAAAAAGAAGAAATTTCCCTTTTTTATGGCAAAAAGGTATGCATTCTTATTATTTTCGGACAAAAAAGGCAGAAATTCCCCGCATTTTGGAGCAAAATTGCAGACATTCCTTTAATTGTGGGGCAAAAAGGCAGAAATTCTCTATATGTTGGGGCAAAAAGACAGAAATTCTCCTTATTTTAGGGAAAAATTCTGAAATTTAACTTATTTTGGGGCAAAATTGCAGAAATTTCACTTATTTCAGAAATAAAAGCAGAAATTTTCTTATTTTGGGGCCAAAAGGCAGAAATTTCTTTTATTTTGTTACAAAATTGCAGAATTTTTTCTTATTTTGGGGCAAAAAGTCAGAAATTTCCCATATTTTGGGGCAAAAATGCAGAAATTTCTCTTATTTTAAGGTAAAAGGCTGAAATTCCCCTTATTTGGGGGCAAAAAGTCAAAAATTTCTCATATTTTGGGGCAAAATTGCAGAAATTTCACTTATTTTGGGGCAAAATTGCAGAAATTTCACTTATTTCAAAAAAAAGCAGAAATTTTCTTATTTTGGAGCAAAAAGGCAGAAATTTCTCATATTTTGGGACAAAAATTCAGAAATTCCTTTTATTTTGAGGAAAAAAGCTGAAATTCCCCTTAATTGGGGGCAAAAAGGCAGAAATTTCCTTATTTTGGGGCAAAACTGCAAAAATTTCACTTATTTCAGGGTAATAAGTCAGAAATTTTTTTTATTTTGGGGCAAAAAGACAGAAATTCCCTTTGTTTTTGGGGAAAAAGACAGAAATTCCAATTTTTAGAGGCAAAAAAGCTGAAATTCCTTTTATTTTGGAGCAAAAATGAAGAAATTTCCATTTTTGTGGCAAAAGGAATACATTCCCCTTATTTTCAGGCTAAAAAGCAGAAATTCCCTGTATTTTGGAGCAAAATTGCAGAAATTCCCCTAATTGCGGGGCAAAAATGCAGAAATTCCCTATATGTTAGTGCAAAAAACAGAAATTCTCCTTATTTTAGGGCAAAACTCAGAAATTCCACTTATTTTGGGGCAAAATTCCAGAAATTTCCCTTATTTTGGGGCAAAATTGCAGAAATTTCACTTATTTTGAGGAAAAATTGCAGAAATTTCACTTATTTCTTTGAAAAAAGGCAGAAATTTCCCATATTTTGGGGCAAAAATGCAGAAATTTCTCTTATTTTGAGGTAAAAGTCTGAATCCCCCTTATTTTGGAGCAAAAAGGCAGAAATTTCTCTTATTTTGGGGTAAAATTGCAGAAATTTCACTTATTTCAGGGTAATAAGTCAGAAATTTTCCTTATTTTGGGGCCAAAAAACAAAAATTCCCTTTGTTTTGGGAGAAAAAGACAGAAATTCCACTTTTTTAGAGGCAAATAAGCAGAAATTTCCCTTATTTTGGAGCAAAAATGAAGAAATTTCACTTTTTAAGGGCAAAAAGGTATGCATTCTTCTTATTTTTGGGCAAAAAGGCAGAAATTCCCCTTATTTTGGAACAAAATTGCAGAAATTTCTCAAATTGTTGGGCAAAAAGGCAGAAATTCCCTATATGTTGGGGCAAAAAGACAGAAATTCTCCTTATTTTGGGGCAAAACTCAGAAAGTCCACATAATTTAGAACAAAATTCCAGAAATTTCACTTATTTTGGGGCAAAATTGCAGAAATTACAATTATTTTGGGGCAAAATTGCAGAAATTTCACTTATTTCAAAAAAAAGCAGAAATTTTCTTATTTTGGGGCAAAAAGGAAGAAATTTCCCATATTTTGGGGCAAAAATGCAGAAATTTCTTTTATTTTGAGGAAAAAGGCTGAAATTATCCTTAATTTAGGGAAAAAAGGCAGAAATTTCCTTTTTTTGGCAAAATTGCAAAAATTTCACTTATTTCAGGGTAATAAGTCAGAAATTTTCCTTATTTTGGGGCAAAAAGACAGAAATTCCCTTTGTTTTTGGGGAAAAAGACAGAAATTGCACTTTCTTAGAAGCAAAAAAGCAGAAATTCCTTTTATTTTGGAGCAAAAATGAAGAAATTTCCCTTTTTTGTGGCAAAAGGTATACATTCCCCTTATTTTCAGGCTAAAAAGCAGAAATTCCCCGTATTTTGGAGCAAAATTGCAGAAATTCCACTAATTGTGGGGCAAAAATGCAGAAATTCCCTATATGTTCGGGCAAAAAAACAGAAATTCTCCTTATTTTGGTGGCAAAACTCAGAAATTCCACTTATTTTCGGGCAAAATTCCAGAAATTTGCCTCATTTTGGGGCAAAATTGCCGAAATTTCACTTATTTTGGGGCAAAATTGCAGAAATTTCACTTATTTCAGTGAAAAAAGGCAGAAATTTTCCTTATTTTGGGGCAAAAAGGCAGAAATTCCTAATATTTTGTGGCAAAAATGCAGAAATTCCCCTTATTTTGAGGTAAAAAGGCTGAAATTTCCCTTATATGGGGGCAAAAAGGCAGAAATTTCCCTTATTTTGGGACAAATTTGCAGAAATTTCACTTATTTCAGGGTAATAAGTCAGAAATTTTCCTTATTTTGGGCAAAAAAAGACAGAAATTCCCTTTGTTTTGGGGGAAAAATATATAAATTCCACTTATTTAGAGGCAAAAAAGCAGAAATTCCTTTATTTTGGCCAAAATTGCAGAAATTTCACTTACTTCAGGGTAATAAGTCAGAAAATTTCCTTATTTTGGGGCAAAAAAGACAGAAATTACCTTTGTTTTGGGGGAAAAAGACAGAAATTCCACTTATTTAGAGGCAAAAAAGTAGAAATTCCCCTTATTTTGGAGCAAAAATGAAGAAATTTCCATTTTTTATGGGAAAGAGTTATGCATTCTTCTTATTTTCGGGCAAAAAGGCAGAAATTCCCCGTATTTTGGAGCAAAATTGCAGAAATTCCCCTAATTGTGGGGCAAAAATACAGAAATTCTCCTTATTTTGGGTCAAAACTCAGAAATTCCACTTATTTTGGGTCAAAATTTCAATAATTTCACTTATTTTGGGGCAAAATTGCAGAAATTTCACTTATTTCAGGGTAATAAGTCAGAAATTTTCCTTATTTTGGGGCAAAAAAGACAAATTCTCTTTGTTTTGGGGGAAAAAGACAGAAATTCCACTTTTTTATAGGCAAAAAAGCAGAAATTCCCCTTATTTTGGACAAAAAGGAAGAAATTTCACTTTTTAAGGGCAAAAAGTTATGCATTCTTCTTATTTTTGGGCAAAAAGGCAGAAATTCCCCTTATTTTGGAGCAAAATTGCAGAAATTTCCCAAATTGTGGGGCAAAAAGGCAGAAATTCCCTATATGTTGGGGCAATAAGACAGAAATTCTCCTTATTTTGGGGCAAAACTCAGAAATTCTACTTATTTCGGAGCAAAATTCCAGAAATTTCACTTATTTTGGGGCAGAATTGCAGAAATTAAAATTATTTTGGGGCAAAATTGCAGAAATTTCACTTATTTCAATAAAAAGCAGAAATTTTCTTATTTTGGGGCAAAAAGGCAGAAATTCTCTTTGTTTTTGAGGAAAAAGAAAGAAATTCTACTTTTTTAGAGGCAAAAAAGCAGAAATTCCTTTTATTTTGGAGCAAAAATGAAGAAATTTCTCTTTTTTTGTGGCAAAAGGTATGCATTCCCCTTATTTTCAGGCTAAAAGGCAGAAATTCCCTGTATTTTAAAGCAAAACTGCAGAAATTCCCCTAATTGTGGGGCAAAAAGGCAGAAATTCCCTATATGTTAGGGCAAAAAACAGAAATTCTCCTTATTTTGGGGCAAAACTCAGAAATTCCACTTATTTTGGGGCCACATTCCAGAAATTTCCCTTATTTTGGGACAAAATTGCAGAAATTTCACTTATTTTGTGGCAAAATTGCCGAAATTTCACTTATTTCAGTGAAAAAAGGCAGAAATTTTCCTTATTTTGGGGCAAAAATTCAGGAATTCCTAATATTTTGTGGCAAAAATGCAGAAATTCCCCTTATTTTGAGGTCAAAAGGCTGAAATTCTCCTTATTTGGGAGCAAAAAAGCAGAAATTTACCTTATTTTGGGGCAAAATTGCAGAAATTTCACTTATTTCAGTCAGAAATTTTTCTTATTTTTGGCAAAAAAGACAGAAATTCCCATTAATTTATGGGAAAAATACATAAATTCCACTTATTTAGAGGCAAAAAAGCAGAAATTTCCCTTATTTTGGGGCAAAATTGTAGAAATTTCACTTACTTCAGGGTAATAAGTCAGAAATTTTTCTTATTTAGGCGCAAAAAAGACAGGAATTCTTTTTGTTTTGGGGGAAAAAGAAAAATTCCACTTATTTAGAGGCAAAAAGCAGAAATTCCCCTTATTTTGGGGCAAAATTGCAGAAATTTCACTTATTTTGGGGCAAAATTGTAGAAATTTCACTTATTTCAAAAAAAAAAAAGCAGAAATTTTCTTATTTTGGAGCAAAAAGCCAGAAATTTCACTTATTTTGGAGCAAAATTGCAGAAATTTCACTTATTTCAGTCAGAAATTTTTCTTATTTTGGGCAAAAAAGACAGAAATTCCCATTATTTTGGGGGAAAAATACATAAATTCCACTTATTTAGAGGCAAAAAAGCAGAAATTTCCCTTATTTTGGGGCAAAATTGTAGAAATTTCACTTACTTCAGGGTAATAAGTCAGAAATTTTTCTTATTTAGGGGCAAAAAAGACAGGAATTCTTTTTGTTTTGGGGGAAAAAGAAAAATTCCACTTATTTAGAGGCAAAAAGCAGAAATTCCCCTTATTTTGGGGCAAAATTGCGGAAATTTCACTTATTTTGGGGCAAAATTGTAGATATTTCACTTATTTCAAAAAAAAAGCAGAAATTTTCTTATTTTGGAGCAAAAAGCCAGAAATTTCACTTATTTTGGAGCAAAATTGCAGAAATTTCACTTATTTCAGTGAAAAAAGGCAGAAATTTCCCATATTTTGGGGCAAAAATGCAGAAATTTCTCTTATTTTGAGGTAAAAGGCTGAAATTCCCATTATTTGGGGGCGAAAAGGCAGAAATTTCTCTTATTTTGGGGTAAAATTGCAGAAATTTCACTTACTTCAGGGTAATAAGTCAGAAATTTTCCTTATTTTGGGGCCAAAAAAAAGAAATTCCCTTTGTTTTGGGAGAAAAAGACAGAAATTCCACTTTTTTATAGGCAAAATAGCAGAAATTCCCCTTATTTTGGACAAAAATGAAGAAATTTCACTTTTTAAGGGCAAAAAGTTATGCATTCTTCTTATTTTTGGGCAAAAAGGCAGAAATTCCCCTTATTTTGGAGCAAAATTGCAGAAATTTCCCAAATTGTGGGGCAAAAAGGCAGAAATTCCCTATATGTTGGGGCAATAAGACAGAAATTCTCCTTATTTTGGGGCAAAACTCAGAAATTCCACTTATTTTGGAGCAAAATTCCAGAAATTTCACTTATTTTGGGGCAGAATTGCAGAAATTAATATTATTTTGGGGCAAAATTGCAGAAATTTCACTTATTTCAATAAAAAGCAGAAATTTTCTTATTTTGGGGCAAAAAGGCAGAAATTTTTTTTTATTTTGGTACAAAATTGCCGAAATTTTTCTTATTTTGGAGTAAAAAGGCAGAAATTTCCCATATTTTGCGGCAAAAATGCAGAAATTCCTTTTATTTTGAGGAAAAAGGTTGAAATTCCCCTTAATTGGGGGCAAAAAGGCAGAAATTTCCTTATTTTGGGGCAAAATTGCAGAAATTACAATTATTTTGAGGCAAAATTGCACAAATTGCACTTATTTCAAAAAAAAGCAGAAATTTTCTTATTTTGGGGCAAAAAGGAAGAAATTTCCCATATTTTGGGGCAAAAATGCAGAAATTTCTTTTATTTTGAGGAAAAAGGCTGAAATTCTCCTTAATTTAGGGAAAAAAGGCAGAAATTTCCTTATTTTTGGGCAAAATTGCAAAAATTTCACTTATTTCAGGGTAATAAGTCAGAAATTTTCCTTATTTTGGGGCAAAAATACAGAAATTCTTTTTGTATTTGGGGAAAAAGACAGAAATTGCACTTTTTTAGAGGCAAAAAAGCAGAAATTCCTTTTATTTTGGAGCCAAAATGAAGAAATTTCCCTTTTTTGTGGCAAAAGGTATACATTCCCCTTATTTTCAGGCTAAAAAGCAGAAATTCCCCGTATTTTGGAGCAAAATTGCAGAAATTCCACTAATTGTGGGGCAAAAATGCAGAAATTCCCTATATGTTAGGGCAAAAAAACTGAAATTCTCCTTATTTTGGTGGCAAAACTCAGAAATTCCACTTATTTTCGGGCAAAATTCCAGAAATTTGCCTCATTTTGGGGCAAAATTGCCGAAATTTCACTTATTTTGGGGCAAAATTGCAGAAATTTCACTTATTTCAGTGAAAAAAGGCAGAAATTTTTTTTATTTTGGGGCAAAAAGGCAGAAATTCCTAATATTTTGTGGCAAAAATGCAGAAATTCCCCTTATTTTGAGGTAAAAAGGCTGAAATTTCCCTTATTTTGAGGTAAAAAGGCTGAAATTTCCCTTATATGGGGGCAAAAAGGCAGAAATTTCCCTTATTTCAGGGTAATAAGTCAGAAATTTTCCTTATTTTGGGCAAAAAAAGACAGAAATTCCCTTTGTTTTGGGGGAAAAATACATAAATTCCACTTATTTAGAGGCAAAAAAGCAAAAATTCCTTTTATTTTGGCCAAAATTGCAGAAATTTCACTTACTTCAGGGAAATAAGTCAGAAAATTTCCTTATTTTGGGGCAAAAAATACAGAAATTACCTTTGTTTTGGGGGAAAAAGACAGAAATTCCACTTATTTAGAGGCAAAAAAGCAGAAATTCCCCTTATTTTGGAGCAAAAATGAAGAAATTTCCATTTTTTTATGGGAAAGAGTTATGCATTCTTCTTATTTTCAGGCAAAAAGGCAGAAATTCCCCGTATTTTGGGGCAAAATTGCAGAAATTCCCCTAATTGTGGGGCAAAAATACAGAAATTCTCCTTATTTTGAGTCAAAACTCAGAAATTCCACTTATTTTGGGTCAAAATTTCAATAATTTCACTTATTTTGGGGCAAAATTGCAGAAATTTCACTTATTTCAGAGTAATAAGTCAGAAATTTTCCTTATTTTGGGGCAAAAAAGACAAATTCTCTTTGTTTTGGGGAAAAAAGACAGAAATTCCACTTTTTTATAGGCAAAAAAGCAGAAATTCCCCTTATTTTGGACAAAAATGAAGAAATTTCACTTTTTAAGGGCAAAAAGTTATGCATTCTTCTTATTTTTGGGCAAAAAGGCAGAAATTCCCCTTATTTTGAGCAAAATTGCAGAAATTTCCCAAATTGTGGGGCAAAAAGGCAGAAATTCCCTATATGTTGGGGCAATAAGACAGAAATTCTCCTTATTTTGGGGCAAAACTCAGAAATTCCACTTATTTCGAAGCAAAATTCCAGAAATTTCACTTATTTTGGGGCAGAATTGCAGAAATTAAAATTATTTTGGGGCAAAATTGCAGAAATTTCACTTATTTCAAAAAAAAGCAGAAATTTTCTTATTTTGGGGCAAAAAGGAAGAAATTTCCCATATTTTGGGGCAAAAATGCAGAAATTTCTTTTATTTTGAGGAAAAAGGCTGAAATTATCCTTAATTTAGGGAAAAAAGGCAGAAATTTCCTTTTTTTGGCAAAATTGCAAAAATTTCACTTATTTCAGGGTAATAAGTCAGAAATTTTCCTTATTTTGGGGCAAAAAGACAGAAATTCCCTTTGTTTTTGGGGAAAAAGACAGAAATTGCACTTTCTTAGAAGCAAAAAAGCAGAAATTCCTTTTATTTTGGAGCAAAAATGAAGAAATTTCCCTTTTTTGTGGCAAAAGGTATACATTCCCCTTATTTTCAGGCTAAAAAGCAGAAATTCCCCGTATTTTGGAGCAAAATTGCAGAAATTCCACTAATTGTGGGGCAAAAATGCAGAAATTCCCTATATGTTCGGGCAAAAAAACAGAAATTCTCCTTATTTTGGTGGCAAAACTCAGAAATTCCACTTATTTTCGGGCAAAATTCCAGAAATTTGCCTCATTTTGGGGCAAAATTGCCGAAATTTCACTTATTTTGGGGCAAAATTGCAGAAATTTCACTTATTTCAGTGAAAAAAGGCAGAAATTTTCCTTATTTTGGGGCAAAAAGGCAGAAATTCCTAATATTTTGTGGCAAAAATGCAGAAATTCCCCTTATTTTGAGGTAAAAAGGCTGAAATTTCCCTTATATGGGGGCAAAAAGGCAGAAATTTCCCTTATTTTGGGACAAATTTGCAGAAATTTCACTTATTTCAGGGTAATAAGTCAGAAATTTTCCTTATTTTGGGCAAAAAAAGACAGAAATTCCCTTTGTTTTGGGGGAAAAATATATAAATTCCACTTATTTAGAGGCAAAAAAGCAGAAATTCCTTTATTTTGGCCAAAATTGCAGAAATTTCACTTACTTCAGGGTAATAAGTCAGAAAATTTCCTTATTTTGGGGCAAAAAAGACAGAAATTACCTTTGTTTTGGGGGAAAAAGACAGAAATTCCACTTATTTAGAGGCAAAAAAGCAGAAATTCCCCTTATTTTGGAGCAAAAATGAAGAAATTTCCATTTTTTATGGGAAAGAGTTATGCATTCTTCTTATTTTCGGGCAAAAAGGCAGAAATTCCTTGTATTTTGGAGCAAAATTGCAGAAATTCCCCTAATTGTGGGGCAAAAATACAGAAATTCTCCTTATTTTGGGTCAAAACTCAGAAATTCCACTTATTTTGGGTCAAAATTTCAATAATTTCACTTATTTTGGGGCAAAATTGCAGAAATTTCACTTATTTCAGGGTAATAAGTCAGAAATTTTCCTTATTTTGGGGCAAAAAAGACAAATTCTCTTTGTTTTGGGGGAAAAAGACAGAAATTCCACTTTTTTATAGGCAAAAAAGCAGAAATTCCCCTTATTTTGGACAAAAATGAAGAAATTTCACTTTTTAAGGGCAAAAAGTTATGCATTCTTCTTATTTTTGGGCAAAAAGGCAGAAATTCCCCTTATTTTGGAGCAAAATTGCAGAAATTTCCCAAATTGTGGGGCAAAAAGGCAGAAATTCCCTATATGTTGGGGCAATAAGACAGAAATTGTCCTTATTTTGGGGCAAAACTCAGAAATTCCACTTATTTCGAAGCAAAATTCCAGAAATTTCACTTATTTTGGGGCAGAATTGCAGAAATTAAAATTATTTTGGGGCAAAATTGCAGAAATTTCACTTATTTCAATAAAAAGCAGAAATTTTCTTATTTTGGGGCAAAAAGGCAGAAATTCTCTTTGTTTTTGAGGAAAAAGAAAGAAATTCTACTTTTTTAGAGGCAAAAAAGCAGAAATTCCTTTTATTTTGGAGCAAAAATGAAGAAATTTCTCTTTTTTGTGGCAAAAGGTATGCATTCCCCTTATTTTCAGGCTAAAAGGCAGAAATTCCCTGTATTTTAAAGCAAAACTGCAGAAATTCCCCTAATTGTGGGGCAAAAAGGCAGAAATTCCCTATATGTTAGGGCAAAAAACAGAAATTCTCCTTATTTTGGGGCAAAACTCAGAAATTCCACTTATTTTGGGGCCACATTCCAGAAATTTCCCTTATTTTGGGACAAAATTGCAGAAATTTCACTTATTTTGTGGCAAAATTGCCGAAATTTCACTTATTTCAGTGAAAAAAGGCAGAAATTTTCCTTATTTTGGGGCAAAAATTCAGGAATTCCTAATATTTTGTGGCAAAAATGCAGAAATTCCCCTTATTTTGAGGTCAAAAGGCTGAAATTCTCCTTATTTGGGAGCAAAAAAGCAGAAATTTACCTTATTTTGGGGCAAAATTGCAGAAATTTCACTTATTTCAGTCAGAAATTTTTCTTATTTTTGGCAAAAAAGACAGAAATTCCCATTAATTTATGGGAAAAATACATAAATTCCACTTATTTAGAGGCAAAAAAGCAGAAATTTCCCTTATTTTGGGGCAAAATTGTAGAAATTTCACTTACTTCAGGGTAATAAGTCAGAAATTTTTCTTATTTAGGGGCAAAAAAGACAGGAATTCTTTTTGTTTTGGGGGAAAAAGAAAAATTCCACTTATTTAGAGGCAAAAAGCAGAAATTCCCCTTATTTTGGGGCAAAATTGCAGAAATTTCACTTATTTTGGGGCAAAATTGTAGAAATTTCACTTATTTCAAAAAAAAAAAGCAAAAATTTTCTTATTTTGGAGCAAAAAGCCAGAAATTTCACTTATTTTGGAGCAAAATTGCAGAAATTTCACTTATTTCAGTCAGAAATTTTTCTTATTTTGGGCAAAAAAGACAGAAATTCCCATTATTTTGGGGGAAAAATACATAAATTCCACTTATTTAGAGGCAAAAAAGCAGAAATTTCCCTTATTTTGGGGCAAAATTGTAGAAATTTCACTTACTTCAGGGTAATAAGTCAGAAATTTTTCTTATTTAGGGGCAAAAAAGACAGGAATTCTTTTTGTTTTGGGGGAAAAAGAAAAATTCCACTTATTTAGAGGCAAAAAGCAGAAATTCCCCTTATTTTGGGGCAAAATTGCGGAAATTTCACTTATTTTGGGGCAAAATTGTAGATATTTCACTTATTTCAAAAAAAAAAGCAGAAATTTTCTTATTTTGGAGCAAAAAGCCAGAAATTTCACTTATTTTGGAGCAAAATTGCAGAAATTTCACTTATTTCAGTGAAAAAAGGCAGAAATTTCCCATATTTTGGGGCAAAAATGCAGAAATTTCTCTTATTTTGAGGTAAAAGGCTGAAATTCCCATTATTTGGGGGCGAAAAGGCAGAAATTTCTCTTATTTTGGGGTAAAATTGCAGAAATTTCACTTACTTCAGGGTAATAAGTCAGAAATTTTCCTTATTTTGGGGCCAAAAAAGAAATTCCCTTTGTTTTGGGAGAAAAAGACAGAAATTCCACTTTTTTATAGGCAAAATAGCAGAAATTCCCCTTATTTTGGACAAAAATGAAGAAATTTCACTTTTTAAGGGCAAAAAGTTATGCATTCTTCTTATTTTTGGGCAAAAAGGCAGAAATTCCCCTTATTTTGGAGCAAAATTGCAGAAATTTCCCAAATTGTGGGGCAAAAAGGCAGAAATTCCCTATATGTTGGGGCAATAAGACAGAAATTCTCCTTATTTTGGGGCAAAACTCAGAAATTCCACTTATTTTGGAGCAAAATTCCAGAAATTTCAATTATTTTGAGGCAGAATTGCAGAAATTAATATTATTTTGGGGCAAAATTGCAGAAATTTCACTTATTTCAATAAAAAGCAGAAATTTTCTTATTTTGGGGCAAAAAGGCAGAAATTTTTTTTTATTTTGGTACAAAATTGCCGAAATTTTTCTTATTTTGGAGTAAAAAGGCAGAAATTTCCCATATTTTGCGGCAAAAATGCAGAAATTCCTTTTATTTTGAGGAAAAAGGTTGAAATTCCCCTTAATTGGGGGCAAAAAGGCAGAAATTTCCTTATTTTGGGGCAAAATTGCAGAAATTACAATTATTTTGAGGCAAAATTGCACAAATTGCACTTATTTCAAAAAAAAGCAGAAATTTTCTTATTTTGGGGCAAAAAGGAAGAAATTTCCCATATTTTGGGGCAAAAATGCAGAAATTTCTTTTATTTTGAGGAAAAAGGCTGAAATTCTCCTTAATTTAGGGAAAAAAGGCAGAAATTTCCTTATTTTTGGGCAAAATTGCAAAAATTTCACTTATTTCAGGGTAATAAGTCAGAAATTTTCCTTATTTTGGGGCAAAAATACAGAAATTCTTTTTGTTTTTGGGGAAAAAGACAGAAATTGCACTTTTTTAGAGGCAAAAAAGCAGAAATTCCTTTTATTTTGGAGCCAAAATGAAGAAATTTCCCTTTTTTGTGGCAAAAGGTATACATTCCCCTTATTTTCAGGCTAAAAAGCAGAAATTCCCCGTATTTTGGAGCAAAATTGCAGAAATTCCACTAATTGTGGGGCAAAAATGCAGAAATTCCCTATATGTTAGGGCAAAAAAACTGAAATTCTCCTTATTTTGGTGGCAAAACTCAGAAATTCCACTTATTTTCGGGCAAAATTCCAGAAATTTGCCTCATTTTGGGGCAAAATTGCCGAAATTTCACTTATTTTGGGGCAAAATTGCAGAAATTTCACTTATTTCAGTGAAAAAAGGCAGAAATTTTCCTTATTTTGGGGCAAAAAGGCAGAAATTCCTAATATTTTGTGGCAAAAATGCAGAAATTCCCCTTATTTTGAGGTAAAAAGGCTGAAATTTCCCTTATATGGGGGCAAAAAGGCAGAAATTTCCCTTATTTTGGGACAAATTTGGAGAAATTTCACTTATTTCAGGGTAATAAGTCAGAAATTTTCCTTATTTTGGGCAAAAAAAGACAGAAATTCCCTTTGTTTTGGGGGAAAAATACATAAATTCCACTTATTTAGAGGCAAAAAAGCAAAAATTCCTTTTATTTTGGCCAAAATTGCAGAAATTTCACTTACTTCAGGGAAATAAGTCAGAAAATTTCCTTATTTTGGGGCAAAAAATACAGAAATTACCTTTGTTTTGGGGGAAAAAGACAGAAATTCCACTTATTTAGAGGCAAAAAAGCAGAAATTCCCCTTATTTTGGAGCAAAAATGAAGAAATTTCCATTTTTTTATGGGAAAGAGTTATGCATTCTTCTTATTTTCAGGCAAAAAGGCAGAAATTCCCCGTATTTTGGGGCAAAATTGCAGAAATTCCCCTAATTGTGGGGCAAAAATACAGAAATTCTCCTTATTTTGAGTCAAAACTCAGAAATTCCACTTATTTTGGGTCAAAATTTCAATAATTTCACTTATTTTGGGGCAAAATTGCAGAAATTTCACTTATTTCAGAGTAATAAGTCAGAAATTTTCCTTATTTTGGGGCAAAAAAGACAAATTCTCTTTGTTTTGGGGAAAAAAGACAGAAATTCCACTTTTTTATAGGCAAAAAAGCAGAAATTCCCCTTATTTTGGACAAAAATGAAGAAATTTCACTTTTTAAGGGCAAAAAGTTATGCATTCTTCTTATTTTTGGGCAAAAAGGCAGAAATTCCCCTTATTTTGAGCAAAATTGCAGAAATTTCCCAAATTGTGGGGCAAAAAGGCAGAAATTCCCTATATGTTGGGGCAATAAGACAGAAATTCTCCTTATTTTGGGGCAAAACTCAGAAATTCCACTTATTTCGAAGCAAAATTCCAGAAATTTCACTTATTTTGGGGCAGAATTGCAGAAATTAAAATTATTTTGGGGCAAAATTGCACAAATTGCACTTATTTCAAAAAAAAGCAGAAATTTTCTTATTTTGGGGCAAAAAGGAAGAAATTTCCCATATTTTGGGGCAAAAATGCAGAAATTTCTTTTATTTTGAGGAAAAAGGCTGAAATTATCCTTAATTTAGGGAAAAAAGGCAGAAATTTCCTTTTTTTGGCAAAATTGCAAAAATTTCACTTATTTCAGGGTAATAAGTCAGAAATTTTCCTTATTTTGGGGCAAAAAGACAGAAATTCCCTTTGTTTTTGGGGAAAAAGACAGAAATTGCACTTTCTTAGAAGCAAAAAAGCAGAAATTCCTTTTATTTTGGAGCAAAAATGAAGAAATTTCCCTTTTTTGTGGCAAAAGGTATACATTCCCCTTATTTTCAGGCTAAAAAGCAGAAATTCCCCGTATTTTGGAGCAAAATTGCAGAAATTCCACTAATTGTGGGGCAAAAATGCAGAAATTCCCTATATGTTCGGGCAAAAAAACAGAAATTCTCCTTATTTTGGTGGCAAAACTCAGAAATTCCACTTATTTTCGGGCAAAATTCCAGAAATTTGCCTCATTTTGGGGCAAAATTGCCGAAATTTCACTTATTTTGGGGCAAAATTGCAGAAATTTCACTTATTTCAGTGAAAAAAGGCAGAAATTTTCCTTATTTTGGGGCAAAAAGGCAGAAATTCCTAATATTTTGTGGCAAAAATGCAGAAATTCCCCTTATTTTGAGGTAAAAAGGCTGAAATTTCCCTTATATGGGGGCAAAAAGGCAGAAATTTCCCTTATTTTGGGACAAATTTGCAGAAATTTCACTTATTTCAGGGTAATAAGTCAGAAATTTTCCTTATTTTGGGCAAAAAAAGACAGAAATTCCCTTTGTTTTGGGGGAAAAATATATAAATTCCACTTATTTAGAGGCAAAAAAGCAGAAATTCCTTTATTTTGGCCAAAATTGCAGAAATTTCACTTACTTCAGGGTAATAAGTCAGAAATTTTCCTTATTTTGGGCAAAAAAAGACAGAAATTCCCTTTGTTTTGGGGGAAAAATACATAAATTCCACTTATTTAGAGGCAAAAAAGCAAAAATTCCTTTTATTTTGGCCAAAATTGCAGAAATTTCACTTACTTCAGGGAAATAAGTCAGAAAATTTCCTTATTTTGGGGCAAAAAATACAGAAATTACCTTTGTTTTGGGGGAAAAAGTCAGAAATTCCACTTATTTAGAGGCAAAAAAGCAGAAATTCCCCTTATTTTGGAGCAAAAATGAAGAAATTTCCATTTTTTTATGGGAAAGAGTTATGCATTCTTCTTATTTTCAGGCAAAAAGGCAGAAATTCCCCGTATTTTGGGGCAAAATTGCAGAAATTCCCCTAATTGTGGGGCAAAAATACAGAAATTCTCCTTATTTTGAGTCAAAACTCAGAAATTCCACTTATTTTGGGTCAAAATTTCAATAATTTCACTTATTTTGGGGCAAAATTGCAGAAATTTCACTTATTTCAGAGTAATAAGTCAGAAATTTTCCTTATTTTGGGGCAAAAAAGACAAATTCTCTTTGTTTTGGGGAAAAAAGACAGAAATTCCACTTTTTTATAGGCAAAAAAGCAGAAATTCCCCTTATTTTGGACAAAAATGAAGAAATTTCACTTTTTAAGGGCAAAAAGTTATGCATTCTTCTTATTTTTGGGCAAAAAGGCAGAAATTCCCCTTATTTTGAGCAAAATTGCAGAAATTTCCCAAATTGTGGGGCAAAAAGGCAGAAATTCCCTATATGTTGGGGCAATAAGACAGAAATTCTCCTTATTTTGGGGCAAAACTCAGAAATTCCACTTATTTCGAAGCAAAATTCCAGAAATTTCACTTATTTTGGGGCAGAATTGCAGAAATTAAAATTATTTTGGGGCAAAATTGCAGAAATTTCACTTATTTCAATAAAAAGCAGAAATTTTCTTATTTTGGGGCAAAAAGGAAGAAATTTCCCATATTTTGGGGCAAAAATGCAGAAATTTCTTTTATTTTGAGGAAAAAGGCTGAAATTATCCTTAATTTAGGGAAAAAAGGCAGAAATTTCCTTTTTTTGGCAAAATTGCAAAAATTTCACTTATTTCAGGGTAATAAGTCAGAAATTTTCCTTATTTTGGGGCAAAAAGACAGAAATTCCCTTTGTTTTGGGGGAAAAAGACAGAAATTGCACTTTCTTAGAAGCAAAAAAGCAGAAATTCCTTTTATTTTGGAGCAAAATGAAGAAATTTCCCTTTTTTGTGGCAAAAGGTATACATTCCCCTTATTTTCAGGCTAAAAAGCAGAAATTCCCCGTATTTTGGAGCAAAATTGCAGAAATTCCACTAATTGTGGGGCAAAAATGCAGAAATTCCCTATATGTTCGGGCAAAAAAACAGAAATTCTCCTTATTTTGGTGGCAAAACTCAGAAATTCCACTTATTTTCGGGCAAAATTCCAGAAATTTGCCTCATTTTGGGGCAAAATTGCCGAAATTTCACTTATTTTGGGGCAAAATTGCAGAAATTTCACTTATTTCAGTGAAAAAAGGCAGAAATTTTCCTTATTTTGGGGCAAAAAGGCAGAAATTCCTAATATTTTGTGGCAAAAATGCAGAAATTCCCCTTATTTTGAGGTAAAAAGGCTGAAATTTCCCTTATATGGGGGCAAAAAGGCAGAAATTTCCCTTATTTTGGGACAAATTTGCAGAAATTTCACTTATTTCAGGGTAATAAGTCAGAAATTTTCCTTATTTTGGGCAAAAAAAGACAGAAATTCCCTTTGTTTTGGGGGAAAAATATATAAATTCCACTTATTTAGAGGCAAAAAAGCAGAAATTCCTTTATTTTGGCCAAAATTGCAGAAATTTCACTTACTTCAGGGTAATAAGTCAGAAAATTTCCTTATTTTGGGGCAAAAAAGACAGAAATTACCTTTGTTTTGGGGGAAAAAGACAGAAATTCCACTTATTTAGAGGCAAAAAAGCAGAAATTCCCCTTATTTTGGAGCAAAAATGAAGAAATTTCCATTTTTTATGGGAAAGAGTTATGCATTCTTCTTATTTTCGGGCAAAAAGGCAGAAATTCCCCGTATTTTGGAGCAAAATTGCAGAAATTCCCCTAATTGTGGGGCAAAAATACAGAAATTCTCCTTATTTTGGGTCAAAACTCAGAAATTCCACTTATTTTGGGTCAAAATTTCAATAATTTCACTTATTTTGGGGCAAAATTGCAGAAATTTCACTTATTTCAGGGTAATAAGTCAGAAATTTTCCTTATTTTGGGGCAAAAAAGACAAATTCTCTTTGTTTTGGGGGAAAAAGACAGAAATTCCACTTTTTTATAGGCAAAAAAGCAGAAATTCCCCTTATTTTGGACAAAAATGAAGAAATTTCACTTTTTAAGGGCAAAAAGTTATGCATTCTTCTTATTTTTGGGCAAAAAGGCAGAAATTCCCCTTATTTTGGAGCAAAATTGCAGAAATTTCCCAAATTGTGGGGCAAAAAGGCAGAAATTCCCTATATGTTGGGGCAATAAGACAGAAATTCTCCTTATTTTGGGGCAAAACTCAGAAATTCCACTTATTTCGGAGCAAAATTCCAGAAATTTCACTTATTTTGGGGCAGAATTGCAGAAATTAAAATTATTTTGGGGCAAAATTGCAGAAATTTCACTTATTTCAATAAAAAGCAGAAATTTTCTTATTTTGGGGCAAAAAGGCAGAAATTCTCTTTGTTTTTGAGGAAAAAGAAAGAAATTCTACTTTTTTAGAGGCAAAAAAGCAGAAATTCCTTTTATTTTGGAGCAAAAATGAAGAAATTTCTCTTTTTTGTGGCAAAAGGTATGCATTCCCCTTATTTTCAGGCTAAAAGGCAGAAATTCCCTGTATTTTAAAGCAAAACTGCAGAAATTCCCCTAATTGTGGGGCAAAAAGGCAGAAATTCCCTATATGTTAGGGCAAAAAACAGAAATTCTCCTTATTTTGGGGCAAAACTCAGAAATTCCACTTATTTTGGGGCCACATTCCAGAAATTTCCCTTATTTTGGGACAAAATTGCAGAAATTTCACTTATTTTGTGGCAAAATTGCCGAAATTTCACTTATTTCAGTGAAAAAAGGCAGAAATTTTCCTTATTTTGGGGCAAAAATTCAGGAATTCCTAATATTTTGTGGCAAAAATGCAGAAATTCCCCTTATTTTGAGGTCAAAAGGCTGAAATTCTCCTTATTTGGGAGCAAAAAAGCAGAAATTTACCTTATTTTGGGGCAAAATTGCAGAAATTTCACTTATTTCAGTCAGAAATTTTTCTTATTTTTGGCAAAAAAGACAGAAATTCCCATTAATTTATGGGAAAAATACATAAATTCCACTTATTTAGAGGCAAAAAAGCAGAAATTTCCCTTATTTTGGGGCAAAATTGTAGAAATTTCACTTACTTCAGGGTAATAAGTCAGAAATTTTTCTTATTTAGGGGCAAAAAAGACAGGAATTCTTTTTGTTTTGGGGGAAAAAGAAAAATTCCACTTATTTAGAGGCAAAAAGCAGAAATTCCCCTTATTTTGGGGCAAAATTGCAGAAATTTCACTTATTTTGGGGCAAAATTGTAGAAATTTCACTTATTTCAAAAAAAAAAAGCAAAAATTTTCTTATTTTGGAGCAAAAAGCCAGAAATTTCACTTATTTTGGAGCAAAATTGCAGAAATTTCACTTATTTCAGTCAGAAATTTTTCTTATTTTGGGCAAAAAAGACAGAAATTCCCATTATTTTGGGGAAAAAATACATAAATTCCACTTATTTAGAGGCAAAAAAGCAGAAATTTCCCTTATTTTGGGGCAAAATTGTAGAAATTTCACTTACTTCAGGGTAATAAGTCAGAAATTTTTCTTATTTAGGGGCAAAAAAGACAGGAATTCTTTTTGTTTTGGGGGAAAAAGAAAAATTCCACTTATTTAGAGGCAAAAAGCAGAAATTCCCCTTATTTTGGGGCAAAATTGCGGAAATTTCACTTATTTTGGGGCAAAATTGTAGATATTTCACTTATTTCAAAAAAAAAAGCAGAAATTTTCTTATTTTGGAGCAAAAAGCCAGAAATTTCACTTATTTTGGAGCAAAATTGCAGAAATTTCACTTATTTCAGTGAAAAAAGGCAGAAATTTCCCATATTTTGGGGCAAAAATGCAGAAATTTCTCTTATTTTGAGGTAAAAGGCTGAAATTCCCATTATTTGGGGGCGAAAAGGCAGAAATTTCTCTTATTTTGGGGTAAAATTGCAGAAATTTCACTTACTTCAGGGTAATAAGTCAGAAATTTTCCTTATTTTGGGGCCAAAAAAAAGAAATTCCCTTTGTTTTGGGAGAAAAAGACAGAAATTCCACTTTTTTATAGGCAAAATAGCAGAAATTCCCCTTATTTTGGACAAAAATGAAGAAATTTCACTTTTTAAGGGCAAAAAGTTATGCATTCTTCTTATTTTTGGGCAAAAAGGCAGAAATTCCCCTTATTTTGGAGCAAAATTGCAGAAATTTCCCAAATTGTGTGGCAAAAAGGCCGAAATTCCCTATATGTTGGGGCAATAAGACAGAAATTCTCCTTATTTTGGGGCAAAACTCAGAAATTCCACTTATTTTGGAGCAAAATTCCAGAAATTTCACTTATTTTGGGGCAGAATTGCAGAAATTAAAATTATTTTGGGGCAAAATTGCAGAAATTTCACTTATTTCAATAAAAAGCAGAAATTTTCTTATTTTGGGGCAAAAAGGCAGAAATTTTTTTTATTTTGGTACAAAATTGCCGAAATTTTTCTTATTTTGGAGTAAAAAGGCAGAAATTTCCCATATTTGGGGGCAAAAATGCAGAAATTCCTTTTATTTTGAGGAAAAAGGTTGAAATTCCCCTTAATTGGGGGCAAAAAGGCAGAAATTTCCTTATTTTGGGGCAAAATTGCAGAAATTACAATTATTTTGTGGCAAAATTGCACAAATTGCACTTATTTCAAAAAAAAAGCAGAAATTTTCTTATTTTGGGGCAAAAAGGAAGAAATTTCCCATATTTTGGGGCAAAAATGCAGAAATTTCTTTTATTTTGAGGAAAAAGGCTGAAATTCTCCTTAAGTTAGGAAAAAAAGGCAGAAATTTCCTTATTTTTGGGCAAAATTGCAAAAATTTCACTTATTTCAGGGTAATAAGTCAGAAATTTTCCTTATTTTGGGGCAAAAATACAGAAATTCTTTTTGTTTTTGGGGAAAAAGACAGAAATTGCACTTTTTTAGAGGCAAAAAAGCAGAAATTCCTTTTATTTTGGAGCCAAAATGAAGAAATTTCCCTTTTTTGTGGCAAAAGGTATACATTCCCCTTATTTTCAGGCTAAAAAGCAGAAATTCCCCGTATTTTGGAGCAAAATTGCAGAAATTCCACTAATTGTGGGGCAAAAATGCAGAAATTCCCTATATGTTAGGGCAAAAAAACAGAAATTCTCCTTATTTTGGTGGCAAAACTCAGAAATTCCACTTATTTTCGGGCAAAATTCCAGAAATTTGCCTCATTTTGGGGCAAAATTGCCGAAATTTCACTTATTTTGGGGCAAAATTGCAGAAATTTCACTTATTTCAGTGAAAAAAGGCAGAAATTTTCTTTATTTTGGGGCAAAAAGGCAGAAATTCCTAATATTTTGTGGCAAAAATGCAGAAATTCCCCTTATTTTGAGGTAAAAAGGCTGAAATTTCCCTTATATGGGGGCAAAAAGGCAGAAATTTCCCTTATTTTGGGACAAATTTGCAGAAATTTCACTTATTTCAGGGTAATAAGTCAGAAATTTTCCTTATTTTGGGCAAAAAAAGACAGAAATTCCCTTTGTTTTGGGGGAAAAATACATAAATTCCACTTATTTAGAGGCAAAAAAGCAGAAATTCCTTTATTTTGGCCAAAATTGCAGAAATTTCACTTACTTCAGGGTAATAAGTCAGAAAATTTCCTTATTTTGGGGCAAAAAAGACAGAAATTACCTTTGTTTTGGGGGAAAAAGACAGAAATTCCACTTATTTAGAGGCAAAAAAGCAGAAATTCCCCTTATTTTGGAGCAAAAATGAAGAAATTTCCATTTTTTATGGGAAAGAGTTACGCATTCTTCTTATTTTCGGGCAAAAAGGCAGAAATTCCCCGTATTTTGGAGCAAAATTGCAGAAATTCCCCTAATTGTTGGGCAAAAATACAGAAATTCTCCTTATTTTGGGTCAAAACTCAGAAATTCCACTTATTTTGGGTCAAAATTTCAATAATTTCACTTATTTTGGAGCAAAATTGCAGAAATTTCACTTATTTCAGGGTAATAAGTCAGAAATTTTCCTTATTTTGGGGCAAAAAAGACAAATTCTCTTTGTTTTGGGGGAAAAAGACAGAAATTCCACTTTTTTATAGGCAAAAAAGCAGAAATTCCCCTTATTTTGGACAAAAATGAAGAAATTTCACTTTTTAAGGGCAAAAAGTTATGCATTCTTCTTATTTTTGGGCAAAAAGGCAGAAATTCCCCTTATTTTGGAGCAAAATTGCAGAAATTTCCCAAATTGTGGGGCAAAAAGGCAGAAATTCCCTATATGTTGGGGCAATAAGACAGAAATTCTCCTTATTTTGGGGCAAAACTCAGAAATTCCACTTATTTCGGAGCAAAATTCCAGAAATTTCACTTATTTTGGGGCAGAATTGCAGAAATTAAAATTATTTTGGGGCAAAATTGCAGAAATTTCACTTATTTCAATAAAAAGCAGAAATTTTCTTATTTTGGGGCAAAAAGGCAGAAATTCTCTTTGTTTTTGAGGAAAAAGAAAGAAATTCTACATTTTTAGAGGCAAAAAAGCAGAAATTCCTTTTATTTTGGCCAAAATTGCAGAAATTTCACTTACTTCAGGGAAATAAGTCAGAAAATTTCCTTATTTTGGGGCAAAAAATACAGAAATTACCTTTGTTTTGGGGGAAAAAGACAGAAATTCCACTTATTTAGAGGCAAAAAAGCAGAAATTCCCCTTATTTTGGAGCAAAAATGAAGAAATTTCCATTTTTTATGGGAAAGAGTTATGCATTCTTCTTATTTTCAGGCAAAAAGGCAGAAATTCCCCGTATTTTGGAGCAAAATTGCAGAAATTCCCCTAATTGTGGGGCAAAAATACAGAAATTCTCCTTATTTTGAGTCAAAACTCAGAAATTCCACTTATTTTGGGTCAAAATTTCAATAATTTCACTTATTTTGGGGCAAAATTGCAGAAATTTCACTTATTTCAGGGTAATAAGTCAGAAATTTTCCTTATTTTGGGGCAAAAAAGACAAATTCTCTTTGTTTTGGGGGAAAAAGACAGAAATTCCACTTTTTTATAGGCAAAAAAGCAGAAATTCCCCTTATTTTGGACAAAAATGAAGAAATTTCACTTTTTAAGGGCAAAAAGTTATGCATTCTTCTTATTTTTGGGCAAAAAGGCAGAAATTCCCCTTATTTTGGAGCAAAATTGCAGAAATTTCCCAAATTGTGGGGCAAAAAGGCAGAAATTCCCTATATGTTGGGGCAATAAGACAGAAATTGTCCTTATTTTGGGGCAAAACTCAGAAATTCCACTTATTTCGAAGCAAAATTCCAGAAATTTCACTTATTTTGGGGCAGAATTGCAGAAATTAAAATTATTTTGGGGCAAAATTGCAGAAATTTCACTTATTTCAATAAAAAGCAGAAATTTTCTTATTTTGGGGCAAAAAGGCAGAAATTCTTTTTGTTTTTGAGGAAAAAGAAAGAAATTCTACTTTTTTAGAGGCAAAAAAGCAGAAATTCCTTTTATTTTGGAGCAAAAATGAAGAAATTTCTCTTTTTTGTGGCAAAAGGTATGCATTCCCCTTATTTTCAGGCTAAAAGGCAGAAATTCCCTGTATTTTAAAGCAAAACTGCAGAAATTCCCCTAATTGTGGGGCAAAAAGGCAGAAATTCCCTATATGTTAGGGCAAAAAACAGAAATTCTCCTTATTTTGGGGCAAAACTCAGAAATTCCACTTATTTTGGGGCCACATTCCAGAAATTTCCCTTATTTTGGGACAAAATTGCAGAAATTTCACTTATTTTGTGGCAAAATTGCCGAAATTTCACTTATTTCAGTGAAAAAAGGCAGAAATTTTCCTTATTTTTGGGCAAAAAGTCAGGAATTCCTAATATTTTGTGGCAAAAATGCAGAAATTCCCCTTATTTTGAGGTCAAAAGGCTGAAATTCTCCTTATTTGGGAGCAAAAAAGCAGAAATTTCCCTTATTTTGGGGCAAAATTGCAGAAATTTCACTTATTTCAGTCAGAAATTTTTCTTATTTTGGGCAAAAAAGACAGAAATTCCCATTAATTTATGGGAAAAATACATAAATTCCACTTATTTAGAGGCAAAAAAGCAGAAATTCCCGTTATTTTGGAGCAAAATTGCAGAAATTTCACTTTCTTAAGGGTAATAAGTAAGAAATTTTCCTTATTTTGGGGCAAAATTGCAGAAATTTCACTTATTTTGGGGCAATATTGCAGAAATTTCACTTATTTCAAAAAAAGCAGAAATTTTCTTATTTTGGAGAAAAAAGGCAGAAATTTCCCATATTTTGGGGCAAAAATGCAGAAATTAGTTTTATTTTGAGGAAAAAGGCTGAAATTCCCCTTAATCTGGGCCAAAAGGCAGAAATTTCCTTATTTTGGGGCAAAATTGCAAAAATTTCATTTATTTCAGGGTAATAAGTCAAAAATTTTCCTCATTTTGGGGCAAAAAGACAGAAATTCCCTTTGTTTTTGGGGAAAAAGACAGAAATTGCACTTTTTTAGAGGCAAAAAAGCAGAAATTCCTATTATTTTGGAGCACAAATGAAGAAATTTTCGTTTTTTGTGGCAAAAGGTATACATTCCCCTTATTTTCAGGCTAAAAAGCAGAAATTCCCCGTGTTTTGGAGCAAAATTGCAGAAATACCCCTTATTGTGTGGCAAAAATGCAGAAATTCCCTATATGTTAGGGCAAAAAAACAGAAAATCTCCTTATTTTGGGGCAAAACTGAGAAATTCTACTTATTTTGAGGCAAAATTCCAGAAATTTCCCTTATTTTGGGGCAAAATTGCAGAAATTTCACTTATTTTGGGGCAAAATTGCAGAAATTTCACTTATTTCAGTGAAAAAGGCAGAAATTTCCCTTATATTAGGGCAAAAAGGCAGAAATTTCCCTTATTTTGTACAAAAATTGCAGGAATTTCACTTATTTCAGGGTAATAAGTCGGAAATTTTCTTTATTTTGGGCAAAAAAAGACAGAAATTCCCTTTGTTTTGGAGGAAAAAATACATAAATTCCACTTATTTAGAGGCAAAAAAGCAGAAATTCCTTTTATGTTGGCCAAAATTTCAGAAATTTCACTTACTTCAGGGTAATAAGTCAGAAATTTCATTATTTTGGGGCAAAAAATACAGAAATTACCTTTGTTTTGGGGGAAAAAGACAGAAATTCCACTTATTTAGAGGCAAAAAGCAGAAATTCCCCTTATTTTGGAGCAAAAATGAAGAAATTTCCCTTTTTTATGGGAAAAACTTATGCATTCTTCTTATTTTCGGGCAAAAAGGGAGAAATTCCCCGTATTTTGGAGCAAAATTGCAGAAATTCCCCTAATTGTGGCGCAAAATGACAGAAATTCTCCTTATTTTGGGTCAAAACTCAGAAATTCCACTTATTTTGGGTCAAAATTTCAATAATTTCACTTATTTTGGGGCAAAATTGCAGAAATTTCACTTATTTCAGTGTAATAAGTCAGAAATTATCCTTATTTTGGGGCAAAAAAGACAAATTCCCTTTGTTTTGGGGGAAAAAGACAGAAATTCCACTTATTTAGAGGCAATAAAGCAGAAATTCCCCTCATTTTGGAGCAAAAAGAAGAAATTTCCCTTTTTTATGGCAAAAAGGTATGCATTCTTATTATTTTCAGACAAAAAAGGCAGAAATTCCCCGTATTTTGGAGCAAAATTGCAGAAATTCCTCTAATTGTGGGGCAAAAAGGCAGAAATTCCCTATATGTTGGGGCAAAAAGACAGAAATTCTCCTTATTTTTGGGAAAAATTCTGAAATTTAACTTATTTTGGGGCAAAATTGCAGAAATTTCACTTATTTCAGAAATAAAAGCAGAAATTTTTTTATTTTGGGGCCAAAAGGCAGAAATTTCTTTTATTTTGTTACAAAATTGCAGAATTTTTTCTTATTTTGGGGCAAAAAGGCAGAAATTTCCCATATTTTGGGGTAAAAATGCAGAAATTTCTCTTATTTTGAGGTAAAAGGCTGAAATTCCCCTTATTTGGGGGCAAAAAGTCAAAAATTTCTCTTATTTTGGGGCAAAATTGTAGAAATTTCACTTATTTTGGGGCAAAATTGCAGAAATTTCACTTATTTCAAAAAAAAGCAGAAATTTTCTTATTTTGGAGCAAAAAGGCAGAAATTTCCCATATTTTGGGACAAAAATGCAGAAATTCCTTTTATTTTGAGGAAAAAGGCTGAAATTCCCCTTAATTGGGGGCAAAAAGGCAGAAATTTCCTTATTTTGGGGCAAAACTGCAAAAATTTCACTTATTTCAGGGTAATAAGTCAGAAATTTTTTTTATTTTGGGGCAAAAAGACAGAAATTCCCTTTGTTTTTGGAGAAAAAGACAGAAATTCCACTTTTTTTAGAGGCAAAAAAGCTGAAATTCCTTTTATTTTGGAGCAAAAATGATGAAATTTCCCTTTTTTGTGGCAAAAGGTATACATTCCCCTTATTTTCAGGCTAAAAAGCAGAAATTCCCTGTATTTTGGAGCAAAATTGCAGAAATTCCCCTAATTGTGGGGCAAAAATGCAGAAATTCCCTATATGTTAGTGCAAAACCAGAAATTCTCCTTATTTTAGGGCAAAACTCAGAAATTCCACTTATTTTGGGGCAAAATTCCAGAAATTTCCCTTATTTTGGGGGAAAATTGCAGAAATTTCACTTATTTTGAGGAAAAATTGCAGAAATTTCACTTATTTCAGTGAAAAAAGGCAGAAATTTCCCATATTTTGGGGCAAAAATGCAGAAATTTCTCTTATTTTGAGGTAAAAGGCTGAATCCCCCTTATTTGGGAGCAAAAAGGCAGAAATTTCTCTTATTTTGGGGTAAAATTGCAGAAATTTCACTTATTTCAGGGTAATAAGTCAGAAATTTTCCTTATTTTGGGGCCAAAAAACAGAAATTCCCTTTGTTTTGGGAGAAAAACACAGAAATTCCACTTTTTTAGAGGCAAATAAGCAGAAATTTCCCTTATTTTGGAGCAAAAATGAAGAAATTTCACTTTTTAAGGGCAAAAAGGTATGCATTCTTCTTATTTTTGGGCAAAAAGGCAGAAATTCCCCTTATTTTGGAACAAAATTGAAGAAATTTCTCAAATTGTTGGTCAAAAAGGCAGAAATTCCCTATATGTTGGGGCAAAAAGACAGAAATTCTCCTTATTTTGGGGCAAAACTCAGAAATTCCACTTATTTTGGAACAAAATTCCAGAAATTTCACTTATTTTGGGGCAAAATTGCAGAAATTACAATTATTTTGGTGCAAAATTGCAGAAATTACACTTATTTCAAAAAAAAAAGCAGAAATTTTCTTATTTTGGGGCAAAAAGGAAGAAATTTCCCATATTTTGGGGCAAAAATGCAGAAATTTCTTTTATTTTGAGGAAGAAGGCTGAAATTCTTCTTAATTTAGGGAAAAAAGGCAGAAATTTCCTTATTTTGGGGCAAAATTGCAAAAATTTCACTTATTTC
Organism: Micromys minutus; assembly: GCF_963924665.1. Taxonomy (NCBI): domain Eukaryota; kingdom Metazoa; phylum Chordata; class Mammalia; order Rodentia; family Muridae; genus Micromys; species Micromys minutus. The sequence continues at coordinate 171,346 of NW_027667251.1, read as the reverse complement.
AGGGTAATAAGTCAGAAATTTTCCTTATTTTGGGGCAAAAAGACAGAAATTCCCTTTGTTTTTGGGGAAAAAGACAGAAATTGCACTTTTTTAGAGGCAAAAAAGCAGAAATTCCTTTTATTTTGGAGCAAAAATGAAGAAATTTCCCTTTTTTGTGGCAAAAGTTATACATTCCCCTTATTTTCAGGCTAAAAAGCAGAAATTCCCCGTATTTTGGAGCAAAATTGCAGAAATTCCACTAATTGTGGGGCAAAAATGCAGAAATTCCCTATATGTTAGGGTAAAAAAACAGAAATTCTTCTTATTTTGGTGGCAAAACTCAGAAATTCCACTTATTTGGGGCAAAATTCCAGAAATTTGCCTCATTTTGGGGCAAAATTGCCGAAATTTCACTTATTTTGGGGCAAAATTGCAGAAATTTCACTTATTTCAGTGAAAAAAGGCAGAAATTTTCCTTATTTTGGGGCAAAAAGGCAGAAATTCCTAATATTTTGTGGCAAAAATGCAGAAATTCCCCTTATTTTGAGGTAAAAAGGCTGAAATTTCCATTATATTGGGGCAAAAAGGCAGAAATTTCCCTTATTTTGGGACAAATTTGTAGAAATTTCACTTATTTCAGGGTAATAAGTCAGAAATTTTCTTTATTTTGGGCAAAAAAAGACAGAAATTCCCTTTGTTTTGGGAAAAAAATACATAAATTCCACTTATTTAGAGGCAAAAAAGCAGAAATTCCTTTTATTTTGGCCAAAATTGCAGAAATTTCACTTACTTCAGGGTAATAAGTCAGAAAATTTCCTTATTTTGGGGCAAAAAAGACAGAAATTACCTTTGTTTTGGGGGGAAAAGACAGAAATTCCACTTATTTAGAGGCAAAAAAGCAGAAATTCCCCTTATTTTGGAGCAAAAATGAAGAAATTTCCCTTTTTTATGGGAAAGAGTTATGCATTCTTCTTATTTTCGGGCAAAAAGGCAGAAATTCCTCGTATTTTGGAGCAAAATTGCAGAAATTCCCCTAATTGTGGCGCAAAAAGTCAGAAATTCTCCTTATTTTGGATCAAAACTCAGAAATTCCACTTATTTTGGGTCAAAATTTCAATAATTTCACTTATTTTGGGGCAAAATTGCAGAAATTTCACTTATTTCAGGGTAATAAGTCAGAAATTTTCCTTATTTTGGGGCAAAAAAGACCAATTCTCTTTGTTTTGGGGAAAAAGACAGAAATTCCACTTATTTAAAGGCAATAAAGCAGAAATTCCCCTCATTTTGGAGCAATAAGGAGAAATTTCCCTTTTTTATGGCAAAAAGGTATGCATTCTTATTATTTTCGGACAAAAAATGCAGAAATTCCCCGTATTTTGGAGCAAAATTGCAGAAATTCCTCTAATTGTGGGGCAAAAAGGCAGAAATTCCCTATATGTTGGGGCAAATAGACAGAAATTCTCCTTATTTTAGGGAAAAATTCTGAAATATAACTTATTTTGGGGCAAAATTGCAGAAATTTCACTTATTTCAGAAAGAAAAGCAGAAATTTTCTTATTTTGCGGCCAAAAGGCAGAAATTTCTTTTATTTTGTTACAAAATTGCAGAATTTTTTCTTATTTTGGGGCAAAAAGTCAGAAATTTCCCATATTTTGGGGCAAAAATGCAGAAATTTCTCTTATTTGGGGTAAAAGGCTGAAATTCCCCTTATTTGGGGGCAAAAAGTCAAATATATCTCTTATTTTGAGGCCAAATTGCAGAAATTTCACTTATTTTGGGGCAAAATTGCAGAAATTTCACTTATTTCAAAAAAAAAGCAGAAATTTTCTTATTTTGGACCAAAAAGGCAGAAATTTCCCATATTTTGGGACAAAAATGCAGAAATTCCTTTTATTTTGAGGAAAAAGGCTGAAATTCCCCTTAATTGGGGGCAAAAAGGCAGAAATTTCCTTATTTTGGGGCAAAACTGCAAAAATTTCACTTATTTCAGGGTAATAAGTCAGAAATTTTTTTTATTTTGGGGCAAAAAGACAGAAATTCCCTTTGTTTTTGGGGAAAAAGACAGAAATTCCACTTTTTTAGAGGCAAAAAAGCTGAAATTCTTTTTATTTTGGAGCAAAAATGAAGAAAATTCCCTTTTTTGTGGCAAAATGTATACATTCCCCTTATTTTCAGGCTAAAAAGCAGAAATTCCCTGTATTTTGGAGCAAAATTGCAGAAATTCCCCTAATTGTGGGGCAAAAATGCAGAAATTCCCTATATGTTAGTGCAAAAAACAGAAATTCTCCTTATTTTAGGGCAAAACTCAGAAATTCCACTTATTTTGGGGCAAAATTCCAGAAATTTCCCTTATTTTGGGGCAAAATTGCAGAAATTTCACTTATTTTGAGGAAAAATTGCAGAAATTTCACTTATTTCAGTGAAAAAAGGCAGAAATTTCCCATATTTTGGGGCAAAAATGCAGAAATTTCTCTTATTTTGAGGTAAAAGGCTGAATCCCCCTTATTTGGGAGCAAAAAGGCAGAAATTTCTCTTATTTTGGGGTAAAATTGCAGAAATTTCACTTATTTCAGGGTAATAAGTCAGAAATTTTCCTTATTTTGGGGCCAAAAAACAGAAATTCCCTTTGTTTTGGGAGAAAAACACAGAAATTCCACTATTTTAGAGGCAAAAAAGCAGAAATTTCCCTTATTTTGGAGCAAAAATGAAGAAATTTCACTTTTTAAGGGCAAAAAGGTATGCATTCTTCTTATTTTTGGGCAAAAAGGCAGAAATTCCCCTTATTTTGGAACAAAATTGCAGAAATTTCTCAAATTGTTGGGCAAAAATGCAGAAATTCCCTATATGTTGGGGCAAAAAGACAGAAATTCTCCTTATTTTGGGGCAAAACTCAGAAATTCCACATAATTTGGAACAAAATTCCAGAAATTTAACTTATTTTGGGGCAAAATTGCAGAAATTTCACTTATTTCAGAAATAAAAGCAGAAATTTTCTTACTTTGGGGCCAAAAGGCAGAAATTTCTTTTATTTTGTTACAAAATTGCAGAATTTTTTCTCATTTTGGGGCAAAAAGTCAGAAATTTCCCATATTTTGGGGTAAAAATGCAGAAATTTCTCTTATTTTGAGGTAAAAGGCTGAAATTCCCCTTATTTGGGGGCAAAAAGTCAAAAATTTCTCTTATTTTGGGGCAAAATTGTAGAAATTTCACTTATTTTGGGGCAAAATTGCAGAAATTTCACTTATTTCAAAAAAAAGCAGAAATTTTCTTATTTTGGAGCAAAAAGGCAGAAATTTCCCATATTTTGGGACAAAAATGCAGAAATTCCTTTTATTTTGAGGAAAAAGGCTGAAATTCCCCTTAATTGGGGGCAAAAAGGCAGAAATTTCCTTATTTTGGGGCAAAACTGCAAAAATTTCACTTATTTCAGGGTAATAAGTCAGAAATTTTCCTTATTTTGGGGCAAAAAGACAAAAATTCTCTTATTTTTTTAAGGAAAAAGAAAGAAATTCCACTTTTTTAGAGGCAAAAAAGCAGAAATTCCTTTTATTTTGGAGCAAAAATGAAGAAATTTCTCTTTTTTGTGGCAAAAGGTATACATTCCCCGTATTTTCAGGCTAAAAGGCAGAAATTCCCTGTATTTTAAAGCAAAATTGCAGAAATTCCCCTAATTGTGGGGCAAAAAGGCAGAAATTCCCTATATGTTAGGGCAAAAAACAGAAATTCTTCTTATTTTGGGGAAAAACTCAGAAATTCCACTTATTTTGGGGCAAAATTCCAGAAATTTCCATTATTTTGGGACAAAATTGCAGAAATTTCACTTATTTTGTGGCAAAATTGCAGAAATTTCACTTATTTCATTGAAAAAAGGCAGAAATTTTCCTTATTTTGGGGCAAAAAGTCAGGAATTCCTAATATTTTGTGGCAAAAATGCAGAAATTCCCCTTATTTTGAGGTCAAAAGGCTGAAATTCTCCTTATTTGGGAGCAAAAAAGCAGAAATTTCCCTTATTTTGGGGCAAAATTGCAGAAATTTCACTTATTTCAGTCAGAAATTTTCCTTATTTTGGGCAAAAAAGACAGAAATTTCCTTTGTTTTGGGGGAAAAATACATAAATTCCACTTATTTAGAGGCAAAAAAGCAGAAATTTCCCTTATTTGGGGGCAAAATTGTAGAAATTTCACTTACTTCAGGGTAATAAGTCAGAAATTTTTCTTATTTAGGGGCAAAAAAGACAGAAATCATTTTTGTTTTGGGGTGAAAAAGACAGAAATTCCACTTATTTAGAGGCAAAAAAGCAGAAATTCCCCTTATTTTGGAGCAAAATTGCAGAAATTTCACTTTCTTAAGGGTAATAAGTAAGAAATTTTCCTTATTTTGGGGCAAAATTGCAGAAATTTCACTTATTTTGGGGCAATATTGCAGAAATTTCACTTATTTCAAAAAAAGCAGAAATTTTCTTATTTTGGAGCAAAAAGGCAGAAATTTCCCATATTTTGGGGCAAAAATGCAGAAATTAGTTTTATTTTGAGGAAAAAGGCTGAAATTCCCCTTAATTTGGGCCAAAAGTCAGAAATTTCTTTATTTTGGGGCAAAATTGCAAAAATTTCATTTATTTCAGGGTAATAAGTCAAAAATTTTCCTCATTTTGGGGCAAAAAGACAGAAATTCCCTTTGTTTTTGGGGAAAAAGACAGAAATTGCACTTTTTTAGAGGCAAAAAAGCAGAAATTCCTATTATTTTGGAGCACAAATGAAGAAATTTTCGTTTTTTGTGGCAAAAGGTATACATTCCCCTTATTTTCAGGCTAAAAAGCAGAAATTCCCCGTGTTTTGGAGCAAAATTGCAGAAATACCCCTAATTGTGGGGCAAAAATGCAGAAATTCCCTATATGTTAGGGCAAAAAAACAGAAATTCTCCTTATTTTGGGGCAAAACTGAGAAATTCTACTTATTTTGGGGCAAAATTCCAGAAATTTCCCTTATTTTGGGGCAAAATTGCAGAAATTTCACTTATTTTGGGGCAAAATTGCAGAAATTTCACTTATTTCAGTGAAAAAGGCAGAAATTTCCCTTATATGGGGGCAAAAAGGCAGAAATTTCCCTTATTTTGTACAAAAATTGCAGGAATTTCACTTATTTCAGGGTAATAAGTCGGAAATTTTCTTTATTTTGGGCAAAAAAAGACAGAAATTCCCTTTGTTTTGGAGGAAAAAATACATAAATTCCACTTATTTAGAGGAAAAAAAGCAGAAATTCCTTTTATTTTGGCCAAAATTGCAGAAATTTCACTTACTTCAGGGTAATAAGTCAGAAATTTCATTATTTTGGGGCAAAAAATACAGAAATTACCTTTGTTTTGGGGGAAAAAGACAGAAATTCCACTTATTTAGAGGCAAAAAAGCAGAAATCCCCCTTATTTTGGAGCAAAAATGAAGAAATTTCCCTTTTTTATGGGAAAAACTTATGCATTCTTCTTATTTTCGGGCAAAAAGGGAGAAATTCCCCGTATTTTGGAGCAAAATTCAGAAATTCCCCAAATTGTGGGGCAAAATGACAGAAATTCTCCTTATTTTGGGTCAAAACTCAGAAATTCCACTTATTTTGGGTCAAAATTTCAATAATTTCACTTATTTTGGGGCAAAATTGCAGAAATTTCACTTATTTCAGTGTAATAAGTCAGAAATTATCCTTATTTTGGGGCAAAAAAGACAAATTCCCTTTGTTTTGGGGGAAAAAGACAGAAATTCCACTTATTTAGAGGCAATAAAGCAGAGATTCCCCTCATTTTGGAGCAAAAAGAAGAAATTTCTCTTTTTTATGGCAAAAAAGTATGCATTCTTATTATTTTCAGACAAAAAAGGCAGAAATTCCCCGTATTTTGGAGCAAAATTGCAGAAATTCCTCTAATTGTGGGGCAAAAAGGCAGAAATTCCCTATATGTTGGGGCAAAAAGACAGAAATTCTCCTTATTTTAGGGAAAAATTCTGAAATTTAAATTATTTTGGGGCAAAATTGCAGAAATTTCACTTATTTCAAAAAAAAGCAGAAATTTTCTTATTTTGGAGCAAAAAGGCAGAAATTTCCCATATTTTGGGACAAAAATGCAGAAATTCCTTTTATTTTGAGGAAAAAGGCTGAAATTCCCCTTAATTGGGGGCAAAAAGGCAGAAATTTCCTTATTTTGGGGCAAAACTGCAAAAATTTCACTTATTTCAGGGTAATAAGTCAGAAATTTTTTTTATTTTGGGGCAAAAAGACAGAAATTCCCTTTGTTTTTGGAGAAAAAGACAGAAATTCCACTTTTTTTAGAGGCAAAAAAGCTGAAATTCCTTTTATTTTGGAGCAAAAATGATGAAATTTCCCTTTTTTGTGGCAAAAGGTATACATTCCCCTTATTTTCAGGCTAAAAAGCAGAAATTCCCTGTATTTTGGAGCAAAATTGCAGAAATTCCCCTAATTGTGGGGCAAAAATGCAGAAATTCCCTATATGTTAGTGCAAAACCAGAAATTCTCCTTATTTTAGGGCAAAACTCAGAAATTCCACTTATTTTGGGGCAAAATTCCAGAAATTTCCCTTATTTTGGGGGAAAATTGCAGAAATTTCACTTATTTTGAGGAAAAATTGCAGAAATTTCACTTATTTCAGTGAAAAAAGGCAGAAATTTCCCATATTTTGGGGCAAAAATGCAGAAATTTCTCTTATTTTGAGGTAAAAGGCTGAATCCCCCTTATTTGGGAGCAAAAAGGCAGAAATTTCTCTTATTTTGGGGTAAAATTGCAGAAATTTCACTTATTTCAGGGTAATAAGTCAGAAATTTTCCTTATTTTGGGGCCAAAAAACAGAAATTCCCTTTGTTTTGGGAGAAAAACACAGAAATTCCACTTTTTTAGAGGCAAATAAGCAGAAATTTCCCTTATTTTGGAGCAAAAATGAAGAAATTTCACTTTTTAAGGGCAAAAAGGTATGCATTCTTCTTATTTTTGGGCAAAAAGGCAGAAATTCCCCTTATTTTGGAACAAAATTGAAGAAATTTCTCAAATTGTTGGTCAAAAAGGCAGAAATTCCCTATATGTTGGGGCAAAAAGACAGAAATTCTCCTTATTTTGGGGCAAAACTCAGAAATTCCACTTATTTTGGAACAAAATTCCAGAAATTTCACTTATTTTGGGGCAAAATTGCAGAAATTACAATTATTTTGGTGCAAAATTGCAGAAATTACACTTATTTCAAAAAAAAAAGCAGAAATTTTCTTATTTTGGGGCAAAAAGGAAGAAATTTCCCATATTTTGGGGCAAAAATGCAGAAATTTCTTTTATTTTGAGGAAGAAGGCTGAAATTCTTCTTAATTTAGGGAAAAAAGGCAGAAATTTCCTTATTTTGGGGCAAAATTGCAAAAATTTCACTTATTTCAGGGTAATAAGTCAGAAATTTTCCTTATTTTGGGGCAAAAAGACAGAAATTCCCTTTGTTTTTGGGGAAAAAGACAGAAATTGCACTTTTTTAGAGGCAAAAAAGCAGAAATTCCTTTTATTTTGGAGCAAAAATGAAGAAATTTCCCTTTTTTGTGGCAAAAGTTATACATTCCCCTTATTTTCAGGCTAAAAAGCAGAAATTCCCCGTATTTTGGAGCAAAATTGCAGAAATTCCACTAATTGTGGGGCAAAAATGCAGAAATTCCCTATATGTTAGGGTAAAAAAACAGAAATTCTCCTTATTTTGGTGGCAAAACTCAGAAATTCCACTTATTTGGGGCAAAATTCCAGAAATTTGCCTCATTTTGGGGCAAAATTGCCGAAATTTCACTTATTTTGGGGCAAAATTGCAGAAATTTCACTTATTTCAGTGAAAAAAGGCAGAAATTTTCCTTATTTTGGGGCAAAAAGGCAGAAATTCCTAATATTTTGTGGCAAAAATGCAGAAATTCCCCTTATTTTGAGGTAAAAAGGCTGAAATTTCCATTATATTGGGGCAAAAAGGCAGAAATTTCCCTTATTTTGGGACAAATTTGTAGAAATTTCACTTATTTCAGGGTAATAAGTCAGAAATTTTCTTTATTTTGGGCAAAAAAAGACAGAAATTCCCTTTGTTTTGGGAAAAAAATACATAAATTCCACTTATTTAGAGGCAAAAAAGCAGAAATTCCTTTTATTTTGGCCAAAATTGCAGAAATTTCACTTACTTCAGGGTAATAAGTCAGAAAATTTCCTTATTTTGGGGCAAAAAAGACAGAAATTACCTTTGTTTTGGGGGGAAAAGACAGAAATTCCACTTATTTAGAGGCAAAAAAGCAGAAATTCCCCTTATTTTGGAGCAAAAATGAAGAAATTTCCCTTTTTTATGGGAAAGAGTTATGCATTCTTCTTATTTTCGGGCAAAAAGGCAGAAATTCCTCGTATTTTGGAGCAAAATTGCAGAAATTCCCCTAATTGTGGCGCAAAAAGTCAGAAATTCTCCTTATTTTGGATCAAAACTCAGAAATTCCACTTATTTTGGGTCAAAATTTCAATAATTTCACTTATTTTGGGGCAAAATTGCAGAAATTTCACTTATTTCAGGGTAATAAGTCAGAAATTTTCCTTATTTTGGGGCAAAAAAGACAAATTCTCTTTGTTTTGGGGAAAAAGACAGAAATTCCACTTATTTAAAGGCAATAAAGCAGAAATTCCCCTCATTTTGGAGCAATAAGGAGAAATTTCCCTTTTTTATGGCAAAAAGGTATGCATTCTTATTATTTTCGGACAAAAAATGCAGAAATTCCCCGTATTTTGGAGCAAAATTGCAGAAATTCCTCTAATTGTGGGGCAAAAAGGCAGAAATTCCCTATATGTTGGGGCAAATAGACAGAAATTCTCCTTATTTTAGGGAAAAATTCTGAAATATAACTTATTTTGGGGCAAAATTGCAGAAATTTCACTTATTTCAGAAAGAAAAGCAGAAATTTTCTTATTTTGCGGCCAAAAGGCAGAAATTTCTTTTATTTTGTTACAAAATTGCAGAATTTTTTCTTATTTTGGGGCAAAAAGTCAGAAATTTCCCATATTTTGGGGCAAAAATGCAGAAATTTCTCTTATTTGGGGTAAAAGGCTGAAATTCCCCTTATTTGGGGGCAAAAAGTCAAATATATCTCTTATTTTGAGGCCAAATTGCAGAAATTTCACTTATTTTGGGGCAAAATTGCAGAAATTTCACTTATTTCAAAAAAAAAGCAGAAATTTTCTTATTTTGGACCAAAAAGGCAGAAATTTCCCATATTTTGGGACAAAAATGCAGAAATTCCTTTTATTTTGAGGAAAAAGGCTGAAATTCCCCTTAATTGGGGGCAAAAAGGCAGAAATTTCCTTATTTTGGGGCAAAACTGCAAAAATTTCACTTATTTCAGGGTAATAAGTCAGAAATTTTTTTTATTTTGGGGCAAAAAGACAGAAATTCCCTTTGTTTTTGGGGAAAAAGACAGAAATTCCACTTTTTTAGAGGCAAAAAAGCTGAAATTCTTTTTATTTTGGAGCAAAAATGAAGAAAATTCCCTTTTTTGTGGCAAAATGTATACATTCCCCTTATTTTCAGGCTAAAAAGCAGAAATTCCCTGTATTTTGGAGCAAAATTGCAGAAATTCCCCTAATTGTGGGGCAAAAATGCAGAAATTCCCTATATGTTAGTGCAAAAAACAGAAATTCTCCTTATTTTAGGGCAAAACTCAGAAATTCCACTTATTTTGGGGCAAAATTCCAGAAATTTCCCTTATTTTGGGGCAAAATTGCAGAAATTTCACTTATTTTGAGGAAAAATTGCAGAAATTTCACTTATTTCAGTGAAAAAAGGCAGAAATTTCCCATATTTTGGGGCAAAAATGCAGAAATTTCTCTTATTTTGAGGTAAAAGGCTGAATCCCCCTTATTTGGGAGCAAAAAGGCAGAAATTTCTCTTATTTTGGGGTAAAATTGCAGAAATTTCACTTATTTCAGGGTAATAAGTCAGAAATTTTCCTTATTTTGGGGCCAAAAAACAGAAATTCCCTTTGTTTTGGGAGAAAAACACAGAAATTCCACTATTTTAGAGGCAAAAAAGCAGAAATTTCCCTTATTTTGGAGCAAAAATGAAGAAATTTCACTTTTTAAGGGCAAAAAGGTATGCATTCTTCTTATTTTTGGGCAAAAAGGCAGAAATTCCCCTTATTTTGGAACAAAATTGCAGAAATTTCTCAAATTGTTGGGCAAAAATGCAGAAATTCCCTATATGTTGGGGCAAAAAGACAGAAATTCTCCTTATTTTGGGGCAAAACTCAGAAATTCCACATAATTTGGAACAAAATTCCAGAAATTTAACTTATTTTGGGGCAAAATTGCAGAAATTTCACTTATTTCAGAAATAAAAGCAGAAATTTTCTTACTTTGGGGCCAAAAGGCAGAAATTTCTTTTATTTTGTTACAAAATTGCAGAATTTTTTCTCATTTTGGGGCAAAAAGTCAGAAATTTCCCATATTTTGGGGTAAAAATGCAGAAATTTCTCTTATTTTGAGGTAAAAGGCTGAAATTCCCCTTATTTGGGGGCAAAAAGTCAAAAATTTCTCTTATTTTGGGGCAAAATTGTAGAAATTTCACTTATTTTGGGGCAAAATTGCAGAAATTTCACTTATTTCAAAAAAAAGCAGAAATTTTCTTATTTTGGAGCAAAAAGGCAGAAATTTCCCATATTTTGGGACAAAAATGCAGAAATTCCTTTTATTTTGAGGAAAAAGGCTGAAATTCCCCTTAATTGGGGGCAAAAAGGCAGAAATTTCCTTATTTTGGGGCAAAACTGCAAAAATTTCACTTATTTCAGGGTAATAAGTCAGAAATTTTCCTTATTTTGGGGCAAAAAGACAAAAATTCTCTTATTTTTTTAAGGAAAAAGAAAGAAATTCCACTTTTTTAGAGGCAAAAAAGCAGAAATTCCTTTTATTTTGGAGCAAAAATGAAGAAATTTCTCTTTTTTGTGGCAAAAGGTATACATTCCCCGTATTTTCAGGCTAAAAGGCAGAAATTCCCTGTATTTTAAAGCAAAATTGCAGAAATTCCCCTAATTGTGGGGCAAAAAGGCAGAAATTCCCTATATGTTAGGGCAAAAAACAGAAATTCTTCTTATTTTGGGGAAAAACTCAGAAATTCCACTTATTTTGGGGCAAAATTCCAGAAATTTCCATTATTTTGGGACAAAATTGCAGAAATTTCACTTATTTTGTGGCAAAATTGCAGAAATTTCACTTATTTCATTGAAAAAAGGCAGAAATTTTCCTTATTTTGGGGCAAAAAGTCAGGAATTCCTAATATTTTGTGGCAAAAATGCAGAAATTCCCCTTATTTTGAGGTCAAAAGGCTGAAATTCTCCTTATTTGGGAGCAAAAAAGCAGAAATTTCCCTTATTTTGGGGCAAAATTGCAGAAATTTCACTTATTTCAGTCAGAAATTTTCCTTATTTTGGGCAAAAAAGACAGAAATTTCCTTTGTTTTGGGGGAAAAATACATAAATTCCACTTATTTAGAGGCAAAAAAGCAGAAATTTCCCTTATTTGGGGGCAAAATTGTAGAAATTTCACTTACTTCAGGGTAATAAGTCAGAAATTTTTCTTATTTAGGGGCAAAAAAGACAGAAATCATTTTTGTTTTGGGGTGAAAAAGACAGAAATTCCACTTATTTAGAGGCAAAAAAGCAGAAATTCCCCTTATTTTGGAGCAAAATTGCAGAAATTTCACTTTCTTAAGGGTAATAAGTAAGAAATTTTCCTTCTTTTGGGGCAAAATTGCAGAAATTTCACTTATTTCAGAAATAAAAGCAGAAATTTTCTTATTTTGTGGCCAAAAGGCAGAAATTTCTTTTATTTTGTTACAAAATTGCAGAATTTTTTCTTATTTTGGGGAAAAAAGTCAGAAATTTCCCATATTTTGGGGCAAAAATGCAGAAATTTCTCTTATTTGGGGTAAAAGGCTGAAATTCCCCTTATTTGGGGGCAAAAAGTCAAATATATCTCTTATTTTGAGGCCAAATTTTAGAAATTTCACTTATTTTGGGGCAAAATTGCAGAAATTTCACTTATTTCAAAAAAAAAGCAGAAATTTTCTTATTTTGGACCAAAAAGGCAGAAATTTCCCATATTTTGGGACAAAAATGCAGAAATTCCTTTTATTTTGAGGAAAAAGGCTGAAATTCCCCTTAATTGGGGGCAAAAAGGCAGAAATTTCCTTATTTTGGGGCAAAACTGCAAAAATTTCACTTATTTCAGGGTAATAAGTCAGAAATTTTTTTTATTTTGGGGCAAAAAGACAGAAATTCCCTTTGATTTTGGGGAAAAAGACAGAAATTCCACTTTTTTAGAGGCAAAAAAGCTGAAATTCTTTTTATTTTGGAGCAAAAATGAAGAAAATTCCCTTTTTTGTGGCAAAATGTATACATTCCCCTTATTTTCAGGCTAAAAAGCAGAAATTCCCTGTATTTTGGAGCAAAATTGCAGAAATTCCCCTAATTGTGGGGCAAAAATGCAGAAATTCCCTATATGTTAGTGCAAAAAACAGAAATTCTCCTTATTTTAGGGCAAAACTCAGAAATTCCACTTATTTTGGGGCAAAATTCCAGAAATTTCCCTTATTTTGGGGCAAAATAACAGAAATTTCACTTATGTTGAGGAAAAATTGCAGAAATTTCACTTATTTCAGTGAAAAAAGGCAGAAATTTCCCATATTTTGGGGCAAAAATGCAGAAATTTCTCTTATTTTGAGGTAAAAGGCTGAATCCCCCTTATTTGGGAGCAAAAAGGCAGAAATTTCTCTTATTTTGGGGTAAAATTGCAGAAATTTCACTTATTTCAGGGTAATAAGTCAGAAATTTTCCTTATTTTGGGGCCAAAAAACAGAAATTCCCTTTGTTTTGGGAGAAAAACACAGAAATTCCACTATTTTAGAGGCAAAAAAGCAGAAATTTCCCTTATTTTGGAGCAAAAATGAAGAAATTTCACTTTTTAAGGGCAAAAAGGTATGCATTCTTCTTATTTTGGGGCAAAAAGGCAGAAATTCCCCTTATTTTGGAACAAAATTGCAGAAATTTCTCAAATTGTTGGGCAAAAATGCAGAAATTCCCTATATGTTGGGGCAAAAAGACAGAAATTCTCCTTATTTTGGGGCAAAACTCAGAAATTCCACATAATTTGGAACAAAATTCCAGAAATTTAACTTATTTTGGGGCAAAATTGCAGAAATTTCACTTATTTCAGAAATAAAAGCAGAAATTTTCTTACTTTGGGGCCAAAAGGCAGAAATTTCTTTTATTTTGTTACAAAATTGCAGAATTTTTTCTCATTTTGGGGCAAAAAGTCAGAAATTTCCCATATTTTGGGGTAAAAATGCAGAAATTTCTCTTATTTTGAGGTAAAAGGCTGAAATTCCCCTTATTTGGGGGCAAAAAGTCAAAAATTTCTCTTATTTTGGGGCAAAATTGCAGAAATTTCACTTATTTCAAAAAAAAGCAGAAATTTTCTTATTTTGGAGCAAAAAGGCAGAAATTTCCCATATTTTGGGACAAAAATGCAGAAATTCCTTTTATTTTGAGGAAAAAGGCTGAAATTCCCCTTAATTGGGGGCAAAAAGGCAGAAATTTCCTTATTTTGGGGCAAAACTGCAAAAATTTCACTTATTTCAGGGTAATAAGTCAGAAATTTTCCTTATTTTGGGGCAAAAAGACAAAAATTCTCTTATTTTTTTAAGGAAAAAGAAAGAAATTCCACTTTTTTAGAGGCAAAAAAGCAGAAATTCCTTTTATTTTGGAGCAAAAATGAAGAAATTTCTCTTTTTTGTGGCAAAAGGTATACATTCCCCGTATTTTCAGGCTAAAAGGCAGAAATTCCCTGTATTTTAAAGCAAAATTGCAGAAATTCTCCTAATTGTGGGGCAAAAAGGCAGAAATTCCCTATATGTTAGGGCAAAAAACAGAAATTCTTCTTATTTTGGGGAAAAACTCAGAAATTCCACTTATTTTGGGGCAAAATTCCAGAAATTTCCATTATTTTGGGACAAAATTGCAGTAATTTCACTTATTTTGTGGCAAAATTGCAGAAATTTCACTTATTTCATTGAAAAAAGGCAGAAATTTTCCTTATTTTGGGGCAAAAAGTCAGGAATTCCTAATATTTTGTGGCAAAAATGCAGAAATTCCCCTTATTTTGAGGTCAAAAGGCTGAAATTCTCCTTATTTGGGAGCAAAAAAGCAGAAATTTCCCTTATTTTGGGGCAAAATTGCAGAAATTTCACTTATTTCAGTCAGAAATTTTCCTTATTTTGGGCAAAAAAGACAGAAATTTCCTTTGTTTTGGGGGAAAAATACATAAATTCCACTTATTTAGAGGCAAAAAAGCAGAAATTTCCCTTATTTGGGGGCAAAATTGTAGAAATTTCACTTACTTCAGGGTAATAAGTCAGAAATTTTTCTTATTTAGGGGCAAAAAAGACAGAAATCATTTTTGTTTTGGGGTGAAAAAGACAGAAATTCCACTTATTTAGAGGCAAAAAAGCAGAAATTCCCCTTATTTTGGAGCAAAATTGCAGAAATTTCACTTTCTTAAGGGTAATAAGTAAGAAATTTTCCTTATTTTGGGGCAAAATTGCAGAAATTTCACTTATTTTGGGGCAATATTGCAGAAATTTCACTTATTTCAAAAAAAGCAGAAATTTTCTTATTTTGGAGCAAAAAGGCAGAAATTTCCCATATTTTGGGGCAAAAATGCAGAAATTAGTTTTATTTTGAGGAAAAAGGCTGAAATTCCCCTTAATTTGGGCCAAAAGGCAGAAATTTCTTTATTTTGGGGCAAAATTGCAAAAATTTCATTTATTTCAGGGTAATAAGTCAAAAATTTTCCTCATTTTGGGGCAAAAAGACAGAAATTTCCTTTGTTTTTGGGGAAAAAGACAGAAATTGCACTTTTTTAGAGGCAAAAAAGCAGAAATTCCTATTATTTTGGAGCACAAATGAAGAAATTTTCGTTTTTTGTGGCAAAAGGTATACATTCCCCTTATTTTCAGGCTAAAAAGCAGAAATTCCCCGTGTTTTGGAGCAAAATTGCAGAAATACCCCTAATTGTGGGGCAAAAATGCAGAAATTCCCTATATGTTAGGGCAAAAAAACAGAAATTCTCCTTATTTTGGGGCAAAACTGAGAAATTCTACTTATTTTGGGGCAAAATTCCAGAAATTTCCCTTATTTTGGGGCAAAATTGCAGAAATTTCACTTATTTTGGGGCAAAATTGCAGAAATTTCACTTATTTCAGTGAAAAAGGCAGAAATTTCCCTTATATGGGGGCAAAAAGGCAGAAATTTCCCTTATTTTGTACAAAAATTGCAGGAATTTCACTTATTTCAGGGTAATAAGTCGGAAATTTTCTTTATTTTGGGCAAAAAAAGACAGAAATTCCCTTTGTTTTGGAGGAAAAAATACATAAATTCCACTTATTTAGAGGAAAAAAAGCAGAAATTCCTTTTATTTTGGCCAAAATTGCAGAAATTTCACTTACTTCAGGGTAATAAGTCAGAAATTTCATTATTTTGGGGCAAAAAATACAGAAATTACCTTTGTTTTGGGGGAAAAAGACAGAAATTCCACTTATTTAGAGGCAAAAAAGCAGAAATCCCCCTTATTTTGGAGCAAAAATGAAGAAATTTCCCTTTTTTATGGGAAAAACTTATGCATTCTTCTTATTTTCGGGCAAAAAGGGAGAAATTCCCCGTATTTTGGAGCAAAATTGCAGAAATTCCCCAAATTGTGGGGCAAAATGACAGAAATTCTCCTTATTTTGGGTCAAAACTCAGAAATTCCACTTATTTTGGGTCAAAATTTCAATAATTTCACTTATTTTGGGGCAAAATTGCAGAAATTTCACTTATTTCAGTGTAATAAGTCAGAAATTATCCTTATTTTGGGGCAAAAAAGACAAATTCCCTTTGTTTTGGGGGAAAAAGACAGAAATTCCACTTATTTAGAGGCAATAAAGCAGAGATTCCCCTCATTTTGGAGCAAAAAGAAGAAATTTCTCTTTTTTATGGCAAAAAAGTATGCATTCTTATTATTTTCAGACAAAAAAGGCAGAAATTCCCCGTATTTTGGAGCAAAATTGCAGAAATTCCTCTAATTGTGGGGCAAAAAGGCAGAAATTCCCTATATGTTGGGGCAAAAAGACAGAAATTCTCCTTATTTTAGGGAAAAATTCTGAAATTTAAATTATTTTGGGGCAAAATTGCAGAAATTTCACTTATTTCAAAAAAAAGCAGAAATTTTCTTATTTTGGAGCAAAAAGGCAGAAATTTCCCATATTTTGGGACAAAAATGCAGAAATTCCTTTTATTTTGAGGAAAAAGGCTGAAATTCCCCTTAATTGGGGGCAAAAAGGCAGAAATTTCCTTATTTTGGGGCAAAACTGCAAAAATTTCACTTATTTCAGGGTAATAAGTCAGAAATTTTTTTTATTTTGGGGCAAAAAGACAGAAATTCCCTTTGTTTTTGGAGAAAAAGACAGAAATTCCACTTTTTTTAGAGGCAAAAAAGCTGAAATTCCTTTTATTTTGGAGCAAAAATGATGAAATTTCCCTTTTTTGTGGCAAAAGGTATACATTCCCCTTATTTTCAGGCTAAAAAGCAGAAATTCCCTGTATTTTGGAGCAAAATTGCAGAAATTCCCCTAATTGTGGGGCAAAAATGCAGAAATTCCCTATATGTTAGTGCAAAACCAGAAATTCTCCTTATTTTAGGGCAAAACTCAGAAATTCCACTTATTTTGGGGCAAAATTCCAGAAATTTCCCTTATTTTGGGGGAAAATTGCAGAAATTTCACTTATTTTGAGGAAAAATTGCAGAAATTTCACTTATTTCAGTGAAAAAAGGCAGAAATTTCCCATATTTTGGGGCAAAAATGCAGAAATTTCTCTTATTTTGAGGTAAAAGGCTGAATCCCCCTTATTTGGGAGCAAAAAGGCAGAAATTTCTCTTATTTTGGGGTAAAATTGCAGAAATTTCACTTATTTCAGGGTAATAAGTCAGAAATTTTCCTTATTTTGGGGCCAAAAAACAGAAATTCCCTTTTTTTGGGAGAAAAACACAGAAATTCCACTTTTTTAGAGGCAAAAAAGCAGAAATTTCCCTTATTTTGGAGCAAAAATGAAGAAATTTCACTTTTTAAGGGCAAAAAGGTATGCATTCTTCTTATTTTTGGGCAAAAAGGCAGAAATTCCCCTTATTTTGGAACAAAATTGAAGAAATTTCTCAAATTGTTGGGCAAAAAGGCAGAAATTCCCTATATGTTGGGGCAAAAAGACAGAAATTCTCCTTATTTTGGGGCAAAACTCAGAAATTCCACATATTTTTGGAACAAAATTCCAGAAATTTCACTTATTTTGGGGCAAAATTCAGAAATTACAATTATTTTGGGGCAAAATTGCAGAAATTTCACTTATTTCAAAAAAAAAAAGCAGAAATTTTCTTATTTTGGGGCAAAAAGGAAGAAATTTCCCATATTTTGGGGCAAAAATGCAGAAATTTCTTTTATTTTGAGGAAAAAGGCTGAAATTCTCCTTAATTTAGGGAAAAAAGGCAGATATTTCCTTATTTTGGGGCAAAATTGCAAAAATTTCACTTATTTCAGGGTAATAAGTCAGAAATTTTCCTTATTTTGGGGCAAAAAGACAGAAATTCCCTTTTTTTTGGGGAAAAAGACAGAAATTGCACTTTTTTAGAGGCAAAGAGCAGAAATTCCTTTTATTTTGGAGCAAAAATGAAGAAATTTCCCTTTTTTGTGGCAAAAGGTATACATTCCCCTTATTTTCAGGCTAAAAAGCAGAAATTCCCCGTATTTTGGAGCAAAATTGCAGAAATTCCACTAATTGTGGGGCAAAAATGCAGAAAATCCCTATATGTTAGGGCAAAAAAACAGAAATTCTCTTTATTTTGGTGGCAAAACTCAGAAATTCCACTTATTTTGGGGCAAAATTCCAGAAATTTGCCTCATTTTGGGGCAAAATTGCCGAAATTTCACTTATTCTGCGGCAAAATTGCAGAAATTTCACTTATTTCAGTGAAAAAATGCAGAAATTTTCCTTATTTTGGGGCAAAAAGTCAGAAATTCCTAATATTTTGTGGCAAAAATGCAGAAATTCCCCTTATTTTGAGGTAAAAAGGCTGAAATTTCCCTTATATGGGGGCAAAAAGGCAGAAATTTCCCTTATTTTGGGACAAATTTGCAGAAATTTCACTTATTTCAGGGTAATAAGTCAGAAATTTTCCTTATTTTGGGCAAAAAAAGACAGAAATTCCCTTTGTTTTGGGGGAAAAATACATAAATTCCACTTATTTAGAGGCAAAAAAGCAGAAATTCCTTTTATTTTGGCCAAAATTGCAAAAATTTCACTTACTTCAGGGTAATAAGTCAGAAAATTTCCTTATTTTGGGGCAAAAAAGACAGAAATTACCTTTGTTTTGGGGGAAAAAGACAGAAATTCCACTTATTTAGAAGCAAAAAAGCAGAAATTCCCCTTATTTTGGAGCAAAAATGAAGAAATTTCCCTTTTTTATGGGAAAGAGTTATGCATTCTTCTTATTTTCGGGCAAAAAGGCAGAAATTCCCCGTATTTTGGAGCAAAATTGCAGAAATTCCCCTAATTGTGGGGCAAAAATACAGAAATTCTCCTTATTTTGGATCAAAACTCAGAAATTCCACTTATTTTGGGTCAAAATTTCAATAATTTCACTTATTTTGGGGCAATATTGCAGAAATTTCACTTATTTCAGGGTAATAAGTCAGAAATTTTCTTTATTTTGGGGCAAAAAAGACAAATTCTCTTTGTTTTGGGGGAAAAAGACAGAAATTCCACTTATTTAAAGGCAATAAAGCAGAAATGTCCCTCATTTTGGAGCAAAAAGCAGAAATTTCCCTTTTTTATGGCAAAAAGGTATGCATTCTTATTATTTTCGGACAAAAAATGCAGAAATTCCCCGTATTTTGGAGCAAAATTGCAGAAATTCCTCTAATTGTGGGGCAAAAAGGCAGAAATTCCCTATATGTTGGGGCAAAAAGACAGAAATTCTCCATATTTTAGGGAAAAATTCTGAAATATAACTTATTTTGGGGCAAAATTGCAGAAATTTCACTTATTTCAGAAATAAAAGCAGAAATTTTCTTATTTTGGGGCCAAAAGGCAGAAATTTCTTTTATTTTGTTACAAAATTGCAGAATTTTTTCTTATTTTGGTGCAAAAAGTCAGAAATTTCCCATATTTTGGGGCAAAAACGCAGAAATTTCTCTTATTTTGAGGTAAAAGGCTGAAATTCCCCTTATTTGGGGGCAAAAAGTCAAATATATCTCTTATTTTGGGGCAAAATTGCCGAAATTTCACTTATTTTGGGGCAAAATTGCAGAAATTGTACTTATTTCAAAAAAAAAGCAGAAATTTTCTTATTTTGGAGCAAAAAGGCAGAAATTTCCCATATTTTGGGGCAAAAATGCAGGAATTCATTTTATTTTGAAGAAAAAGGCTGAAATTCCCCTCAATTGGGGGCAAAAATGCAGAAATTTCCTCATTTTGGGGCAAAATAGCAAAAACTTCACTTATTTCAGGGTAATAAGTCAGAAATTTTACTTATTTTGTGGCAAAAATACAGAAATTCCCTTTGTTTTTGGGCAAAAAGACAGAAATTCTACTTTTTTAGAGGCAAAAAAGCAGAAATTCCATTTGTTTTGGAGCAAAAATGAAGAAATTTCCCTTTTTTGTGGCAAAAGGTATACATTCCCCTTATTTTCAGGCTAAAAAGCAGAAATTCCCCGTATTTTGGAGCAAAATTG
Organism: Micromys minutus; assembly: GCF_963924665.1. NCBI lineage: Eukaryota > Metazoa > Chordata > Mammalia > Rodentia > Muridae > Micromys > Micromys minutus. The sequence continues at coordinate 151,519 of NW_027667251.1, read as the reverse complement.
CAGAAATTCCCCTAATTGTGGTGCAAAAATGCAGAAATTCCCTATATGTTAGTGCAAAAAACAGAAATTCTCCTTATTTTAGGGCAAAACTCAGAAATTCCACTTATTTTGGGGCAAAATTCCAGAAATTTCCCTTATATAGGGGCAAAATTGCAGAAATTTCACTTATTTGGGGGCAAAATTGCAGAAATTTCACTTATTTCAGTGAAAAAAGGCAGAAATTTCCTATATTTTGGAGCAAAAATGCAGAAATTTCTGTCATTTTGAGGTAAAAGGCTGAAATTCCCCTTATTTGGGTGTAAAAAGGCAGAAATTTCTCTTATTTTGGGGTAAAATTGCAGAAATTTCACTTATTTCAGGGTAATAAGTCAGAAAATTTCCTTATTTTGGGGCCAAAAAACAGAAATTCCCTTTGTTTTGGGAGAAAAAGACAGAAATTCCACTTTTTTAGAGGCAAAAAAGCAGAAATTCCCCTTATTTTGGAGCAAAAATACAGAAATTTCACTTTTTAAGGGCAAAAAGGTATGCATTCTTCTTATTTTTGGGCAAAAAGGCAGAAATTCCCCATATTTTGGAGCAAAATTGCAGAAATTTCCCAAATTGTGGGTCAAAAAGGCAAAAATTCCCTATATGTTGGGGCAAAAAGACAGAAATTCTCCTTATTTTGGGGCAAAACTCAGAAATTCCACTTATTTTGAAGCAAAATTTCAGAAATTTCACTTATTTTGGGGCAAAATTGCAGAAATTACAATTATTTTGGAGCAAAATTGCAGAAATTTCACTTATTTAAAAAAAAAGCAGAAATTTTCTTATTTTGGGGCAAAAAGGCAGAATTTTTTTTTTTGGTACAAAATTGCAGAAATTTTTCTTATTTTGGAATAAAAAGGCAGAAATTTCTCATATTTTGGGGCAAAAATGCAGAAATTCCCTTTATTTTGAGGAAAAAAGCTGAAATTCCCCTTAATTGGGGGCAAAAAGGCAGAAATTTCCTTATTTTGGGGCAAAATTGCAAAAATTTCACTTATTTCAGGGTAATAAGTCAGAAATTTTCCTTATTTTGGGGCAAAAAGACAGAAATTCTCTTTGTTTTTGAGAAAAAAGACAGAAATTCCACTTTTTTAGAGGCAAAAAAGCAGAAATTCCTTTTATTTTGGAGCAAAAATGAAGAAATTTCTCTTTTTTGTGGCAAAAGGTATACATTCCCCTTATTTTCAGGCTAAAAAGCAGAAATTCCCTGTATTTTGGAGCAAAATTGCAGAAATTCCCCTAATTATGGGGCAAAAAGGCAGAAATTCCCTATATGTTAGTGCAAAAAACAGAAATTCTCCTTATTTTAGGGCAAAACTCAGAAATTCCACTTATTTTGGAGCAAAATTCCACAAATTTCACTTATTTTGGGGCAAAATTGCAGAAATTACAATTATTTTGGGGCTAAATTGCAGAAATTTCACAAATTTCAAAAAAAGCAGAAATTTTCTTATTTTGGGGCAAAAAGGCAGAAATTTCCTATATTTTGGGGCAAAAATGCAGAAATTCCTTTTATTTTGAGGAAAAAGGCTGAAATTCCCCTTAATTTGGGGCAAAAAGGCAGAAATTTTATTATATTGGGGCAAAATTGCAAAAATTTCACTTATTTCAGGGTAATAAGTCAGAAATTTTCCTTATTTTGGGGCAAAAAGACAGAAATTCCCTTTGTTTTTGGGGAAAAACAGAAATTGCACTTTTTTAGAGGCAAAAAAGCAGAAATTCCTTTTATTTTGGAGCAAAAATGAAGAAATTTGTCTTTTTTGTGGCAAAAGGTATACATTCCCTTTATTTTCAGGCTAAAAAGCAGAAATTCCCCGTATTTTGGAGCAAAATTGCAGAAATTCCCCTAATTTTGGGGCAAAAATGCAGAAATTCCCTATATGTTAGCGCAAAAAAACAGAAATTCTCTTTATTTTGGGGCAAAACTCAGAAATTCCACTTATTTTGGGGCAAAATTCCAGAAATTTCTCTTATTTTGGGGCAAAATTGCCGAAATTTCACTTATTTTGGGGCAAAATTGCAGAAATTTCACTTATTTCAGTGAAAAAAGGCAGAAATTTCCCATATTTTGGGGCAAAAATGAAGAAATTTCACATATATTGAGGTAAAAGGCTGAAATCCCCCTTATTTGGGAGAAAAAAGGCAGAAATTTCACTTATTTCAGGGTAATAAGTCAGAAATTTTCCTTATTTTGGGGACAAAAAACAGAAATTCCCTTTGATTTGGGAGAAAAAGACAGAAATTCCACTTTTTTAGAGGCAAAAAAGCAGAAATTCCCCTTATTTTGGAGTAAAAATGAAGATATTTCACTTTTTAAGGGCAAAAAGATATGCATTCTTCTTATTTTTGGGCAAAAAGGCAGAAATTCCCCTTATTTTTGAGCAAAATTGCAGAAATTTCCCAAATTGTGGGGCAAAAAGGCAGAAATTCCCTATATGTTTGGGCAAAAAGACAGAAATTCTCCTTAATTTGGGGCAAAACTCAGAAATTCCACTTATTTTGGGGCAAAATTCCAGAAATTTCCCTTATTTTGGGGCAAAATTGCCGAAATTTCACTTATTTGGGGGCAAAATTGCAGAAATTTCACTTATTTCAGTGAAAAAGGCAGAAAATTTCCTTATTTCGGGAAAAAAAGGCAAAAATTCCTAATATTTTGTGGCAAAAATGCACAAATTCCCTTTAATTTGAGGTAAAAAGGCTGAAATTTCCCTTATATGGCGGCAAAAAGGCAGAAATTTCCCTTATTTTGGGGCAAAATTGCAGAAATTTCACTTATTTCAGGATAATAAGTCAGAAATTTTCCTTATTTTGGGCAAAAAAAGACGGAAATTCCCTTTGTTTTGGGAGAAAAATACATAAATTCCACTTATTTAGAGGCAAAAATGCAGAAATTCCCCTTATTTTGGAGCAAAAATGAAGAAATTTCCCTTTTTTATGGGAAAAAGTTATGCATTCTTCTTATTTTCGGACAAAAATGTAGAAATTCCCTGTATTTTTGAGCAAAATTGCAGAAATTCCCCTAATTGTGCAGCAAAATGACAGAAATTCTCCTTATTTTGGGTCAAAACTCAGAAATTCCACTTATTTTGGGTCAAAATTTCGATAATTTCACTTATTTTGGGGCAAAATTGCAGAAATATCACTTATTTCAGGGTAATAAATCAGAAATTTTCCTTATTTTGGGGCAAAATACAAATTCCCTTTGTTTTGGGGGAAAAAGACAGAAATTCCACTTATTTAGAGGCAATAAAGCAGAAATTCCCCTCATTTTGGGGCAAAAAGCAGAAATTTCCCTTTTTTATGGCAAAAAGGTATGCATTCTTATTATTTTCGGACAAAAAATGAAGAAATTCCCTGTATTTTGGAGCAAAATTGCAGAAATTCCTCTAATTGTGGGGCAAAAAGGCAGAAATTCCCTATATGTTGGGGCAAAAAGAAAGAAATTCTCCTTATTTTAGGGAAAAACTCAGAAATTTAACTTATTTTGGGGCAAAATTGCAGAAATTTCACTTATTTCAGATATAAAAGCAGAAATTTTCTTATTTTGGGGCCAAAAGGCAGAAATTTCTTTTATTTTGTCACAAAATTGCAGAATTTTTTCTTATTTTGGGGCAAAAAGGCAGAAATTTCTTCATTTTGGGGCAAAATTGCAAAAACTTCACTTGTTTCAGGGTAATAAGTCAGAAATATTCCTTATTTTGGAGCAAAAAGACAGAAATTCCCTTTGTTTTTGGGGAAAAAGACAGAAATTCCACTTTTTTAGAGGCAAAAAAGCAGAAATTCCTTTTATTTTGGAGCAAAAATGAAGAAATTTCCTTTTTTGTGGCAAAAGGTATACATTCCCATTATTTTCAGGCTAAAAAGCAGAAATTACTTGTATTTTGGAGCAAAATTGCAGAAATTCCCCTAATTGTGGGGCAAAAATGCAGAAATTCCCTATATGTTAGTGCAAAAAACAGAAATTCTTCTTATTTTAGGGCAAAACTCAGAAATTCCACTTATTTTGGGGCAAAATTCCAGAAATTTCCCTCATTTTGGGGCAAAATTTCCGAAATTTCACTTATTTTGGGGCAAAATTGCAGAAATTTCACTTATTTCAGGGAAAAAAGGCAGAAATTTCCCATATTTTGGGGCAAAAATGCAGAAATTTCTTTTATTTTGAGGTAAAAGGCTGAAATTCCCCTTATTTGGGGGCAAAAAGGCAGAAATTTCTCTTATTTTGGGGTAAAATTGCAGAAATTTTACTTATTTCAGGGTAATAAGTCAGAAATTTTCCTTATTTTGGGGCCAAAAAACAGAAATTCCCTTTGTTTTGGGAGAAAAAGACAGAAATTCCACTTTTTTAGAGGCAAAAAAGCAGAAATTCCCCTTATTTTGGAGCAAAAATGAAGGAATTTCACTTTTTAAGGGCAAAAAGGTATGCATTCTTCTTATTTTTGGGCAAAAAGGCAGAAATTCCCCATATTTTGGAGCAAAATTGCAGAAATTTCCCAAATTTTGGGGCAAAAGGCAGAAATTCCCTATATGTTGGGGCAAAAAGACAGAAATTCTCCTTATTTTGGGGCAAAACTCAGAAATTCCACTTATTTTGGAGCAAAATTCCAGAAATTTCACTTATTTTGGGGCAAAATTGCAGAAATTACAATTATTTTGGGGCAAAATTGCAGAAATTTCACTTATTTCAAAAAAAAGCAGAAATTTTCTTATTTTGGGGCAAAAAGGCAGAAATTTTTTTATTTTGGTACAAAATTGCAGAAATTTTTCTTATTTTGGTGTAAAAAGGCAGAAATTTCTTTTATTTTGCGGCAAAAATGCAGAAATTCCCTTTATTTTGAGGAAAAAGACTGAAATTCCCCTTAAATGGGGGCAAAAAGGCAGAAATTTCTTTATTTTGGGGCAAAATTGCAAAAATTTCACTTATTTCAGGGTAATAAGTCAGAAATTTTCCTTATTTTGGGGCAAAAAACAGAAATTCTCTTTGTTTTTGAGGAAAAAGACAGAAATTCCACTTTTTTAGAGGCAAAAAAGCAGGAATACCTTTTATTTTGGAACAAAAATGAAGAAATTTCTTTTTTTTGTGGCAAAAAGGATACATTCCCCTTATTTTCAGGCTAAAAAGCAGAAATTCCCCGTATTTTGGAGCAAAATTGCAGAAATTCCCCTAATTATGGGGCAAAAAGGCAGAAATTCCCTATATGTTAGGGCAAAAAACAGAAATTCTACTTATTTTGGGGCAAAACTCAGAAATTCCACTCTTTGGGGGCAAAATTCCAGAAATTTCCCTTATTTTGGGGCAAAATTGCAGAAATTTCACTGATTTTGGGCCAAAATTGCAGAAATTTCACTTATTTCAGTGAAAAAAGGGAGAAATTTTTCTTATTTTGGGAAAAAAAGACAGAAATTCCCTTTGTTTTGGGGGAAAAATACATAAATTCCACTTATTTAGAGGCAAAAAAGCAGAAATTTCTCTTATTTTGGGGCAAAATTGCAGAAATTTCACTTACTTCAGGGTAATAAGTCAGAAATTTTTCTTATTTTGGGGCAAAAAATACAGAAATTATTTTTGTTTTGGAGGAAAAAGACAGAAATTCCACTTATTTAGAGGCAAAAAAGCAGAAATTCCCATTATTTTGGAGCAAAATGAAGAAATTTTTTTATGGCAAAAAGTTATGCATTCTTCTTATTTTCTGGAAAAAAGGCAGAAATTCCCCATATTTTGGAGCAAAATTGCAGAAATTCCCCTAATTGTTGGGCAAAAGGCAGAAATTCCCTATATGTTTGGGTAAAAAGACAGAAATTCTCCTTATTTTGGGGCAAAGCTAAGAAATTCCTCTTTTTTTGGGGCAAAAAACCAGAAATTTCCCTTATTTTGGGGCAAAATTGCAGAAATTTCACTTATTTTGGGGCAAAATTGCAGAAATTTCACTTATTTCAGTGAAAAAAGGCAGAAATTTTTCTTATTTTGGGGCAAAAAGGCAGAAATTCCTAATATATTGTGGCAAAAATGCAGAAATTCCCCTTATTTTGAGGTAAAAAGGCTGAAATTTCCCTTATATGGGGGCAAAAAGGCAGAAATTTCCCTTGTTTTGGGGCAAAATTGCAGAAAATTCACTTATTTCAGCGTAATAAGTCAGAAATTTTCATTATTTTGGGCAAAAAAGACAGAAATTCCCTTTGTTTTGGGGGAAAAATACATAAATTCCACTTATTTAGAGGCAAAAATGCAGAAATTCCTTTTATTTTGGCCAAAATTGCTGAAATTTCACTTACTTCAGGGTAATAGGTCAGAAAATTTTCTTATTTTGGGGCAAAAAAGTCAGTAATTACCTTTGTTTTGGGGGAAAAAGACAGAAATTCCACTTATTTAGAGGCAAAAAAGCAGAAATTCCCCTTATTTTGGAGGAAAAATGAAGAAATTTCCGTTTTTTATAAGAAAAAGTTATGCATTCTTTTTATTTTCTGGCAAAAAGGCAGAAATTCCATGTCTTTTGAAGCAAAATTGCAGAAATTCCCCTAATTGTGGGGCAAAAAGACAGAAATTCTCCTTCTTTTGGGTCAAAACTCAGAAATTCCACTTATTTTGGGTCAAAATTTCAATAATTTCACTTATTTTGGGCAAAATTGCAGAAATTTCACTTATTTCAGGGTAATAAGTCAGAAATTTTCCTTATTTTGGGACAAAAAAGAAAAATTCCCTTTGTTTTGGGGGAAAAAAACAGAAATTCCATTTATTTAGAGGCAATAAAGCAGAAATTCCCCTCATTTTGGAGCAAAAAGAAGAAATTTCCCTTTTTTATGGCAAAAAGGTATGCATTCTTATTATTTTCGGACAAAAAAGGCAGAAATTCCCCGTATTTTGGAACAAAATTGCAGAAATTCCAATAATTGTGGGGCAAAAAGGCAGAAATTTCTCTTATTTTGGGGTAAAATTGCAAAAATTTCACTTATTTCAGGAATATAAGGCAGAAATTTTCCTTATTTTGGGGCAAAAAGGCAGAAATTCCTAATATTTTGTGGCAAACATGCAGAACTTCCCCTTATTTTGAGGTAAAAAGGCTGAAATTCCCCTTATTTGGGAGCAAAAATCCAGAAATTTCCCTTATTTTGTGGCAAAATTGCAGAAATTTCACTTATTTCAGGGTAATAAGTCAGAAATTTTCCTTATTTTGGGGCAAAAAAGACAGAAATTCCCTTTGTTTTGGGGGAAAAAGACAGAAATTCCACTTATTTAGATGCAAAAAAGCAGAAATTCCCCTTAATTTGGAGCAAAAATGAAGAAATTTCCCTTTTTTATGGCAAAAAGTTACGCATTCTTCTTATTTTCGGGCAAATAGGCAGAAATTCCACATATTTTGGAGCAAAATTGCAGAAATTCCCCTAATTGTGGGGCAAAAAGGCAGAAATTCCCTATATGTCTGAGCAAAAAGACAGAAATTCTCTTTATTTGAGGGCAAAACTCAGAAATTCCACTTATTTTGGGGCAAAATTCCAGAGATTTCCCTTATTTTGGGGCAAAATTGCAGAAATTTCACTTATGGCAGGGAAAAAAGGCAGAAAATTTCCTTATTTTGGGGCAAAAAGGCAGAAATTCCCCGTATTTTGGAGCAAAATTGCAGAAATTAACCTAATTGTGGGGCAAAAAGGCAGAAATTCCCTACATGTTGGGGCAAAAAGACAGAAATTCTACTTATTTTGGGGCAAAACTCAGAAATTCCACTTATTTTGGGGCAAAATTCCAGAAATTTCTTTAATTTTGGGGCCAAATTTCAGAAATTTCACTTATTTTGCAGCAAAATAGGAAAAATTTCACCTATTTCAGGGAAAAAAAGCAGAAATTTTCTTATTTTGGGGCAAAAAGGCAGAAATTTCCTTATTTTGGGGCAAAATTGCAGAAATTTCACTTATTTAAATAAAAATCAGAAATTTTCTTATTTTGGGGCAAAAAGGCAGAAATTTCCCATATTTTGGTACAAAATTGCAGAAATTTTTCTTATTTTGGGCAAAAAGGCAGAAATTTCCTTATTTTGAGGCAAAAATGCAGAAATTCCCATTATTTTGAGGAAAAAGGCTGAAATTCCACTTAATTGGGGGCAAAAAGGCAAAAATTTCCTTATTTCGGGGCAAAATTGCATAAATTTCACTTATTTCAGGGTAATAATTCAGAAATTTATCTTATTTGGGGCAAAAAGACAGAAATTCCCTTGTTTTTTGGGGAAAAACACAGAAATTCCACTTTTTTAGAGGCAAAAAAGCAGAAATTTTTTTTATTTTGGAGCAAAAATGAAGAAATTTCCTTTTTCTGTGGCAAAAGGTATACATTCCTATTATTTTCAGGCTAAAATGCAGAAATTCCCTGTATTTTGGAGCAAAATTGCAGAAATTCCCCTAATTGTGGGGCATAAAGGCAGAAATTCCCTTTATGTTAGGGCAAAAAACAGAAATTCTCCTTATTTTGGGGCAAAACTCAGAAATTCCACTTATTTTGGGGCAAAATTCCAGAAATTTCCCTTATTTTGGGGCAAAATTGCAGAAATTTCACTTATTTTGCGGCAAAAAGTCAGAAATTCCTAATATTTTGTGGCAAAAATGCAGAGATTCTCCTTATTTTGAGGTAAAAAGGCTGAAATTCTCCTTATTTGGGGGCAAAAATGCAGAAATTTCCGTCATTTTGGGGCAAAATTGCAGAAATTTCACTTATTTCAGGGTAATAAGTCAGAAATTTTCCATATTTTGTACAAAAAATGACAGAAATTCCCTTTGTTTTGGGGGAAAAATACATATATTCCACTTATTTAGAGGCAAAAAAGCAGAAATTCCTCTTATTTTGGGGCAAAATTGCAGGAATTTTACTTACTTCAGGGTAATACGTCAGAAATTTTCTTTTTTGGGGGCAAAAAAGACAGAAATTACCTTTGTTTTGGGGAAAAAAAGACAGAAATTCCACTTATTTAGAGGCTAAAAAGCAGAAATTTCCCTTATTTTGGAGCAAAAATGAAGAAATTTCCCTTTTTTATGGGAAAAAGTTATGCATTCTTCTTATTTTCGGGCAAAAATGCAGAAATTACCTGTATTTTGGAGCAAATTGCAGAAATTCCCCTAATTGTGGGGCAAAAATTCAGAAATTCCCTATATTTTGGGACAAAAAGACAGAAATTCTCCTTATTTTGGGTCAAAACTCAGAAATTCCACTTATTTTGGGGCAAAATTCCAATAATTTCACTTATTTTGGGGCAAAATTGCAGAAATTTCACTTATTTCAGGGTAATAAGTCAGAAATTTTCCTTATTTTGGGGCAAAAAAGACAGAAATTACCTTTGTTTTGGGGGAAAAAGACAGAAATTCCACTTATTTAGAGGCATAAAAGCAGAAATTCCCCTCATTTTGGAGCAAAAATGAAGAAATTTCCCTTTTTTATGGCAAAAAGGTTTGCATTCTTATTATTTTCGGGCAAAAAGGCAGAAATTCCCCGTATTTTATAGCAAAATTGCCGAAATTCCCCTAATTGTGGGGCAAAAAGGAAAATATTCCCTATATGTTGGGGCAAAAAGACAGAAATTCTCCTTATTTTGGAGCAAAACTCAGAAATTCCATTCATTTTGGTGCAAAATTCCAGAAATTTCCCTTATTTTGGGGCAAAATTGCAGAAATTTCTCTTATTTTGGGGCAAAATTGCAGAAATTTCACTTATTTCAGAAAAAAAGCAGAAATTTTCTTATTTTGGGGCAAAAAGGCAGAAATTTCCCATATTTTGGGGCAAAAATGCAAAAATTCCCCTTATTATGAGGTAAAAAGGCTGAAATTCCACTTAATTGGGGGCAAAAAGGCAAAAATTTCCTTATTTCGGGGCAAAATTGCAAAAATTTCACTTATTTCAGGGTAATAATTCAGAAATTTATCTTATTTTGGGGCAAAAAGAGAGAAATTCCCTTGTTTTTTGGGGAAAAACACAGAAATTCCACTTTTTTAGAGGCAAAAAAGCAGAAATTTTTTTTATTTTGGAGCAAAAATGAAGAAATTTCCTTTTTCTGTGGCAAAAGTTATACATTCCTATTATTTTCAGGCTAAAATGCAGAAATTCCCTGTATTTTGGAGCAAAATTGCAGAAATTCCCCTAATTGTGGGGCATAAAGGCAGAAATTCCCTTTATGTTAGGGCAAAAAACAGAAATTCTCCTTATTTTGGGGCAAAACTCAGAAATTCCACTTATTTTGGGGCAAAATTCCAGAAATTTCCCTTATTTTGGGGCAAAATTGCAGAAATTTCACTTATTTTACGGCAAAAAGGCAGAAATTCCTAATATTTTGTGGCAAAAATGCAGAGATTCTCCTTATTTTGAGGTAAAAAGGCTGAAATTCTCCTTATTTGGGGGCAAAAATGCAGAAATTTCCGTTATTTTGGGGCAAAATTGCAGAAATTTCACTTATTTCAGGGTAATAAGTCAGAAATTTTCCATATTTTGTACAAAAAAAGACAGAAATTCCCTTTGTTTTGGGGGAAAAATACATATATTCCACTTATTTAGAGGCAAAAAAGCAGAAATTCCTCTTATTTTGGGGCAAAATTGCAGGAATTTTACTTACTTCAGGGTAATACGTCAGAAATTTTCTTTTTTTGGGGCAAAAAAGACAGAAATTACCTTTGTTTTGGGGAAAAAAGACAGAAATTCCACTTATTTAGAGGCTAAAAAGCAGAAATTTCCCTTATTTTGGAGCAAAAATGAAGAAATTTCCCTTTTTTATGGGAAAAAGTTATGCATTCTTCTTATTTTCGGGCAAAAATGCAGAAATTACCTGTATTTTGGAGGAAATTGCAGAAATTCCCCTAATTGTGGGGCAAAAATTCAGAAATTCCCTATATTTTGGGACAAAAAGACAGAAATTCTCCTTATTTTGTGGCAAAACTCAAAAATTCCATTCATTTTGGTGCAAAATTCCAGAAATTTCCCTTATTTTGGGGCAAAATTGCAGAAATTTCTCTTATTTTGGGGCAAAATTGCAGAAATTTCACTTATTTCAGAAAAAAAGCAGAAATTTTCTTATTTTGGGGCAAAAAGGCAGAAATTTCCCATATTTTGGGGCAAAAATGCAAAAATTCTCCTTATTATGAGGTAAAAAGGCTGAAATTCCCCTTATTTGGGGGCAAAAAGGCAGAAATTTCCCATATTTTGGGGCAAAAATGCAGAAATTCCCATTATTTTGAGGACAAAAGTCTGAAATTCCCTTTATTAGGGGCAAAAAGGCAGAAATTTCCCTTATTTTGGGGCAAAATTGCAGAAATTTCATTTATTTCAGGGTAATAAGTCAGAAATTTTCCTTATTTTGGGGCAAAAAAGACAGAAATTCCCTTTGTTTAGGGGGAAAAAGACAGAAATTCCACTTATTTAGAGGCAAAAAAGCAGAAATTCCCCTTATTTTGGAGCAAAAATGAAGAAATTTCCTTTTTTATGGTACAAAGGTTTGCATTCCTCTTATTTTTGGGCAAAGAAGCAGAAATTCCCCGTATTTTGGAGCAAAATTTCAGAAATTCCCCTAATTGTGGGGCAAAAAGGCAGAAATTCCATATATGTTGGGGAAAAAACTCAGAAATTCTCATTATTTTGAGGAAAAAGGCTGAAATTCCCCTTAATTGGGGGCAAAAAGGCAGAAATTTCCTTATTTTGGGGCAAAATTGCAAAAATTTCACTTTTTTCAGGGTAATAATTCAGAAATTTTTCTTATTTTGGGGCAAAAAGACAGAAATTTTCTTGTTTTTTGGGGAAAAAGACAGAAATTCCACTTTTTTAAAGGCTAAAAAGCAGAAATTCCCATTATTTTGGAGCAAAAATGAAGAAATTTCCTTTTTCTGTGGCAAAAGGTATACATTCCCCTTATTTTCAGGCTAAAAACCAGAAATTCCCTGTATTTTGGAGCAAAATTGCAGAAAATCCCCTAATTGTGGGGCATAAAGGCAAAAATTCCCTATATGTTAGGGCAAAAAACAGAAATTCTCCTTATTTTGGGGCAAAACTCATAAATTCCACTTATTTTGGGGAAAATTCCAGAAATTTCCCTTATTTTGGGGCAAAATTGCAGAAATTTCACTTATTTTGGGGCAAAATTGCAAAAATTTCACTTATTTCAGTGAAAAAAGGCAGAAATTTTGCTCATTTTGGGGCAAAAAGTCAGAAATTCCTAATATTTTGTGGCCACAATGCAGAAATTCCCCTTATTTTGAGGTAAAAATGCTGAAATTCCCCTTATTTGGGGGCAAAAAGGCAGAAATTTCCTTAATTTTGGGGCAAAATTGCAGAAATTTCACTTATTTCAGGGTAATAAGTCAGAAATTTTCCTTATTTTGGGCATAAAAAGACAGAAATTAACTTTGTTTTGGGGGAAAAATACATAAATTCCACTTATTTAGAGGCAAAAAAGTAGAAATTCCCTATATGTTGGGGCAAAAACAGAATTTCTCCTTATTTTGGGGCAAAACTTAGAAATTCCACTTATTTCGGAGCAAAATTCCAGAAATTTCACTTATTTTGGGGCAAAATTGCAGAAATTACACTTATTTTGGGGCAAAATTGCAGAAATTTCACTTATTTCAAAAAAAAAAGCAGAAATTATCTTATTTTGGGGCAAAAAGGCAGAAATTTCTTCTATTTTGGTACAAAATTGCAGAAATTTTTTTTATTTGGAGCAAAAAGGCAGAAATTTCTTATATTTTGGGGCAAAAATGAAGAAATTCCCCTTATTTTGAGAAAAAAGGCTGAAATTCCAGTTAATTGGGGGCAAAAAGGCAGAAATTTCCTTATTTTGGGGCAAAATTTCAAAAATTTCACTCATTTTAGGGTAATCAGTCAGAAATTTTTCTTATTTTGGGGCAAAAAGAAAGAAATTCCCTTTGGTTTTGGGGAAAAATATAGAAATTCCACTTTTTTAGAGGCAAAAAAGCAGAAATTCGTTTTATTTTGGAGCAAAAATGAAGAAATTTCTCTTTTTTGTGGCAAAAGGTATACATTCCCCTTATTTTCAGGCTAAAAAGCAGAAATTCCCTGTATTTTGGAGCAAAATTGCAGAAATTCTCCTAATTGTGGGGCAAAAAGGCAGAAATTCCATATATGTTAGGGCAAAAAACAGAAATTCTTTTTATTTTGGGGCAAAACTCAGAAATTCCACTTATGTTGGGGCAAAATTCCAGAAATTTCCCTTATTTTGGGGCAAAATTGCAGAAATTTCACTTATTTCAGGGAAAAAAAGCAGAAATTTTTTTATTTTGGGGCAAAAAGGCAGAAATTTCCAATATTTTGGTACAAAATTGCAGAAATTTTTCTTAATTTGGGCAAAAAGGCAGAAATTTCCCATATTTTGGGGCAAACATGCAGAAATTCCCCTTATTTTGAGGGAAAAAGGCTGAAATTCCCCTTATTTGGAAGTAAAAAGGCACAAATTTCCCCTGTTTTGGCGGCAAAATTGCAGAAATTTCACTTATTTCAGAGTAATAAGTCAGAAATTTTCCTTATTTTCGGGCAAAAAAGACCGAAATTCCCTTTGTTTTGGAGGAAAAATACATAAATTCCACTTATTTAGAGGCAAAAAGCAGAAATTCTTTTTATTTTGGGGCAAAATTGCAAAAATTTCACTTATTTCAGTGAAAAAAGGCAGAAATTTTCCTTATTTAGAGCTAAAAAGGCAGAAATTCCTAATATTTTGTGGAAAATGCAGAAATTCCCCTTATTTTGAGGTTAAAAGGCTAAAATTCCCCTTATTTGGGAGCAAAAAGGCAGAAATTTCTTTTATTTTGGGGCAAAATTGCAGAAATTTCACTTATTTCAGGGTAATAAGTCAGAAATTTTCCTTTCTTTGGGGCAAAAAAGACAGAAATTCCCTTTATTTTGGGGGAAAAAAAATTCCACTTATTTAGATGCAAAAAAGCAGAAATTCCCCTTATTTTGGAGCAAAAATGAAGAAATTTCCCTTTTTATGGCAAAAAGCTATGCATTCTTCTTATTTTCGGGCAAAAAGGCAGAAATTCCCCATATTTTGGAGCAAAATTGCAGAAATTCCCCTAATTGTTGGGCAAAAAGGCAGAAATTCCCTATATGTTGGGGCAAAAACAGAAATTCTCTTTATTTTGGGGCAAAACTTAGAAATTCCTCTTATTTCGGAGGAAAATTTCAGAAATTTCACTTATTTTGGGGAAAAGTTGCAGAAATTTCACTTATTTCAGGGAAAAAAAGCAGAAATTTTATTATTTTGGGGCAAAAAGGCAGAAATTTCCCATATTTTGGTACACAATTGCAGAAATTTTTCTTATTTTGGGCAAAAAAGCAGAAATTTCCCATATTTTGGGGCAAACATTCAGAAATTCCCCTTATTTTGAGGTAAAAAGGGTGAAATTCCCCTTATTTGGGGGTAAAAAGGCAGAAATTTCCCTTATTTTGGGGCAAAATTGCAGAAATTTCACTTATTTCAGGGTAATAAGTCAGAAATTTTCTATATTTTGGGGAAAAAAGACAGAAATTCCCTTTGTTATGGGGAAAAAAGACAGAAATTCCACTTATTTAGAGGCATAAAAGCAGAAATTCCCCTCATTTTGGAGCAAAAATGAAGAAATTTCACTTTTTTATGTCAAAAAGCTATGCATTCTTCTTATTTTCGACAAAAAAGGCATAAATTCCTCGTATTTTCGAGCAAAATTGCAGAAATTCCCCTAATTGTGGGGCAAAAAGGCAGAAATTCCCTATATGTTGGGGCAAAAAGACAGAAATTCTTTTTATTTTAAGGCAAAACTCAGAAATTTAATGTATTTTGGGGCAAAATTGCAGAAATTTCACTTATTTCAGAAAAAAAAGCAGAAATTTTCTTATTTTGGGGCCAAAAGTCAGAAATTTCTTTTATTTTGTTACAAAATTGCAGATTTTTTTCTTATTTTGGGGCAAAAAGGAAGAAATTTCCTCTTTTTTTTGGCAAAAATGCAGAAATTTCTCTTATTTTGAGGTAAAAGGCTGAAAATCCCCTTATTTGGGGGCAAAAAGGCAGAAATTTCTCTTATTTTGGGGCAAAATTGCAGAAATTTCACTTATGTCAGGGTAATAAGTCACAAATTTTCCTTATTTTGGGACCAAAAAATAAAAATTCCCTTTGTTTTGGGGGAAAAAGACAGAAATTCTTCTTCTTTAGAGGCAAAAAGACCGAAATTCCTAATATTTTGTGGCAAAAATGCAGAAATTCCCCTTATTTTGAGGTAAAAAGGCTGAAATTCCCCTTATTTGGGAGCAAAAAGGCAGAAATTTCCATTAGTTTGGGGCAAAATTGCAGAAATTTCACTTATTTCAGGGTAATAAGTCAGAAATTTTCCTTATTTTGGGGCAAAAAAGACAGAAATTCCTTTTGTTTTGGGGGAAAAAGACAGAAATTCCACTTATTTAGATGCAAAAAGCAGAAATTCCCTTTACTTTGGAGCAAAAATGAAGAAATTTCCCTTTTTTTATTGCAAAAAGCTATGCATTCTTCTTATTTTCGGGCAAATAGGCAGAAATTCCCTATATGTTAGGGCAAAAAGACAGAAATTCTCCTTATTTTGGGGCAAAACTCAGAAATTCCACTTATTTTGGAGCAAAATTCCAGAAATTTCACTTATTTTGGGGCAAAATTGCAGAAATTTCACTTATTTTGGGGCAAAATTGCAGAAATTTCACTTATTTTGGGGCAAAATTGCAGAAATTTCACTTATTTCAGGAAAAAAAGGCAGAAATTTTCCTTATTTTAGGGCAAAAAGCCAGAAATTCCTGATATTATGTGACAAAAATGCAGAAATTCCCCTTATTTTGAGGTAAAAAGGCTAAAATTCCCCTTATTTGGGGGCAAAAAGGCAGAAAATTCCCTTATTTTGGGGCAAAATTGCAGAAATTTCACTTATTTCAGAGTAATAAGTCAGAAATTTTCCTTATTTTGGGCAAAAAAACAGAAATTCCCTTTGTTTTGGGGGAAAAATACATAAATTCCACTTATTTAGAGGCAAAAAAGCAGAAATTCCCCTTATTTTGGGGGCAAAATTGCAGAAATTTCACTTACTTCAGGGTAATAAGTCAGAAATTCTCCTTATTTTAGGGCAAAAAAGACAGAAATTACCTTTGTTTTGGGGAAAAAAGACAGAAATTCCACTTATTTAGAGGCAAAAAAGCAGAAATTCCCCTTATTTTGGAGCAAAAATGAAGAAATTTCCCTTTTTTATGGCAAAAAGTTATGCATTCTTCTTATTTTCGTGCAAAAAGGCAGAAATTCCCCGTATTTTGGAGCAAAATTGCAGAAATTCCCCTAATTGTGGGGCGAAAATGCAAAAATTCCCTATATGTTGGGGCAAAAAGACAGAAATTCTCCTTATTTGGGGGCAAAACTCAGAAATTCCACTTATTTGGGGGCAAAAATCCAGAGATTTCCCTTATTTTGGGGCAAAATTGCAGAAATTTCACTTATTTTGGGGCAAAATTGCAGAAATTTTACTTATGGCATGGACAAAAGGCAGAAATTTTCCTTATTTTGGGGCAAAAAGGAAGAAATTCCTAATATTTTGTGGCAAAAATGCAGAAATTCCCATTATTTTGAGGTAAAACGGTGTAATTCCTCTTATTTGGGGGCAAAAAGGCAGAAATTCCCCGTATTTTGGAGCAAAATTGCAGAAATTAACCTAAATCTGGGGCAATAAGGCAGAAATTCCCTATATGTTGGGGCAAAAAGACAGAAATTCTCCTTATTTTGGGGCAAAACTCAGAAATTCCACTTATTTTGGGGCAAAATTCCAGAAATTTCCCTAATTTTGGGACAAAATTGCAGAAATTTCACTTATTTTGCAGCAAAATTGGAAAAATTTCACCTATTTCAGGGAAAAAAAGCAGAAATTTTCTTATTTTGGGGCAAAAAGGCAGAAATTTCCCATATTTTGGTACAAAATTGCAGAAATTTTTCTTATTTTGGGCAAAAAGGAAGAAATTTCCTAAATTTTGAGGCAAAAATGCAGAAATTCCCCTTATTTTGAGGAAAAAGGCTGAAATTCCCCTTAATTGGGGGCAAAAAGGCAGAAATTTCCTTATTTTGGGGCAAAATTGCAGAAATTTCACTTATTTAAATAAAAAGCAGAAATTTTCTTATTTTGGGGCAAAAAGGCAGAAATTTCTTTTATTTTGGTACAAAATTGCAGAAATTTTCCTTATTTTGGGCAAAAATGCAGAAATTCCCATTATTTTGAGGAAAAAGGCTGAAATTCCACTTAATTGGGGGCAAAAAGGCAGAAATTTCCTTATTTCGGGGCAAAATTGCAAAAATTTCACTTATTTCAGGGTAATAATTCAGAAATTTATCTTATTTTGGGGCAAAAAGACAGAAATTCCCTTGTTTTTTGTGGAAAAAGACAGAAATTCCACTTTTTTAGAGGCAAAAAAGCAGAATTTTTTTTATTTTGGAGCAAAAATGAAGAAATTTCCTTTTTCTGTGGCAAAAGGTATACATTCCTCTTATTTTCAGGCTAAAAAGCAGAAATTCCCTGTATTTTGGAGCAAAATTGCAGAAATTCCCCTAATTGTGGGGCATAAAGGCAGAAATTCCCTATATGTTAGGGCAAAAAACAGAAATTCTCCTTATTTTGGGGCAAAACTCAGAAATTCCACTTATTTTGGGGCAAAATTCCAGAAATTTCCCTTATTTTGGGGCAAAATTGCAGAAATTTCACTTTTTTTGGGGCAAAATTGCAAAAATTTCACTTATTTCAGTGAAAAAAGGCAGATATTTTCCTTATTTTGGGGCAAAAAGTCAGAAATTCCTAATATTTTGTGGACAAAATGCAGAAATTCCCCTTATTTTGAGGTAAAAAGGCTGAAATTCCACTTATTTGTGGGCAAAAATGCAGAAATTTCTATTATTTTGGGGCAAAATTGCAGAAATTTCACTTATTTAAGGGTAATAAGTCAGAAATTTTCCTTATTTTGGGCAAAAAAATACAGAAATTCCCTTTTTTTTGGGGGAAAAATACATAAATTCCACTTATTTAGAGGCAAAAAAGCAGAAATTCCCCTTATTTTGGGGCAAAATTGCAGAAATTTCACTTACTTCAGGGTAATAAGTCAGAAATTTTCCTTATTTTCGGGCAAAAAGACAGAAATTCCCTTTGTTTTGGGGGAACAATACATAAATTCCACTTATTTAGAGGCAAAAAAGCAGAAATTCCCTTTATTTTGGGAAAAATTGCAAAAATTTCACTTATTTCAGTGAAAAAAAGAAGAAATTTTACTTATTTAGAGGCAAAAAGGCAGAAATTACTAATATTTTGTGGAAAAATGCAGAAATTCCCCTTATTTTGAGGTAAAAAGGCTGAAATTCCCCTTATTTGGGAGCAAAAAGGCAGAAATTTCCCTTATTTTGGGGCAAGATTGCAGAAATTTCACTTATTTCAGGGTAATAAGTCAGAAATTTTTCTTATTTTGGGGCAAAAAAGACAGAAACTCCCTTTGTTTTGGGGGAAAAAGGAATTCCACTTATTTAGATGCAAAAAAAGCAGAAATTCCTCTAATTTTGGAGCAAAATGAAGAAATTTCCCTTTTTTATGGCAAAAAGCTATGCATTCTTCTTATTTTCGGGCAAAAAGGCAGAAATTCCCCATATTTTGGAGCAAAATTGCAGAAATTTCCCTAATTGTGGGGCAAAAAGGCAGAAATTCCCTATATGTTGGGGCAAAAAACAAAAATTCTCTTTATTTTGGGGCAAAACTTAGAAATTCCACATATTTCGGAGCAAAATTCCAGAAACTTCACTTATTTTGGGGCAAAATTGCAGAAATTACACTTATTTTGGGGCAAAATTGCAGAAATTTCACTTATTTCAAAAAAAAAGCAGAAATTATATTATTTTGGGGAAAAAAGGCAGAAATTTTTTTTATTTTGGTACAAAATTGCAGAAATTTTTCTTATTTTGGAGCAAAAAGGCAGAAATTTCTTATATTTTGGGGCAAAAATGCAGAAATTCCCCTTATTTTGAGAAATAAGGCTGAAATTCCAGTTAATTGGGGGCAAAAAGGCAGAAATTTCCTTATGTTGGGGCAAAATTGCAAAAATTTCACTTATTTCAGGGTAATCAGTCAGAAATTTTCCTTATTTTGGGGCAAGAAGAAAGAAATTCCCTTTGGTTTTGGGGAAAAAGATAGAAATTCCACTTTTTTAGAGGCAAAGAAGCAGAAATTCCTTTTATTTTGGAGCAAAAATGAAGAAATTTCTCTTTTTTGTTGCAAAAGGTATACATTCCCCTTATTTTCAGGCTAAAAAGCAGAAATTCCCTGTATTTTGGAGCAAAATTGCAGAAATTCTCCTAATTGTGGGGCAAAAGGGCAGAAATTCCTTATGTTAGGGCAAAAAACAGAAATTCTCCTTAATTTGGGGCAAAACTCAGAAATTCGACTTATTTTGGGGCAAAATTCCAGAAATTTCCCTTATTTTGGGGAAAAATTGCAGAAATTTCACTTATTTCAGGGAAAAAAAGCAGAAATTTTCTTATTTTGGGGCAAAAAGGCAGAAATTTCCCATATTTTGGTACAAAATTGCAGAAATTTTTCTTATTTTGGGCAAAAAGGCAGAAATTTCCCATATTTTGGGGCAAACATGCAGAAATTCCTTTTATTTTGAGGTAAAAAGGTTGAAATTCCCCTTATTTGGGGGTAAAAAGGCAGAAATTTCCCTTATTTTGGGGCAAAATTGCAGAAATTTCACTCATTTTAGGGTAATAAGTCTGAAATTTTCTTTATTTTGGGGCAAAAAAGACAGAAATTCCCTTTGTTATGGTGGAAAAAGACAGAAATTCCACTTATTTAGAGGCATAAAAGCAGAAATTCCCCTCATTTAGGAGCAAAAATGAAGAAATTTCACTTTTTTATGGCAAAAAGCTATGCATTCTTCTTATTTTCTAACAAAAAAAGGCAGAAATTCCTCGTATTTTGGAGCAAAATTGCAGAAATTCCCCTAATTGTTGGGCAAAAAGGCAGAAATTCCCTATAAGTTGGGGCAAAAAGACAGAAATTCTACTTATTTTAGGGCAAAACTCAGAAATTTAACTTATTTTGGGGCAAAATTGCAGAAATTTCACTTATTTCAGAAAAAAAAAGCAGAAATTTTCTTATTTTGGGGCCAAAAGGCAGAAATTTCTTTTATTTTGTTACAAAATTGCAGAATTTTTTCTTATTTTGGGGTAAAAAGTCAGAAATTCCTAATATTTTGTGGACAAAATGCAGAAATTCCCCTTATTTTGAGGTAAAAAGGCTGAAATTCCCCTTATTTGTGGGCAAAAATGCAGAAATTTCTATTATTTTGGGGCAAAATTGCAGAAATTTCACTTATTATGGGTAATAAGTCAGAAATTTTCCTTATTTTGGGCAAAAAAAGACAGAAATTCCCTTTGTTTTGGGGGAAAAATACATAAATTCCACTTATTTAGAGGCAAAAAAGCAGAAATTCCCCTTATTTTGGGGCAAAATTGCAGAAATTTCACTTACTTCAGGGTAATAAGTCAGAAATTTTCCTTATTTTCGGGCAAAAAGACAGAAATTCCCTTTGTTTTGGGGGAACAATACATAAATTCCACTTATTTAGAGGCAAAAAAGCAGAAATTCCCTTTATTTTGGGAAAAATTGCAAAAATTTCACTTATTTCAGTGAAAAAAAGAAGAAATTTTACTTATTTAGAGGCAAAAAGGCAGAAATTACTAATATTTTGTGGAAAAATGCAGAAATTCCCCTTATTTTGAGGTAAAAAGGCTGAAATTCCCCTTATTTGGGAGCAAAAAGGCAGAAATTTCCCTTATTTTGGGGCAAGATTGCAGAAATTTCACTTATTTCAGGGTAATAAGTCAGAAATTTTTCTTATTTTGGGGCAAAAAAAACAGAAATTCCCTTTGTTTTGGGGGAAAAAGGAATTCCACTTATTTAGATGCAAAAAAAGCAGAAATTCCTCTAATTTTGGAGCAAAATGAAGAAATTTCCCTTTTTTATGGCAAAAAGCTATGCATTCTTCTTATTTTCGGGCAAAAAGGCAGAAATTCCCCATATTTTGGAGCAAAATTGCAGAAATTTCCCTAATTGTGGGGCAAAAAGGCAGAAATTCCCTATATGTTGGGGCAAAAATAGAAATTCTCTTTATTTTGGGGCAAAACTTACAAATTCCACTTATTTCGGAGCAAAATTCCAGAAATTTCACTTATTTTGGGGCAAAATTGCAGAAATTACACATATTTTGGGGCAAAATTGCAGAAATTTCACGTATTTCAAAAAAAAGCAGAAATTATATTATTTTGGGGCAAAAAGGCAGAAATTTTTTTTATTTTGGTACAAAATTGCAGAAATTTTTCTTATTTTGGAGCAAAAAGGCAGAAATTTCTTATATTTTGGGGCAAAAATGCAGAAATTCCCCTTATTTTCAGAAATAAGGCTGAAATTCCAGTTAATTGGGGGCAAAAAGGCAGAAATTTACTTATGTTGGGGCAAAATTGCAAAAATTTCACTTATTTCAGGGTAATCAGTCAGAAATTTTCCTTATTTTGGGGCAAGAAGAAAGAAATTCCCTTTGGTTTTGGGGAAAAAGATAGAAATTCCACTTTTTTAGAGGCAAAGAAGCAGAAATTCCTTTTATTTTGGAGCAAAAATGAAGAAATTTCTCTTTTTTGTTGCAAAAGGTATACATTCCCCTTATTTTCAGGCTAAAAAGCAGAAATTCCCCGTATTTTGGAGCAAAATTGCAGAAATTCTCCTAATTGTGGGGCAAAAGGGCAGAAATTCCTTATGTTAGGGCAAAAAACAGAAATTCTCCTTAATTTGGGGCAAAACTCAGAAATTCCACTTATTTTGGGGCAAAATTCCAGAAATTTCCCTTATTTTGGGGAAAAATTGCAGAAATTTCACTTATTTCAGGGAAAAAAAGCAGAAATTTTCTTATTTTGGGGCAAAAAGGCAGAAATTTCCCATATTTTGGTACAAAATTGCAGAAATTTTTCTTATTTTGGGCAAAAAGGCAGAAATTTCCCATATTTTGGGGCAAACATGCAGAAATTCCTTTTATTTTGAGGTAAAAAGGCTGAAATTCCCCTTATTTGGGGGTAAAAAGGCAGAAATTTCCCTTATTTTGGGGCAAAATTGCAGAAATTTCACTCATTTAAGGGTAATAAGTCAGAAATTTTCTTTATTTTGGGGCAAAAAAGACAGAAATTCCCTTTGTTATGGGGGAAAAAGACAGAAATTCCACTTATTTAGAGGCATAAAAGCAGAAATTCCCCTCATTTTGGAGCAAAAATGAAGAAATTTCCCTTTTTTATGGCAAAAAGGTATGCATTCTTATTATTTTTGGACAAAGAAGGCAGAAATTCCTCGTATTTCGGAGCAAAATTGCAGAAATTCCCCTAATTGTTGGGTAAAAAGGCAGAAATTCCCTATATGTTGGGGCAAAAGACAAAAATTCTCCTTATTTTAGGGCAAAACTCAGAAATTTAACTTATTTTGGGGCAAAATTGCAGAAATTTCACTTATTTCAGAAAAAATAGCAGAAATTTTCTTATTTTGGGGCCAAAAGTCAGAAATTTCTTTTATTTTGTTACAAAATTGCAGAATTTTTTCTTTTTTGGGGCAAAAAGGCAGAAATTTCCCATATTTTGGGGCAAAAATGCAGAAATTTCTTTTATTTTGAGGTAAAAGGCTGAAATTCCTTTTATTTGGGGGCAAAAAGGCAGAAATTTCTCTTATTTTGGGGTAAAATTGCAGAAATTTCACTTATGTCAGGGTAATAAGTCAGGAATTTCCTTTATTTTGGGGCCAAAAAACAGAAATTCCCTTTGTTTTGGGGGAAAAATACAGAAATTCCACTTATTTAGAGGCAAAAAGGCAGAAATTCCTAATATTTTGTGGCAAAAATGCAGAAATTCCCCTTATTTTGAGGTTAAAAGGCTGAAATTCCCTTTATTTGGGAGCAAAAAGGCAGAAATTTCTCTTATTTGGGGGCAAAATTGCAGAAATTTCACTTATTTCAGAAAAA
Source organism: Micromys minutus (assembly GCF_963924665.1). Taxonomy (NCBI): domain Eukaryota; kingdom Metazoa; phylum Chordata; class Mammalia; order Rodentia; family Muridae; genus Micromys; species Micromys minutus. The sequence continues at coordinate 128,460 of NW_027667251.1, read as the reverse complement.
ATAGCAGAAATTTTCTTATTTTGGGGCCAAAAGTCAGAAATTTCTTTTATTTTGTTACAAAATTGCAGAATTTTTTCTTATTTTGGGGCAAAAAGGCAGAAATATCCCATATTTTGGGGCAAAAATGCGGAAATTTCTTTTATTTTGAGGTAAAAGGCTGAAATTCCTTTTATTTGGGGGCAAAAAGGCAGAAATTTCTCTTATTTTGGGGCAAAATTGCAGAAATTTCACTTATGTCAGATAATAATTCAGGAATTTCCTTTATTTTGGGGCCAAAAAACAGAAATTCCCTTTGTTTTGGGGGAAAAATACAGAAATTCCACTTATTTAGAGGCAAAAAGGCAGAAATTCCTAATATTTTGTGGCAAAAATGCAGAAATTCCCCTTATTTTGACATAAAAAGGCTGAAATTCCCTTTATTTGGGAGCAAAAAGGCAGAAATTTCTCTTATTTTGGGGCAAAATTGCAGAAATTTCACTTATTTCAGGGTAATAAGTCAGAAATTTTCCTTATTTTGGGGCAAAAAAGACAGAAATTCCCTTTGTTTTGGGGGAAAAAGACAGAAATTCCACTTATTTAGATGCAAAAAAGCAGAAATTCCCTTTATTTTGGAGCAAAAATGAAAAAATTTCCCGTTTTTATGGCAAAAAGCTATGCATTCTTCTTATTTTCTAGCAAAAAGGCAGAAATTCCCTATATTTTGGAGCAAAATTGCAGAAATTCCTCTAATTGTGGGGCAAAAAGGCAGAAATTCCCTAAATGTTGGGGCAAAAAGACAGAAATTCTCCTTATTTTGGGGCAAAACTCAGAAATTCCACTTATTTCGGAGCAAAATTCCAGAAATTTCACTTATATTGGGGCAAAATTGCAGAAATTACACTTATTTTGGGGCAAAATTGCAGAAATTTCACTTATTTCAAAAAAAAAGCAGAAATTTTTTTATTTTGGGGCAAAAAGGCAGAAATTTCTTTTATTTTGGTACAAAATTGCAGAAATTTTTCTTATTTTGGAGCAAAAAGGCAGAAATTTTCCATATTTTGGGGCAAATATGCAGAAATTCCCCTTATTTTGAGTAAAAAGCCTGAAATTCCCCTTAATTGGGGGCAAAAAGGCAGAAATTTCCTTATTTTGAGGCAAAATTGCAAAAATTTCATTTATTTCAGGGTAATCAGTCAGAAATTTTCTTTATTTTGGGGCAAAAAGACAGAAATTCCCTTTGTTTTTGGGGAAAAAGACAGATATTCCACTTTTTAGAGGCAAAAAAGCAGAACTTTCTTTTTATTTTGGAACAAAAATAAAGAAATTTCTCTTTTTTGTGGCAAAAGATATACATTCCCCTTATTTTCAGGCTAAAAAGCAGAAATTCCCCGTATTTTGGAGCAAAATTGCAGAAATTCCCCTAATTGTGGGGCAAAAAGGCAGAAATTCCCTATAAGTTAGGGCAAAAAAAAGAAATTCTCCTTATTTTGGGGCAAAACTCAGAAATTCCACTTATTTTGGGGCAAAATTCCAGAAATTTCCCTTATTTTGTGGCAAAATTGCAGAAATTTCACTTATTTTGGGGCAAAATTGCAAAAATTTCACTTATTTCAGTGAAAAAGGCAGAAATTTTTCTTATTTTGGGGCAAAAGGCAGAAATTCCTAATATTTTGTGGCACAAATGCAGAAATTCCCCTTATTTTGAGGTAAAAAGGCTGAAATTCCTCTTATTTGGGGTCAAAAAGGAAGAAATTTCCCTTATTTTGAAGCAAAATTGCAGAAATTTCACTTATTTCAGGGCAATAAGTCAGATATTTTCCTTATTTTGGGCAAAAAAAGACAGAAATTCCATTTGTTTTGGGGGGAAAATACAAAAATTCCACTTATTTAGAGGCAAAAAAGCAGAAATTCCCCTTATTTTGGGGCAAAATTTCAGAAATTTCACTTACTTCAGGGTAATAAGTCAGAAATTTTCCTTATTTTGGGGCAAAAAAGACAGAAATTTCTTTGTTTTGAAAGAAAAAAACAAAAATTCCACTTATTTAGAGGTAAAAAAGCAGAAATTCCCCTTATTTTGGAGCAAAATTACAGAAATTTCTCTTTTTTATGCCAAAAAGTTATGCATTCTTCTTATTTTCGGGCAAAAAGGCAGAAATTCCCCGTATTTTGGAGCAAAATTGCAGAAATTAACCTAATTGTGGGGCAAAAAGGCAGAAATTCCCTATATGTTGGGGCAAAAAACAGAAATTCTCCTTATTTTGGGGCAAAACTCAGAAATTTCACTTATTTTGGGGCAAAATTCCAGAAATTTCCCTTATTTTGGGGCAAAATTGGAGAAATTTCACTTATTTTGCGGAAAAATTGGAGAAATTTCACTTATTTAAAAAAAAAACAGAAATTTTTTTATTTTGGGGCAAAAAGGCAGAAATTTCCCATATTTTGGTACAAAATTGCCAAAATTTTTCTTTTTTTGTGCAAAAAGTTAGAAATTTCCCATATTTTGGGGCAAACATCCAAAAATTCCCCTTCATTTTGAGGTAAAAAGGCTGAAATTCCCCTTATTTGGGGGTAAAAACGCAGAAATTTTCCTTATTTTGGGGCAAAATTGCAGAAATTTCACTTATTTCAGGGTAATAAGTCAGAAATTTTCCTTATTTTGGGGCAAAAAAGACAGAAATTCCCTTTGTTTTGGGGGGAAAAGACAGAAATTCCACTTATTTAGAGGCATAAAAGCAGAAATTCCCCTCATTTTGGAGCAAAAATGAAGAAATTTCCCTTTTTTATAGCAAAAAGGTATGCATTCTTATTATTTTCGGACAAAAAAGGCAGAAATTCCCCGTATTTCGGAGCAAAATTGCAGAAATTCCCCTAATTGTGGGGTAAAAAGGCAGAAATTCCCTATATGTTGGGGCAAAAGACAAAAATTCTCCTTATTTTTGGGCAAAACTCAGAAATTTAACTTATTTTGGGGCAAAATTGCAGAAATTTCACTTATTTCAGAAAAAAAAAGCAGAAATTTTCTTATTTTGGGGCCAAAAGGCAGAAATTTCTTTTATTTTGTTACAAAATTGCAGAATTTTTTCTTATTTTGGGGTAAAAAGTCAGAAATTCCTAATATTTTGTGGACAAAATGCAGAAATTCCCCTTATTTTGAGGTAAAAAGGCTGAAATTCCCCTTATTTGTGGGCAAAAATGCAGAAATTTCTATTATTTTGGGGCAAAATTGCAGAAATTTCACTTATTATGGGTAATAAGTCAGAAATTTTCCTTATTTTGGGCAAAAAAAGACAGAAATTCCCTTTGTTTTGGGGGAAAAATACATAAATTCCACTTATTTAGAGGCAAAAAAGCAGAAATTCCCCTTATTTTGGGGCAAAATTGCAGAAATTTCACTTACTTCAGGATAATAAGTCAGAAATTTTCCTTATTTTCGGGCAAAAAGACAGAAATTCCCTTTGTTTTGGGGGAACAATGCATAAATTCCACTTATTTAGAGGCAAAAAAGCAGAAATTCCCTTTATTTTGGGAAAAATTGCAAAAATTTCACTTATTTCAGTGAAAAAAAGAAGAAATTTTACTTATTTAGAGGCAAAAAGGCAGAAATTACTAATATTTTGTGGAAAAATGCAGAAATTCCCCTTATTTTGAGGTAAAAAGGCTGAAATTCCCCTTATTTGGGAGCAAAAAGGCAGAAATTTTCCTTATTTTGGGGCAAGATTGCAGAAATTTCACTTATTTCAGGGTAATAAGTCAGAAATTTTTCTTATTTTGGGGCAAAAAAAACAGAAATTCCCTTTGTTTTGGGGGAAAAAGGAATTCCACTTATTTAGATGCAAAAAAAGCAGAAATTCCTCTAATTTTGGAGCAAAATGAAGAAATTTCCCTTTTTTATGGCAAAAAGCTATGCATTCTTCTTATTTTCGGGCAAAAAGGCAGAAATTCCCCATATTTTGGAGCAAAATTGCAGAAATTTCCCTAATTGTGGGGCAAAAAGGCAGAAATTCCCTATATGTTGGGGCAAAAATAGAAATTCTCTTTATTTTGGGGCAAAACTTACAAATTCCACTTATTTCGGAGCAAAATTCCAGAAATTTCACTTATTTTGGGGCAAAATTGCAGAAATTACACATATTTTGGGGCAAAATTGCAGAAATTTCACGTATTTCAAAAAAAAGCAGAAATTATATTATTTTGGGGCAAAAAGGCAGAAATTTTTTTTATTTTGGTACAAAATTGCAGAAATTTTTCTTATTTTGGAGCAAAAAGGCAGAAATTTCTTATATTTTGGGGCAAAAATGCAGAAATTCCCCTTATTTTCAGAAATAAGGCTGAAATTCCAGTTAATTGGGGGCAAAAAGGCAGAAATTTACTTATGTTGGGGCAAAATTGCAAAAATTTCACTTATTCCAGGGTAATCAGTCAGAAATTTTCCTTATTTTGGGGCAAGAAGAAAGAAATTCCCTTTGGTTTTGGGGAAAAAGATAGAAATTCCACTTTTTTAGAGGCAAAGAAGCAGAAATTCCTTTTATTTTGGAGCAAAAATGAAGAAATTTCTCTTTTTTGTTGCAAAAGGTATACATTCCCCTTATTTTCAGGCTAAAAAGCAGAAATTCCCCGTATTTTGGAGCAAAATTGCAGAAATTCTCCTAATTGTGGGGCAAAAGGGCAGAAATTCCTTATGTTAGGGCAAAAAACAGAAATTCTCCTTAATTTGGGGCAAAACTCAGAAATTCCACTTATTTTGGGGCAAAATTCCAGAAATTTCCCTTATTTTGGGGAAAAATTGCAGAAATTTCACTTATTTCAGGGAAAAAAGCAGAAATTTTCTTATTTTGGGGCAAAAAGGCAGAAATTTCCCATATTTTGGTACAAAATTGCAGAAATTTTTCTTATTTTGGGCAAAAAGGCAGAAATTTCCCATATTTTGGGGCAAACATGCAGAAATTCCTTTTATTTTGAGGTAAAAAGGCTGAAATTCCCCTTATTTGGGGGTAAAAAGGCAGAAATTTCCCTTATTTTGGGGCAAAATTGCAGAAATTTCACTCATTTAAGGGTAATAAGTCAGAAATTTTCTTTATTTTGGGGCAAAAAAGACAGAAATTCCCTTTGTTATGGGGGAAAAAGACAGAAATTCCACTTATTTAGAGGCATAAAAGCAGAAATTCCCCTCATTTTGGAGCAAAAATGAAGAAATTTCCCTTTTTTATGGCAAAAAGGTATGCATTCTTATTATTTTTGGACAAAGAAGGCAGAAATTCCTCGTATTTCGGAGCAAAATTGCAGAAATTCCCCTAATTGTTGGGTAAAAAGGCAGAAATTCCCTATATGTTGGGGCAAAAGACAAAAATTCTCCTTATTTTAGGGCAAAACTCAGAAATTTAACTTATTTTGGGGCAAAATTGCAGAAATTTCACTTATTTCAGAAAAAATAGCAGAAATTTTCTTATTTTGGGGCCAAAAGTCAGAAATTTCTTTTATTTTGTTACAAAATTGCAGAATTTTTTCTTTTTTGGGGCAAAAAGGCAGAAATTTCCCATATTTTGGGGCAAAAATGCAGAAATTTCTTTTATTTTGAGGTAAAAGGCTGAAATTCCTTTTATTTGGGGGCAAAAAGGCAGAAATTTCTCTTATTTTGGGGTAAAATTGCAGAAATTTCACTTATGTCAGGGTAATAAGTCAGGAATTTCCTTTATTTTGGGGCCAAAAAACAGAAATTCCCTTTGTTTTGGGGGAAAAATACAGAAATTCCACTTATTTAGAGGCAAAAAGGCAGAAATTCCTAATATTTTGTGGCAAAAATGCAGAAATTCCCCTTATTTTGAGGTTAAAAGGCTGAAATTCCCTTTATTTGGGAGCAAAAAGGCAGAAATTTCTCTTATTTGGGGGCAAAATTGCAGAAATTTCACTTATTTCAGAAAAAATAGCAGAAATTTTCTTATTTTGGGGCCAAAAGTCAGAAATTTCTTTTATTTTGTTACAAAATTGCAGAATTTTTTCTTATTTTGGGGCAAAAAGGCAGAAATATCCCATATTTTGGGGCAAAAATGCAGAAATTTCTTTTATTTTGAGGTAAAAGGCTGAAATTCCTTTTATTTGGGGGCAAAAAGGCAGAAATTTCTCTTATTTTGGGGCAAAATTGCAGAAATTTCACTTATGTCAGGGTAATAATTCAGGAATTTCCTTTATTTTGGGGCCAAAAAACAGAAATTCCCTTTGTTTTGGGGGAAAAATACAGAAATTCCACTTATTTAGAGGCAAAAAGGCAGAAATTCCTAATATTTTGTGGCAAAAATGCAGAAATTCCCCTTATTTTGACATAAAAAGGCTGAAATTCCCTTTATTTGGGAGCAAAAAGGCAGAAATTTCTCTTATTTTGGGGCAAAATTGCAGAAATTTCACTTATTTCAGGGTAATAAGTCAGAAATTTTCCTTATTTTGGGGCAAAAAAGACAGAAATTCCCTTTGTTTTGGGGGAAAAAGACAAAAATTCCACTTATTTAGATGCAGAAAAGCAGAAATTCCCTTTATTTTGGAGCAAAAATGAAAAAATTTCCCGTTTTTATGGCAAAAAGCTATGCATTCTTCTTATTTTCTAGCAAAAAGGCAGAAATTCCCTATATTTTGGAGCAAAATTGCAGAAATTCCTCTAATTGTGGGGCAAAAAGGCAGAAATTCCCTAAATGTTGGGGCAAAAAGACAGAAATTCTCCTTATTTTGGGGCAAAACTCAGAAATTCCACTTATTTCGGAGCAAAATTCCAGAAATTTCACTTATATTGGGGCAAAATTGCAGAAATTACACTTATTTTGGGGCAAAATTGCAGAAATTTCACTTATTTCAAAAAAAAAGCAGAAATTTTTTTATTTTGGGGCAAAAAGGCAGAAATTTCTTTTATTTTGGTACAAAATTGCAGAAATTTTTCTTATTTTGGAGCAAAAAGGCAGAAATTTTCCATATTTTGGGGCAAATATGCAGAAATTCCCCTTATTTTGAGTAAAAAGCCTGAAATTCCCCTTAATTGGGGGCAAAAAGGCAGAAATTTCCTTATTTTGAGGCAAAATTGCAAAAATTTCATTTATTTCAGGGTAATCAGTCAGAAATTTTCTTTATTTTGGGGCAAAAAGACAGAAATTCCCTTTGTTTTTGGGGAAAAAGACAGATATTCCACTTTTTAGAGGCAAAAAAGCAGAACTTTCTTTTTATTTTGGAACAAAAATAAAGAAATTTCTCTTTTTTGTGGCAAAAGATATACATTCCCCTTATTTTCAGGCTAAAAAGCAGAAATTCCCCGTATTTTGGAGCAAAATTGCAGAAATTCCCCTAATTGTGGGGCAAAAAGGCAGAAATTCCCTATATGTTAGGGCAAAAAAAAGAAATTCTCCTTATTTTGGGGCAAAACTCAGAAATTCCACTTATTTTGGGGCAAAATTCCAGAAATTTCCCTTATTTTGTGGCAAAATTGCAGAAATTTCACTTATTTTGGGGCAAAATTGCAAAAATTTCACTTATTTCAGTGAAAAAGGCAGAAATTTTTCTTATTTTGGGGCAAAAGGCAGAAATTCCTAATATTTTGTGGCACAAATGCAGAAATTCCCCTTATTTTGAGGTAAAAAGGCTGAAATTCCTCTTATTTGGGGTCAAAAAGGAAGAAATTTCCCTTATTTTGAAGCAAAATTGCAGAAATTTCACTTATTTCAGGGCAATAAGTCAGATATTTTCCTTATTTTGGGCAAAAAAAGACAGAAATTCCATTTGTTTTGGGGGGGAAATACAAAAATTCCACTTATTTAGAGGCAAAAAAGCAGAAATTCCCCTTATTTTGGGGCAAAATTTCAGAAATTTCACTTACTTCAGGGTAATAAGTCAGAAATTTTCCTTATTTTGGGGCAAAAAAGACAGAAATTTCTTTGTTTTGAAAGAAAAAAACAAAAATTCCACTTATTTAGAGGTAAAAAAGCAGAAATTCCCCTTATTTTGGAGCAAAATTACAGAAATTTCTCTTTTTTATGCCAAAAAGTTATGCATTCTTCTTATTTTCGGGCAAAAAGGCAGAAATTCCCCGTATTTTGGAGCAAAATTGCAGAAATTAACCTAATTGTGGGGCAAAAAGGCAGAAATTCCCTATATGTTGGGGCAAAAAACAGAAATTCTCCTTATTTTGGGGCAAAACTCAGAAATTTCACTTATTTTGGGGCAAAATTCCAGAAATTTCCCTTATTTTGGGGCAAAATTGGAGAAATTTCACTTATTTTGCGGAAAAATTGGAGAAATTTCACTTATTTAAAAAAAAAACAGAAATTTTTTTATTTTGGGGCAAAAAGGCAGAAATTTCCCATATTTTGGTACAAAATTGCCAAAATTTTTCTTTTTTTGTGCAAAAAGTTAGAAATTTCCCATATTTTGGGGCAAACATCCAAAAATTCCCCTTCATTTTGAGGTAAAAAGGCTGAAATTCCCCTTATTTGGGGGTAAAAACGCAGAAATTTTCCTTATTTTGGGGCAAAATTGCAGAAATTTCACTTATTTCAGGGTAATAAGTCAGAAATTTTCCTTATTTTGGGGCAAAAAAGACAGAAATTCCCTTTGTTTTGGGGGGAAAAGACAGAAATTCCACTTATTTAGAGGCATAAAAGCAGAAATTCCCCTCATTTTGGAGCAAAAATGAAGAAATTTCCCATTTTTATAGCAAAAAGGTATGCATTCTTATTATTTTCGGACAAAAAAGGCAGAAATTCCCCGTATTTCGGAGCAAAATTGCAGAAATTCCCCTAATTGTGGGGTAAAAAGGCAGAAATTCCCTATATGTTGGGGCAAAAGACAAAAATTCTCCTTATTTTTGGGCAAAACTCAGAAATTTAACTTATTTTGGGGCAAAATTGCAGAAATTTCACTTATTTCAGAAAAAATAGCAGAAATTTTCTTATTTTGGGGCCAAAAGTCAGAAATTTCTTTTATTTTGTTACAAAATTGCAGAATTTTTTCTTATTTTGGGGCAAAAAGGCAGAAATTTCCCATATTTTGGGGCAAAAATGCAGAAATTTCTTTTATTTTGAGGTAAAAGGCTGAAATTCCTTTTATTTGGGGGCAAAAAGGCAGAAATTTCTCTTATTTTGGGGCAAAATTGCAGAAATTTCACTTATGTCAGGGTAATAAGTCAGGAATTTCCTTTATTTTGGGGCCAAAAAACAGAAATTCCCTTTGTTTTGGGGGAAAAATACAGAAATTCCACTTATTTAGAGGCAAAAAGGCAGAAATTCCTAATATTTTGTGGCAAAAATGCAGAAATTCCCCTTATTTTGAGGTTAAAAGGCTGAAATTCCCTTTATTTGGGAGCAAAAAGGCAGAAATTTCCCTTATTTGGGGGCAAAATTGCAGAAATTTCACTTATTTCAGAAAAAATAGCAGAAATTTTCTTATTTTGGGGCCAAAAGTCAGAAATTTCTTTTATTTTGTTACAAAATTGCAGAATTTTTTCTTATTTTGGGGCAAAAAGGCAGAAATTTCCCATATTTTGGGGCAAAAATGCAGAAATTTTTTTTATTTTGAGGTAAAAGGCTGAAATTCCTTTTATTTGGGAACAAAAGGCAGAAATTACTCTTATTTTGGGGCAAAATTGCAGAAATTTCACTTATGTCAGGGTAATAAGTCAGGAATTTCCTTTATTTTGGGGCCAAAAAACAGAAATTCCCTTTGTTTTGGGGGAAAAATACAGAAATTCCACTTATTTAGAGGCAAAAAGGCAGAAATTCCTAATATTTTGTGGCAAAAATGCAGAAATTCCCCTTATTTTGAGGTTAAAAGGCTGAAATTCCCTTTATTTGGGAGCATAAAGGCAGAAATTTCTCTTATTTTGGGGCAAAATTGCAGAAATTTCACTTATTTCAGGGTAATAAGTCAGAAATTTTCCTTATTTTGGGGCAAAAAAGACAGAAATTCCCTTTGTTTTGGGGGAAAAAGTAATTCCACTTATTTAGATGCAAAAAAGCAGAAATTCCCTTTATTTTGGAGCAAAAATGAAAAAATTTCCCTTTTTTATGGCAAAAAGCTATGCATTCTTCTTATTTTTGAGCAAAAAGGCAGAAATTCCCCATATTTTGGAGCAAAATTGCAGAAATTCCTCTAATTGTGGGGCAAAAAGGCAGAAATTCCTTAAATGTTGGGGCAAAAAGACAGAAATTCTCCTTATTTTGGGGCAAAACTCAGAAATTCCACTTATTTCGGAGCAAAATTCCAGAAATTTCACTTATATTGGGGCAAAATTGCAGAAATTACACTTATTTTGGAGCAAAATTGCAGAAATTTCACTTATTTCAAAAAAAAAGCAGAAATTTTTTTATTTTGGGGCCAAAAGGCATAAATTTCTTTTATTTTGGTACAAAATAGCAGAAATTTTTCTTATTTTGGAGCAAAAAGGCAGAAATTTTCCATATTTTGGGGCAAATATGCAGAAATTCCCCTTATTTTGAGTAAAAAGGCTGAAATTCCCCTTAATTGGGGGCAAAAAGGCAGAAATTTTCTTATTTTGTGACAAAATTGAAAATTTCACTTATTTCAGGGTAATCAGTCAGAAATTTTCCTTATTTTGGGGCAAAAAGACAGAAATTCCCTTTGTTTTTGGGGAAAAAGACAGATATTCCACTTTTTTAGAGGCAAAAAAGCAGAACTTTCTTTTTATTTTGGAGCAAAAATAAAGAAATTTCTCTTTTTTGTGGCAAAAGATATACATTCCCCTTATTTTCAGGCTAAAAAGCAGAAATTCCACGTATTTTGGAGCAAAATTGCAGAAATTCCCCTAATTGTGGGGCAAAAAGGCAGAAATTCCCTATATGTTAGGGCAAAAAAAAGAATTTCTCCTTATTTTGGGGCAAAACTCAGAAATTCCACTTATTTTGGGGCAAAATTCCAGAGATTTCCCTTATTTTGGGGCAAAATTGCAGAAATTTCACTTATTTCAGTGAAAAAAGGCAGAAATTTTTTTATTTTGGGGCAAAAAGGCAGAAATTCCTTATATTTTGTGGCAAAAATGCAGAAATTCCTTTTATTTTGAGGTAAAAATGCTGAAATTCCCCTTATTTGGGGGCAAAAAAGCAGTAATTTCCCTTATTTTGGGGCAATATTGCAGAAATTTCACTTATTTCAGGGTAATAAGTCAGAAATTTTCCTTATTTTGGGAAAAAAAGACAGAAATTCCCTTTTTTGGGGGACAAAATACATAAATTCCACTTATTTAGAGGCAAAAAAGCAAAAATTCCCCTTATTTTGGTTCAAAATTGCAGAAATTTCACTTACTTCAGGGTAATCAGTCAGAAATTTTCCTTATTTGGGGGGCAAAAAAGACAGAAATTACTTTTGTTTTGGGGGAAAAAGACAGAAATTCCACTTATTTAAAGGCAAAAAAGCAGAATTTCCCTTATTTTGGAGCAAAAATGAAGAAATTTCCCTTTTTTATGGCAAAAAGTTATGCATTCTTCTTATTTTCGGGCAAAAAGGCAGAAATTCCCCGTATTTTGGAGCAAAATTGCAGAAATTCCCCTAATTGTGGGGCAAAAAGGCAGAAATTCCCTATATGTTGGGGCAAAAAGACAGAAATTCTCCTTATTTGGGGGCAAAACTCAGAAATACCACATATTTTGGGGCAAAATTCCAGAGATTTCCCTTATTTTGGGGCAAAATTGCAGAAATTTCACTTATGGCAGGGAAAAAAGGTAGAAATTCCCCTTATTTTGAGGTAAAAGGGTGAAATTCCTCTTATTTGGGATCAAAAAGGCAGAAATTTCCCTTATTTTGTGGCAAAATTGCAGAAATTTCACTTATTTCAGGGTAATAAGTCAGAAAATTTCTTTATTTTGGTGCAAAAAAGACAGAAATTCCCCTTCTTTTGGGGCAAAAAGACCGAAATTCCACATATTTAGAGGCCAAAAAGCAGAAATTCCCCTTATTTTGGAGCAAAATTACAGAAATTTCCCTTTTATATGGAAAAAGGTATGCATTCTTCTTATTTTCGGGCAAAAAGGCAGAAATTCCCCGTATTTTGGAGCAAAATTGCAGAAATTAACCTAATTGTGGGGCAAAAATGCAGAAATTCCCTATATGTTGGGGCAAAAAGACAGAAATTCTCCTTATTTTGGGGAAACTCAGAAATTCCACTCATTTTGGGGCAAAATTCCAGAAATTTCCCTTATTTTGTGGCAAAAGTGCAGAAATTTCACTTATTTTGTGGCAAAATTAGAGAAATTTCACTTATTTCAGGGAAAAAAAGCAGAAATTTTCTTATTTTGGGGCAAAAAAAGCAGAAATTTCCCAAATTTTGGTAAAAATTGCAGAAATTTTTCTTATTTTGGGCAAAAAGTCAGAAAATTCCCATATTTTGGGGCAAACATGCAGAAATTCCCCTTCATTTTGAGGTAAAAATGCTGAAATTCCCCTTATTTGGGGGTAAAAAGGCAGAAATTTCACTTATTTTGGGGCAAAATTGCAGAAATTTCACTTATTTCAGGGTAATAAGTCAGAAATTTTCCTTATTTTGGGGCAAAAAAGACAGAAATTCCCTTTGTTTAGGGAGAAAAAGACAGAAATTCCACTTATTTAGAGGCATAAAAGCAGAAATTCCCCTCATTTTGGAGCAAAAATGAAGAAATTTCCCTTTTTTATGGCAAAAAGGTATGCATTCTTATTATTTTTGGACAAAAAAGGCAGAAATTCCCCGTATTTTTGAGCAAAATTGCAGAAATTCCTTTAATTGTGGGGCAAAAAGGCAGATATTCCCTATATGTTGGGGCAAAAAGACAGAAATTCTCCTTATTTTAGGGCAAAACTCAGAAATTTAACTTATTTTGGGGCAAAATTGCAGAAATTTCACTTATTTCATAAAAAAGCAGAAATTTTCTTATTTTGGAGCCAAAAGGCAGAAATTTCTTTTATTTTGTTACAAAATTGCAGAATTTTTTCTTATTTTGGGGCAAAAAGGCAGAAATTTCTTATATTTTAGGGCAAAAATGCAGAAATTTTTTTTTTTGAGTTAAAAGGCTGAAATTCCCCTTATTTGGGGTCAAAAAGGCAGAAATTTCCCTTATTTTGGGGCAAAATTGCAGAAATTTCACTAATTTTAGTGTAATAATTCAGAAATTTTCCTTATTTTGGGGCAAAAAAGACAGAAATTCCCTTTGTTTTTGGAGAAAAAGACACAAATTCCACTTATTTAGAGGCATAAAAGCAGAAATTCCCCTCATTTTGGAGCAAAAATGAAGAAATTTCCCTTTTTTATGGCAAAAAGGTATGCATTCTTATTATTTTCGGACAAAAAAGGCAGAAATTCCCAGTATTTTGGAGCAAAATTGCAGAAATTCCCCTAATTGTGGGGCACAAAGGCAGAAATTCCCTATATGTTGGGGCAAAAAGACAGAAATTCTCCTTATTTTAGGGAAAAACTCAGAAATTTAACTTATTTTGGGGCAAAATTGCAGGAATTTCTCTTATTTCATAAAAAAAGCAGAAATTTCCTTATTTTGGAGCCAAAAGGCAGAAATTTCTTTTATTTTGTTACAAAATTGCAGAATTTTTTCTTATTTTGGGGCAAAAAGGCAGAAATTTCCCATATTTTGGGGCAAATATGCAGAAATTCCCCTTATTTTGAGTAAAAAGGCTGAAATTCCCCTTAATTGGGGGCAAAAAGGCAGAAATTTTCTTATTTTGTGACAAAATTGAAAATTTCACTTATTTCAGGGTAATCAGTCAGAAATTTTCCTTATTTTGGGGCAAAAAGACAGAAATTCCCTTTGTTTTTGGGGAAAAAGACAGATATTCCACTTTTTTAGAGGCAAAAAAGCAGAACTTTCTTTTTATTTTGGAGCAAAAATAAAGAAATTTCTCTTTTTTGTGGCAAAAGATATACATTCCCCTTATTTTCAGGCTAAAAAGCAGAAATTCCCCGTATTTTGGAGCAAAATTGCAGAAATTCCCCTAATTGTGGGGCAAAAAGGCAGAAATTCCCTATATGTTAGGGCAAAAAAAAGAATTTCTCCTTATTTTGGGGCAAAACTCAGAAATTCCACTTATTTTGGGGCAAAATTCCAGAGATTTCCCTTATTTTGGGGCAAAATTGCAGAAATTTCACTTATTTCAGTGAAAAAAGGCAGAAATTTTTTTATTTTGGGGCAAAAAGGCAGAAATTCCTTATATTTTGTGGCAAAAATGCAGAAATTCCTTTTATTTTGAGGTAAAAATGCTGAAATTCCCCTTATTTGGGGGCAAAAAAGCAGTAATTTCCCTTATTTTGGGGCAATATTGCAGAAATTTCACTTATTTCAGGGTAATAAGTCAGAAATTTTCCTTATTTTGGGAAAAAAAGACAGAAATTCCCTTTTTTTGGGGACAAAATACATAAATTCCACTTATTTAGAGGCAAAAAAGCAAAAATTCCCCTTATTTTGGTTCAAAATTGCAGAAATTTCACTTACTTCAGGGTAATCAGTCAGAAATTTTCCTTATTTGGGGGGCAAAAAAGACAGAAATTACTTTTGTTTTGGGGGAAAAAGACAGAAATTCCACTTATTTAAAGGCAAAAAAGCAGAATTTCCCTTATTTTGGAGCAAAAATGAAGAAATTTCCCTTTTTTATGGCAAAAAGTTATGCATTCTTCTTATTTTCGGGCAAAAAGGCAGAAATTCCCCGTATTTTGGAGCAAAATTGCAGAAATTCCCCTAATTGTGGGGCAAAAAGGCAGAAATTCCCTATATGTTGGGGCAAAAAGACAGAAATTCTCCTTATTTGGGGGCAAAACTCAGAAATACCACATATTTTGGGGCAAAATTCCAGAGATTTCCCTTATTTTGGGGCAAAATTGCAGAAATTTCACTTATGGCAGGGAAAAAAGGTAGAAATTCCCCTTATTTTGAGGTAAAAGGGTGAAATTCCTCTTATTTGGGATCAAAAAGGCAGAAATTTCCCTTATTTTGTGGCAAAATTGCAGAAATTTCACTTATTTCAGGGTAATAAGTCAGAAAATTTCTCATTTTGGTGCAAAAAAGACAGAAATTCCCCTTCTTTTGGGGCAAAAAGACCGAAATTCCACATATTTAGAGGCCAAAAAGCAGAAATTCCCCTTATTTTGGAGCAAAATTACAGAAATTTCCCTTTTATATGGAAAAAGGTATGCATTCTTCTTATTTTCGGGCAAAAAGGCAGAAATTCCCCGTATTTTGGAGCAAAATTGCAGAAATTAACCTAATTGTGGGGCAAAAATGCAGAAATTCCCTATATGTTGGGGCAAAAAGACAGAAATTCTCCTTATTTTGGGGAAACTCAGAAATTCCACTCATTTTGGGGCAAAATTCCAGAAATTTCCCTTATTTTGTGGCAAAAGTGCAGAAATTTCACTTATTTTGTGGCAAAATTAGAGAAATTTCACTTATTTCAGGGAAAAAAAGCAGAAATTTTCTTATTTTGGGGCAAAAAAAGCAGAAATTTCCCAAATTTTGGTAAAAATTGCAGAAATTTTTCTTATTTTGGGCAAAAAGTCAGAAAATTCCCATATTTTGGGGCAAACATGCAGAAATTCCCCTTCATTTTGAGGTAAAAATGCTGAAATTCCCCTTATTTGTGGGTAAAAAGGCAGAAATTTCACTTATTTTGGGGCAAAATTGCAGAAATTTCACTTATTTCAGGGTAATAAGTCAGAAATTTTCCTTATTTTGGGGCAAAAAAGACAGAAATTCCCTTTGTTTAGGGAGAAAAAGACAGAAATTCCACTTATTTAGAGGCATAAAAGCAGAAATTCCCCTCATTTTGGAGCAAAAATGAAGAAATTTCCCTTTTTTATGGCAAAAAGGTATGCATTCTTATTATTTTTGGACAAAAAAGGCAGAAATTCCCCGTATTTTTGAGCAAAATTGCAGAAATTCCTTTAATTGTGGGGCAAAAAGGCAGATATTCCCTATATGTTGGGGCAAAAAGACAGAAATTCTCCTTATTTTAGGGCAAAACTCAGAAATTTAACTTATTTTGGGGCAAAATTGCAGAAATTTCACTTATTTCATAAAAAAGCAGAAATTTTCTTATTTTGGAGCCAAAAGGCAGAAATTTCTTTTATTTTGTTACAAAATTGCAGAATTTTTTCTTATTTTGGGGCAAAAAGGCAGAAATTTCTTATATTTTAGGGCAAAAATGCAGAAATTTTTTTTTTGAGTTAAAAGGCTGAAATTCCCCTTATTTGGGGTCAAAAAGGCAGAAATTTCCCTTATTTTGGGGCAAAATTGCAGAAATTTCACTTATTTCAGTGTAATAAGTCAGAAATTTTCCTTATTTTGGGGCAAAAAAGACAGAAATTCCCTTTGTTTTTGGAGAAAAAGACACAAATTCCACTTATTTAGAGGCATAAAAGCAGAAATTCCCCTCATTTTGGAGCAAAAATGAAGAAATTTCCCTTTTTTATGGCAAAAAGGTATGCATTCTTATTATTTTCGGACAAAAAAGGCAGAAATTCCCAGTATTTTGGAGCAAAATTGCAGAAATTCCCCTAATTGTGGGGCACAAAGGCAGAAATTCCCTATATGTTGGGGCAAAAAGACAGAAATTCTCCTTATTTTAGGGAAAAACTCAGAAATTTAACTTATTTTGGGGCAAAATTGCAGGAATTTCTCTTATTTCATAAAAAAAGCAGAAATTTCCTTATTTTGGAGCCAAAAGGCAGAAATTTCTTTTATTTTGTTACAAAATTGCAGAATTTTTTCTTATTTTGGGGCAAAAAGGCAGAAATTTCCCATATTTTGGGGCAAAAATGCAGAAATTTTTTTTTATTTTGAGTTAAAAGGCTGAAATTCTCCTTATTTGGGGGCAAAAAGGCAGAAATTTCTCTTATTTTGGGGCAAAATTGCAGAAATTTCACTTATTTCAGGGTAATAAGTCAGAAATTTTCCTTATTTTGGGGCCAAAAAACAGAAATTCCCTTTGTTTTGGGGGAAAAAGACAGAAATTCCACTTATTTAGAGGCAAAAACGCAGAAATTCCTTATATTTTGTGGCAAAAATGCAGAAATTCCCCTTATTTTGAGGTAAAAAGCTGAAATTTCCGTTATTTGGGAGCAAAAAGGCAGAAATTTCCCTTATTTTGGGGAAAAATTGCAGAAATTTCACTTATTTCAGGGTAATAAGTCAGAATTTTTCCTTATTTTGGGGCAAAAAAGACAGAAATTCCCTTTGTTTTGTGGGAAAAAGACAGAAATTCCACTTATTTAAATGCAAAAAAGCAGAAATTCCCTTTATTTTGGAGCAAAAATGAAGAAATTTCCTTTTTTTATGGCAAAAAGCTATGCATTCTTCTTATTTTCGCGCAAAAAGGCAGAAATTCCCCATATTTTGGAGCAAAATTGTAGAAATTCCCCTAATTGTGGGGCAAAAAGGCAGAAATTCCCTAAATGTTGGGGCAAAAAGACAGAAATTCTCCTTATTTTGGGGCAAAACATAGAAATTCCACTTATTTTGGAGCAAAATTCCAGAAATTTCACTTATATTGGGGCAAAATTGCAGAAATTACACTTATTTTGGGGCAAAATTGCAGAAATTTCACTTATTTCAAAAAAAAGCAGAAATTTTCTTATTTTGGGGCAAAAAGGCAGAAATTTCTTTTATTTTGGTATGAAATTGCAGAAATTTTTCTTATTTTGGAGCAAAAAGGCAGAAATTTTCCATATTTTGGGGCAAAAATGCAGAAATTCCCTTTATTTTGAGTAAAAAGGCTGAAATTCCCCTTATTTGGGGGCAAAAAGGCAGAAATTTCCTTATTTTGGGGCAAAATTGCAAAAATTTCACTTATTTCAGGGTAATCAGTCAGAAATTTTCCTTATTTTGGGGCAAAAAGACAGAAATTCCCTTTGTTTTTGGGGAAAAAGACAGATATTCCACTTTTTTAGAGGCAAAAAAGCAGAACTTTCTTTTTATTTTGGAGCAAAAATAAAGAAATTTCTTTTTTTTGTGGCAAAAGGTATACATTCCCCTTATTTTCAGGCTAAAAACCAGAAATTCCCCGTATTTTGGAGCAAAATTGCAGAAATTCCCCTAATTGTGGGGCAAAAAGGCAGAATTTCCTTATATGTTGGGGCAAAAAGACAGAAATTCTCCTTATTTTAGGGAAAAACTCAGAAATTTAACTTATTTTGGGGCAAAATTGCAGGAATTTCTCTTATTTCATAAAAAAAGCAGAAATTTCCTTATTTTGGAGCCAAAAGGCAGAAATTTCTTTTATTTTGTTACAAAATTGCAGAATTTTTTCTTATTTTGGGGCAAAAAGGCAGAAATTTCCCATATTTTGGGGCAAAAATGCAGAAATTTTTTTTTATTTTGAGTTAAAAGGCTGAAATTCTCCTTATTTGGGGGCAAAAAGGCAGAAATTTCTCTTATTTTGGGGCAAAATTGCAGAAATTTCACTTATTTCAGGGTAATAAGTCAGAAATTTTCCTTATTTTGGGGCCAAAAAACAGAAATTCCCTTTGTTTTGGGGGAAAAAGACAGAAATTCCACTTATTTAGAGGCAAAAACGCAGAAATTCCTAATATTTTGTGGCAAAAATGCAGAAATTCCCCTTATTTTGAGGTAAAAAGCTGAAATTTCCGTTATTTGGGAGCAAAAAGGCAGAAATTTCCCTTATTTTGGGGAAAAATTGCAGAAATTTCACTTATTTCAGGGTAATAAGTCAGAATTTTTCCTTATTTTGGGGCAAAAAAGACAGAAATTCCCTTTGTTTTGTGGGAAAAAGACAGAAATTCCACTTATTTAAATGCAAAAAAGCAGAAATTCCCTTTATTTTGGAGCAAAAATGAAGAAATTTCCTTTTTTTATGGCAAAAAGCTATGCATTCTTCTTATTTTCGCGCAAAAAGGCAGAAATTCCCCATATTTTGGAGCAAAATTGTAGAAATTCCCCTAATTGTGGGGCAAAAAGGCAGAAATTCCCTAAATGTTGGGGCAAAAAGACAGAAATTCTCCTTATTTTGGGGCAAAACATAGAAATTCCACTTATTTTGGAGCAAAATTCCAGAAATTTCACTTATATTGGGGCAAAATTGCAGAAATTACACTTATTTTGGGGCAAAATTGCAGAAATTTCACTTATTTCAAAAAAAAGCAGAAATTTTCTTATTTTGGGGCAAAAAGGCAGAAATTTCTTTTATTTTGGTATGAAATTGCAGAAATTTTTCTTATTTTGGAGCAAAAAGGCAGAAATTTTCCATATTTTGGGGCAAAAATGCAGAAATTCCCTTTATTTTGAGTAAAAAGGCTGAAATTCCCCTTATTTGGGGGCAAAAAGGCAGAAATTTCCTTATTTTGGGGCAAAATTGCAAAAATTTCACTTATTTCAGGGTAATCAGTCAGAAATTTTCCTTATTTTGGGGCAAAAAGACAGAAATTCCCTTTGTTTTTGGGGAAAAAGACAGATATTCCACTTTTTTAGAGGCAAAAAAGCAGAACTTTCTTTTTATTTTGGAGCAAAAATAAAGAAATTTCTTTTTTTTGTGGCAAAAGGTATACATTCCCCTTATTTTCAGGCTAAAAACCAGAAATTCCCCGTATTTTGGAGCAAAATTGCAGAAATTCCCCTAATTGTGGGGCAAAAAGGCAGAATTTCCTTATATGTTGGGGCAAAAAGACAGAAATTCTCCTTATTTTAGGGAAAAACTCAGAAATTTAACTTATTTTGGGGCAAAATTGCAGGAATTTCTCTTATTTCATAAAAAAAGCAGAAATTTCCTTATTTTGGAGCCAAAAGGCAGAAATTTCTTTTATTTTGTTACAAAATTGCAGAATTTTTTCTTATTTTGGGGCAAAAAGGCAGAAATTTCCCATATTTTGGGGCAAAAATGCAGAAATTTTTTTTTATTTTGAGTTAAAAGGCTGAAATTCTCCTTATTTGGGGGCAAAAAGGCAGAAATTTCTCTTATTTTGGGGCAAAATTGCAGAAATTTCACTTATTTCAGGGTAATAAGTCAGAAATTTTCCTTATTTTGGGGCCAAAAAACAGAAATTCCCTTTGTTTTGGGGGAAAAAGACAGAAATTCCACTTATTTAGAGGCAAAAACGCAGAAATTCCTAATATTTTGTGGCAAAAATGCAGAAATTCCCCTTATTTTGAGGTAAAAAGCTGAAATTTCCGTTATTTGGGAGCAAAAAGGCAGAAATTTCCCTTATTTTGGGGAAAAATTGCAGAAATTTCACTTATTTCAGGGTAATAAGTCAGAATTTTTCCTTATTTTGGGGCAAAAAAGACAGAAATTCCCTTTGTTTTGTGGGAAAAAGACAGAAATTCCACTTATTTAAATGCAAAAAAGCAGAAATTCCCTTTATTTTGGAGCAAAAATGAAGAAATTTCCTTTTTTTATGGCAAAAAGCTATGCATTCTTCTTATTTTCGCGCAAAAAGGCAGAAATTCCCCATATTTTGGAGCAAAATTGTAGAAATTCCCCTAATTGTGGGGCAAAAAGGCAGAAATTCCCTAAATGTTGGGGCAAAAAGACAGAAATTCTCCTTATTTTGGGGCAAAACATAGAAATTCCACTTATTTTGGAGCAAAATTCCAGAAATTTCACTTATATTGGGGCAAAATTGCAGAAATTACACTTATTTTGGGGCAAAATTGCAGAAATTTCACTTATTTCAAAAAAAAGCAGAAATTTTCTTATTTTGGGGCAAAAAGGCAGAAATTTCTTTTATTTTGGTATGAAATTGCAGAAATTTTTCTTATTTTGGAGCAAAAAGGCAGAAATTTTCCATATTTTGGGGCAAAAATGCAGAAATTCCCTTTATTTTGAGTAAAAAGGCTGAAATTCCCCTTATTTGGGGGCAAAAAGGCAGAAATTTCCTTATTTTGGGGCAAAATTGCAAAAATTTCACTTATTTCAGGGTAATCAGTCAGAAATTTTCCTTATTTTGGGGCAAAAAGACAGAAATTCCCTTTGTTTTTGGGGAAAAAGACAGATATTCCACTTTTTTAGAGGCAAAAAAGCAGAACTTTCTTTTTATTTTGGAGCAAAAATAAAGAAATTTCTTTTTTTTGTGGCAAAAGGTATACATTCCCCTTATTTTCAGGCTAAAAACCAGAAATTCCCCGTATTTTGGAGCAAAATTGCAGAAATTCCCCTAATTGTGGGGCAAAAAGGCAGAATTTTCTTACATGTTGGGGCAAAAAAAAGAAATTCTCCTTATTTTTGGGCAAAACTCAGAAATTCCACTTATTTTGGCGCAAAATTCCAGAAATTTCCCTTATTTTTGGGCAAAATTGCAGAAATTTCACTTATTTTGGGGCAAAATTGCAGAAATTTCACTTATTTCAGTAAAAAAAGGCAGAAATTTTCCTTATTTTGGGGCAAAAAGCAGAAATTCCTAATATTTTGTGGCAAAAATGCAGAAATTCCCCTTATTTTGAGGTAAAAATGCTGAAATTCCCCTTATTTGGAGGCAAAAAAGCAAAAATTTCCCTTATTTTGGGGCAAAACTGCAGAAATGTCACTTATTTCAGGGTAATAAGTCAGAAATTTTCCTTATTTTGGGCAAAAAATCAGAAATTCCCTTTGTTTTGGGGGAAAAATACATAAATTCCACTTATTTAGAGGCAAAAAAGCAGAAATTCCCCTTATTTTGAAGCAAAATTACAGAAATTTCCCTTTTTTATGGAAAAAGGTATGCATTCTTCTTATTTTCGGGCAAAAAGGCAGAAATTCCCCATATTTTGGAGCAAAATTACAGAAATTAACCTAATTGTGGGGCAAAAATGCAGAAATTCCCTATATGTTGGGGCAAAAAGACAGAAATTCTCCTTATTTTGGGGAAACTCAAAAATTCCACTCATTTTGGGGCAAAATTCCAGAAATTTCCCTTATTTTGGGGCAAAATTGCAGAAATTTCACTTATTTTGTGGCAAAATTAGAGAAATTTCACTTATTTCAGGGAAAAAAAGCAGAAATTTTCTTATTTTGGGGAAAAAGGCAGAAATTTCCCATATTTTGGTACAAAATTGCAGAAATTTTTCTTATTTTGGGCAAAAAGGCAAAAATTTCCCATATTTTGGGGCAAACATGCAGAAATTCCCCTTCATTTTGAGGTAAAAAGGCTGAAATTGCAGAATTTTTTTTTATTTTGGGGCAAAAAGGCAGAAATTTCCCATATTTTGGGGGAAAAATGCAGAAATTTTTTTTTATTTTGAGTTAAAAGGCTGAAATTCCCCTTATTTGGGGGCAAAAAGGCAGAAATTTCTTTTATTTTGGAACAAAATTGCAGAAATTTCACTTATGTCAGGGTAATAAGTCAGAAATTTTCCTTATTTTGGGGCCAGAAAACAGAAATTCTTTTTCTTTTGGGGGAAAAATACAGAAATTCCACTTATTTAGAGGCAAAAATGCAGAAATTCCTAATATTTTGTGGCAAAAATGAAGAAATTTCCATTTTTATGGCAAAAAGCTGTGATTCTTCTTATTTTCGGGCAAAAAGGCAGAAATTCCCCATATTTTGGAGCAAAATTGCAGAAATTCCCCTAATTGTGGGGCAAAAAGACAGAAATTCTTCTTATTTTGGGGCAAAACTCAGAAATTCCACTTATTTTTGAGCAAAATTCCAGAAATTTCCCTCATTTTGGGGCAAAATTGCAGAAATTTCACTTATTTTGCGGCAAAATTGCAGAAATTTCACTTATTTAAAAAAAAGCAGAAATTTTCTTATTTTGGGGCAAAAAGGCAGAAATTTCTTTTATTTTGGTACAAAATTGCAGAAATTTTTCTTATTTTGGAGCAAAAAGGCAGAAATTTCCCATATTTTGGGGCAAAAATGCAGAAATTCCCCTTATTTTGAGGAAAAAGGCTGAAATTCCCCTTAATTGGTGGCAAAAAGGCAGAAATTTCCTTATTTTGTTGGAAAATTGCAAAAATTACACTTATTTCAGGGTAATAAGTCAGAAATTTTCCTTATTTTGGGGCACAAAGACAAAAATTCCCATTGTTTTTGGGCAAAAAGACAGAAATTCCACTTTTTTAGAGGCAAAAAAGCAGAAATTCCCCGTATTTTGGGGCAAAATTGCAGAAATTTCACTTACTTCAATGTAATAAGTCAGAAATTTTCCTTATTTTGGGGCAAAAAAGACAGAAATTACCTTTGTTTTGGGGGAAAAATACATAAATTCCACTTATTTAGAGGCAAAAAAGCAGAAATTCCCCGTATTTTGGGGCAAAATTGCAGAAATTTCACTTACTTCAATGTAATAAGTCAGAAATTTTCTTTATTTTGGGGCATAAAAGACAGAAATTACCTTTTCTTGGGGGGGAAAAAGACAGAAATTCCACTTATTTAGAGGCAAAAAGGCAGAAATTCCCCGTATTTTGGAGCAAAATTGCAGAAATTAACCTAATTGTGGGGCAAAAAGGCAGAAATTCCCTATATGTTGGGGCAAAAAGACAGAAATTCTCTATATTTGGGGGCAAAACTCAGAAATTCCACTTATTTTGGGGCAAAATTCCAGAGATTTCCCTTATTTTGGGTCAAAATTGCAGAAATTTCACTTATTTTGGGGCAAAATTGCAGAAATTTCACTTATGGCAGAAAAAAAAGGCAGAAATTTTCCCTATTTTGGGGCAAAAGGCAGAAATTCCTAATATTTTGTGGCAAAAATGCAGAAATTCTCCTTCTTTTGAGGTAAAAGGGTGAAATTCCTCTTATTTGGCGGCAAAAGGCAGACATTTCCCTTATTTTAGGGCAAAATTACAGAAATTTCACATATTTCAGGGTAATAAGTCAGAAAATTTCTTTATTTTGGTGCAGAAAAGACAGAAATTCTCTTTGTTTTGGGGGAAAAAGACGGAAATTCGACATACTTAGAGGCAAAAAAGCAGAAATTCCCCTTATTTTGGAGCAAAATTACAGAAATTTCCTTTTTTTATGGCAAAAAGGTATGCATTTTTCTTATTTTCAGGCAAAAAAGCAGAAATTCCCCGTATTTTGGAGCAAAATTGCAGAATTTAACCTAATTGTGAGGCAAAAATGCAGAAATTCCCTAAATGTTGGGGCAAAAAGACAGAAATTCTCCTTATTTTGGGGCAAAACTCAGAAATTCCACTCATTTTGGAGCAAAATTCCAGAAATTTCCCTTATCTTGGGGCAAAATTGCAGAAATTTCATTTATTTTGTGGCAAAATTGGACAAATTTCACTTATTTCAGGGAAAAAAAGCAGAAATTTTTTTATTTTGGGGCAAAAAGGCAGAAATTTCCCATATTTTGGTACAAAATTGCAGAAATTTTTCTTATTTTGGGCAAAAAGGCAGAAATTTCCCATATTTTGGGGCAAACATGCAAAAATTCCCCTTCATTTTGAGGTAAAAAGGCTGAAATTCCCCTTATTTGGGGGTAAAAAAGCAGAAATTTCCCTTATTTTGGGGCAAAATTGCAGAAATTTCACTTATTTCAGGGTAATAAGTCAGAAATTTTCCTTATTTTGGGGCAAAAAAGAGAGAAATTCCCTTTGTTTTAGGGGAAAAAGACAGAAATTCCACTTATTTAGAGGCATAACAGCAGAAATTCCCTCTCATTTTAGAGCAAAAATGAAGAAATTTCCCTTTTTTATGGCAAAAAGGTATGCATTCTTATTATTTTCGTACAAAAAAGGAAGATATTCCCCGTATTTTGGAGCAAAATTGCAGAAATTCCCCTAATTGTGGGGCAAAAAGGCAGAAATTCCCTATATGTAGGGGCAAAAAACTGAAATTCTCCTTATTTTAGGGCAAAACTCAGAAATTTAACTTATTTTGGGGCAAAATTGCAGAAATTTCACTTATTTCAGAAAAAAAAAAGCAGAAATTTCCTTATTTTGGGGCAAAAAAGCAGAAATTTCCCATATTGTGGGGCAAAAATGCAGAAATTTCTCTTATTTTGAGGCAAAAGGCTGAAATTTCCCTCATTTGGGGGCAAAAAGGCAGAAATTTCTCTTATTTTGGGGCAAAATTGCAGAAATTTCACTAATGTCAGTGTAATAAGTCAGAAATTTTCTTTATTTTGGGGCCCTAAAACAGAAATTCCCTTTGTTTTGGGGGAAATAGAAAGAAATTTCACTTATTTAGAGGCAACAAGGCAGAAATTCCTAATATTTTGTGGCAAAAATGCAGAAATTCCCCTTATTTTGAGGTAAAAAGGCTGAAATTTCTCTTATTTGGGAGCAAAAAGGCAGAAATTTCCCTTATTTTGGGAAAAAATTGCAGAAATTTCACTTATTTCAGGGTAATAAGTCAGAAACTTTCCTTATTTTGGGGCAAAAAAGACAGAAATTCCCTTTGTTTTGGGGGAAAAAGACAGAAATTCCACTTATTTAGATGCAAAAAGCAGAAATACCTCTTACATTGGAGCAAAATTACAGAAATTTCCCGTTATCATGGCAAAAAGGTATGCATTCTTCTTATATTCGGGTAAATAGGCAGAAATTCCCCGTATTTTGGAGCAAAATTGCATAAATTCCCCTAATTGTGAGGCAAAAAGTCAGAAATTCGCTATATGTTGATGCAAAAAGACAGAAATTCTCCTTATTTTGGGTCAAAACTCAGAAACTCCACTTATTTTGGGGCAAAATTCCAGAAATTTCACTTATTTTGGGGCAAAATTGCAGAAATTTCTCTTATTTTGTGGCAAGATTGCAGAAATTTCACTTATTTCAGAAAAAAAAGCAGAAATTTTTATATTTGGAAGCAAAAAGGCAGAAATTTCTATTATTTTGGTACAAAATTGCAGAAATTTTTCTTATTTTGGGGCAAAAAGGCAGAAATTTCCCATATTTTGGGGCAAAAATGCAGAAATTCCCCTCTTTTTGAGGTACTAAGGATGAAATTCCCCTTATTTTGGGGCAAAAAGGCAGATATTTTTCTTATTTCGTGGCAAAATTGCAGAAATTTCACTTATTTCAGGGAAAAAAGGCAGAAATTTTCCTTATTTTGGGGCAAAAATGCAGAAATTCCCCTTATTTTGAGGTAAAAAGGCTGAAATTCTCCTTATTTGGGGGCAAAAATGCAGAAATTTCTCTTATTTTGGGGCAAAATTGCAGAAATTTCACTTATGTCAGTGTAATAAGTCAGAAATTTTTTTTAATTTTGGGGCAAAAAAGACAGAAATTACCTTTGTTTTTGGGGAAAAAGACAGAAATTCAACTTATTTAGAGGCAAAAAAGCAGAAATTCCCCTTATTTTGTAGCAAAAATGAAGAAATTTCCCTTTTTTATGGCAAAAAGTTATGCATTCTTCTAATTTTGAAGCAAAAAGGCAGATATTTCCCGTATTTTGGAGCAAAATTGCAGAAATTCCTCTAATTGTGGGGCAAAATGGCAGAAATTCCCTATATGTTGGGGCATAAAGACAGAAATTTTCCTTATTTTGGGGCAAAACTCAGAAATTCCACATATTTTGCGGCAAAATTCCAGAAATATCTCATATTTTGGGGCAAAATTACAGAAATTTCACTTATTTTGGGGCAAAATTTCAGAAATTTTACTTATTTAAGAAAAAAAAAGCAGAAATTTTCTTATTTTGGAGCAAAAAGGCAGAAATTTCTTTTATTTTGGTACAAAATTGCAGAATTTTTTTTTATTTTGGGCAAAAAGGCAGAAATTTCCCATATATTGGGGCAAAAATGCAGAAATTCCTTTTATTTTGAGGTAAAAAGGCTGAAATGCCCCTTATTTGGAGACAAAAGGAAGAAAGTTCCCATATTTTGAAGCGAAATTGCAGAAATTTCACTTATTTCAGGTTAATAAGTCAGAAATTTTCTAATTTTGGGGCAAAAAACCAGAAATTCCCTTTGTATTGGGGGACAAAGACAGAAATTTCACATATTTAGAGGCATAAAAGCAGAAATTCCCCTTTTTTTGGAGCAAAAATGAAGAAATTTTCCTTTTTTATGGCAAAAAGGTATGGATTCTTCTTATTTTCGGGCAAAAAGGCAGAAATTCCCCGAATTTTGGAGCAAAATTGCAGAAATTCCCCTAATTGTGGGGCAAACAGGCAGAAATTCCCTATATGTTGGGGCAAAATACAGAAATTCTCCTTATTTTGGGTCAAAACTCAGAAATTCCACTTATTTTGGGGCAAAATTCCAGAAATTTCACATATTTTGGGGCAAAATTGGAGAAATTTCACTTATTTTGGGGCAAAATTTCAGAAATTTCACTTATTTCAGAAAAAAAAGCAGAAATTTTCTTATTTGGAAGCAAAAAGGCAGAAATTTCTTTTATTTTGGTACAAAATTGCAGAAATTTCCCTTATTTTGCGGCAAAATTGCAAAATTTTCCTTATTTTGGGGCAAAATTGCAGAAATTTCACTTATTTCAGGAAAAAAAGGCAGAAATTTTCCTTATTTTGATGCAAAAAAGCAGAAATTCCTAATATTTTGTGGCAAAAATGCAGAAATTTTCCTTATTTTGAGGTAAAAGGGAGAAATTCCTCTTAATTGGGAGCAAAAAGGCAGAAATTTCCCTTATTTTGGGGCAAAATTGCAGAAATTTCACTTATTTCAGGGTAATAAGTCAGAAATTTTCCTTATTTTGGGGCAAAAAAGACAGAAATTCCAAATATTTAGAGGCAAAAAAGCAGAAATTCCCCTTATTTTGGAGCAAAATTACAGAAATTTCCCTATTTTATGGCAAAAAGGTATGCATTCTTCTTATTTTCGGGCAAAAATGCAGAAATTCCCCGTATTTTGGAGCAAAA
This sequence comes from Micromys minutus, assembly GCF_963924665.1. Taxonomy (NCBI): domain Eukaryota; kingdom Metazoa; phylum Chordata; class Mammalia; order Rodentia; family Muridae; genus Micromys; species Micromys minutus. The sequence continues at coordinate 100,769 of NW_027667251.1, read as the reverse complement.
TTGCAGAAATTAGCCTAATTGTGGGGCAAAAAGGCAGAAATTCCTTATATGTTAGGGCAAAAAGACAGAAATTCTCCTTATTTTGGGGCAAAACTCAGAAATTCCACTCATTTTGGGGCAAAATTCCAGAAATTTCCCTTATTTTGGGGCAAAATGCAGAAATTTCACTTATTTTGGGGCAAAATTGAAGAAATTTCACTTATTTCAAGGAAAAAAAGCAGAAATTATCTTATTTTGGGGCAAAAAGGCAGAAATTTCTCATATTTTGGTACAAAATTGCAGAATTTTTTCTTATTTTGGGCAAAAAAGCAGAAATTTCCCATATTTTGTGGCAAAAATGCAGAAATTCTCATTATTTTAAGGTAAAAAGGCTGAAATTCCCCTTATTTGGGGGCAAAAATAAAGAAATTTCCATTATTTTGGGGCAAATTGCAGAAATTTCACTTATGTCAGTGTAATAAGTCAGAAATTTTTTTTATTTAGGGGCAAAAAAACAGAAATTCCCTTTGTTTTGGGGGAAAAAGACAGAAATTCCACTAATTGAGAGGCAAAAAAAACAAAAATTCCCCTTATTTTGGAGCAAAAATGAAGAAATTTCCCTTTTTTACGGCAAAAAAGGTATGCATTCTTCTTATTTTGGGGCAAAAAGGCAGAAATTTCCCGTATTTTGGAGCAAAATTGCAGAAATTCCTCTAATCGTGGGGCAAAAAGGCAGAAATTCCCTATATGTTGAAGCATAAAGACAGAAATTCTCCTTATTTTGGGGCAAAACTCAGAAATTCCAATTATTTTGCGGCAAAATTCCAGAAATTTCTCTTATTTTGGGGCAAAATTGCAGAAATTTCACTTATTTAAGAGAAAAAAAAAGAAATTTTCTTATTTTGGGGCAAAAAGGCAGAAATTTATTTTGGTACAAAATTGCAGAAATTTTTTTTATTTTGGGCAAAAAGGCAGAAATTTCCCATATTTTGAGGCAAAAATGCAGAAATTTCACTTATTTCAGGGAAAATGGCAGAAATTTTTCTTATTTTGGGGCAAAAAATACAGAAATTCCCTTTGTTTTGGGGGAAAAAGTCAGAAATTCCACTTATTTAAATGCAAAAAAGCAGAAATTCTCCTTATTTTGCAGCAAAAATGAAGAAATTTCACTTTTTTATGGCAAAAAGCTATGCATTCTTCTTATTTTCGGGCAAAAAGGCAGAAATTCCCTATATTTTGGAGCAAAATTGCAGAAATTCCCCTAAATGTGGGGCAAAAAGGCAGAAATTCCCTATATGTTGGGGCAAAAAGATAGAAATTCTCATTATTTTGGGGCAAAACTCAGAAATTCCACTTATTTTGGAGCAAAATTCCAGAAATTTAACTTATTTGGGGGCAAAATTGCAGAAATTTCATTTATTTTGGGTTAAAATTTCAGAAATTTCACTTATTTCAAAAAAAAGCAGAAATTTTCTTTTTTTGGGGCAAAAAGGCAGAAATTTCTTTTATTTTGGTACAAAATTGCAGAAATTTTTTTTATTTTGGAGAAAAAAGGCAGAAATTTCCCATATTTTGGAGCATAATTGCAGAAATTTCACTTATTTTGGGGCAAAATTGCATAAATTTCACTTATTTCAGTGAAAAAAGGCAGAAATTTTCCTTATTTGGGGGCAAAAAGGCAGAAATTCCTAATATTTTGTGGCAAAAATGCAAAAATTCCCCTTATTTTGAGGTAAAAAGGCTGAAATTCCCCTTATTTGGGGGCAAAAAGGCAGAAATTTCCCTTCTCTTGGGCAAAATTGCAGAAATTTCACTTATTTCAGGGTAATAAGTCAGAAATTTTTCTTATTTTTGGCAAAAAAAGACAGAATTTCCCTTTGTTTTGGGGGAAAAAATACATAAATTCCACTTATTTAGAGGCAAAAAAGCAGAAATTCCCCTTATTTTGGGGCAAAATTGCAGAAATTTCACTTACTTCAGGGTAATAAGTCAGAAATTTTCCTTATTTTGGGGCAAAAAAACAGAAATTACCTTTGTTTTGGGGGGAAAAGACAGAAATTCCACTTATTTAGGGGCAAAAATGCAGAAATTCCCCTTATTTTGGAGCAAAATTACAGAAATTTCTCTTTTTTATGGCAAAAAGGTATGCATTCTTCTTATTTTTGGGCAAAAAGGCAGAAATTCCTCGTATTTTGGAGCAAAATTGCTGAAATTCCCCTAATTGTGGGGAAAAAGGCAGAAATTCCCTATATGTTGGGGCAAAAAGATAGAAATTCTACTTATTTTGGGTCAAAACTCAGAAATTCCACTTATTTTGGGGCAAAATTCCAAAAATTTCACTTATTTAGAGGCAAAAAAGCAGAAATTCCCCTTATTTTGGGGCAAAATTGCAGAAATTTCACTTACTTCAGGGTAATAAGTCAGAAATTTTCCTTATTTTGGGGCAAAAAAACAGAAATTACCTTTGTTTTGGGGGGAAAAGACAGAAATTCCACTTATTTAGGGGCAAAAATGCAGAAATTCCCCTTAATTTGGAGCAAAATTACAGAAATTTCCCTTTTTTATGGCAAAAAGGTATACATTCTTCTTATTTTTGGGCAAAAAGGCAGAAATTCCTCGTATTTTGGAGCAAAATTGCTGAAATTCCCCTAATTGTGGGGCAAAAAGGCAGAAATTCCCTATATGTTGGGGCAAAAAGACAGAAATTCTACTTATTTTGGGTCAAAACTCAGAAATTCCACTTATTTTGGGGCAAAATTCCAAAAATTTCACTTATTTTGGTGCAAAATTGCAGAAATTTCACTTATTTTGGGGCAAAATTGCAGAAATTTCACTTATTTCAGAAAAAAAAGCAGAAATTTTTATATTTGGAAGCAAAAGCGCAGAAATTTCTTATATTTTGGTACAAAATTGCAGAAATTTTTCATATTTTGGGGCAAAAAGGCAGAAATTTCCCATATTTTGGGGCAAAAATGCAGAAATTCCCCTTTTTTTGAGGTAAAAAGGATGAAATTCCCCTTATTTGGGGGCAAAAAGTCAAATATATCTCTTATTTTGGGGCAAAATTGCCGAAATTTCACTTATTTCAGTGAAAAAAGGCAGAAATTTTCCTTATTTTGGGGCAAAAATGCAGAAATTCCTAATATTTTGTGGCAAAAATGCAGAAATTCCCGTTATTTTGAGCTAAAAAGGATGAAATTCACCTTATTTGGGGGCAAAAAGCAGAAATTTCCCTTCTTTTGGGGCAAAATTGGAGAAATTTCACTTATTTCAGGGTAATAAGTCAGAAATTTTCCTTATTTTGGGCAAAAAAAAAAAAGAAATTCCCTTTGTTTTGGGGGAAAAATACATAAATTCCACTTATTTAGTGGCAAAAAAACAGAAATTCCCCTTATTTTGGGGCAAAATTGCAGAAATTTCACTTACTTCATGGTAATAAGTCAGAAATTTTCTTTATTTTGAGGCAAAATAACAGAAATTACCTTTGTTTTGGGGGAAAAAGACAGAAATTCCACTTATTTAGAGGCAAAAAAGCAGAAATTCCCCTTATTTTGGAGCAAAAATTAAGAAATTTCCCTTTTTTATGGCAAAAAGTTATGCATTATTCTTATTTTCGGGCAAAAAAGCAGAAATTCCCCGTATTTTGGAGCAAAATTGCAGAAATTCTTCTAATTGTGGGGCAAAAAGGCAGAAATTCCCTATATGTTGGGGCAAAAAGACAGAAATTCTCCTTATTTTGGGTCAAAACTCAGAAATTCCACTTATTTTGGGGCAAAATTCCAGAAATATCACTTATTTGGGGGCAAAATTGCAGAAATTTCACTTATTTTGGGGCAAAATTGCAGAAATTTCACTTATTTCAGAAAAAAAGGCAGAAATTTTTATATTTGGAAGCAAAAAGGCAGAAATTTCTTTTATTTTGGTACAAAATTGCAGAAATTTTTCTTATTTTGGGGCAAAAAGGCAGAAATTTCCCATATTTTGGGGCAAAAATACAGAAATTCCCCTTTTTTTGAAGTAAAATAGATGAAATTCCCCTTATTTGGGGGCAAAAAGGCAGACATTTCCCTTATTTTGGGGCAAAATTGCAGAAATTTCACTTATTTCAGGGTAATAAGTCAGAAATTTTTCTTATTTTGGGGCAAAAAAGCAGAAATTCCTAATCTTTTGTTGCAAAAATGCTGAAATTCCCCTTATTTTGAGGTAAAAAGGCTGAAATTCCCCTTATTAGGGGGCAAAAATGCAGAAAATTCCCTTATTTTGGGGCAAAATTGCAGAAATTTCACTTATTTTTGGGCAAAATTGCAGAAATTTCACTTATGGCAGGAAAAAAAGGCAGAAATTTTCCTTATTTTGGGGCAAAAAGGCAGAAATTTTTAATATTTTTTGGCAAAAATGCAGAAATTCCCTTTATTTTGAGGTAAAAGGGTGAAATTCCTCTTATTTGAGGGCAAAAAGGCAGAAATTTCCCTTATTTTGGGGCAAAATTGCAGAAATTTCACTTTTTTCAGGGAGAAAATGCAGAAATTTTTCTTATTTTGGGGCAAAAAAGAAGAAATTCCTAATCTTTTGTGGCAAAAATGCAGAAATTCTCCTTATTTTGAGGTAAAAAGGCTGAAATTCTCCTTATTTGGGGGCAAAAATAAAGAAATTTCCCTTATTTTGGGGCAAATTGCAGAAATTTCACTTATGTCAGTGTAATAAGTCAGAAATTTTTTTTTTATTTAGGGGCAAAAAAACAGAAATTCCCTTTGTTTTGTGGGAAAAAGACAGAAATTCCACTAATTTAGAGGCAAAAAAAGCAAAAATTCCCCTTATTTTGGAGCAAAAATGAAGAAATTTCCCTTTTTTATGGCAAAAAATGTATGCATTCTTCTTATTTTGGGGCAAAAAGGCAGAAATTTCCCGTATTTTGGAGCAAAATTGCAGAAATTCCTTTAATCGTGGGGCAAAAAGGCAGAAATTCCCTATATGTTGAAGCATAAAGACAGAAATTCTCCTTATTTTGGGGCAAAACTCAGAAATTCCAATTATTTTGCGGCAAAATTCCAGAAATTTCACTTATTTTGGGGGAAAATTGCAGAAATTTCACTTATTTAAGGGAAAAAATGCAGAAATTTTCTTATTTTGGGGCAAAAAGGCAGAAATTTCTTTTATTTTGGTACAAAATTGCAGAAATTTTTTTTATTTTGGGCAAAAAGGCAGAAATTTCCCATATTTTGAGGCAAAAATGCAGAAATTTCACTTATTTCAGGGAAAAAGTCAGAAATTTTCCTTATTTTGGGGCAAAAAATACAGAAATTCCCTTTGTTTTGGAGGAAAAAGACAGAAATTCCACTTATTTAAATGCAAAAAAGCAGAAATTCTCCTTATTTTGAAGCAAAAATGAAGAAATTTCACTTTTTTATGGCAAAAAGCTATGCATTCTTCTTATTTTCGGGCAAAAAGGCAGAAATTCCCTATATTTTGGAGCAAAATTGCAGAAATTCCCCTAAATGTGGGGCAATAAGGCAGAAATTCCCTATATGTTGGGGCAAAAAGAAAGAAATTCTCATTATTTTGGGGCAAAACTCAGAAATTCCACTTATTTTGGAGCAAAATTCCAGAAATTTAACTTATTTGTGGGCAAAATTGCAGAAATTTCATTTATTTTGGGGTAAAATTGCAGAAATTTCACTTATTTCAAAAAAAAAGCAGAAATTTTTTATTTTGGGGCAAAAAGGCAGAAATTTCTTTTATTTTGGTACAAAATTGCAGAAATTTTTTTTATTTTGGAGAAAAAAGGCAGAAATTTCCCATATTTTGGAGCATAATTGCAGAAATTTCACTTATTTTGGGGCAAAATTGCATAAATTTCACTTATTTAAGTGAAAAAAGGCAGAAATTTTCCTTATTTTGGGGCAAAAAGGCAGAAATTCCTAATATTTTGTGGCAAAAATGCAGAAATTCCCCTTATTTTGAGGTAAAAAGGCTGAAATTCCCCTTATTTGGGGGCAAAAAGGCAGAAATTTCCCTTCTCTTGGGGCAAAATTGCAGAAATTTCACTTATTTCAGGGTAATAAGTCAGAAATTTTTCTTATTTTGGGCAAAAAAAGACAGAAATTCCCTTTGTTTTGGGGGAAAAATACATAAATTCCACTTATTTAGTGGCAAAAAAGCAGAAATTCCCCTTATTTTGGGGAAAAATTGCAGAAATTTCACTTACTTCAGGGTAATAATTCAGAAATTTTCCTTATTTTGGGGCAAAAAAACAGAAATTACCTTTGTTTTGGGGGGAAAAGACAGAAATTCCACTTATTTAGGGGCAAAAATGCAGAAATTCCGTTTATTTTGGAGCAAAATTACAGAAATTTCTCTTTTTTATGGCAAAAAGGTATGCATTCTTCTTATTTTTGGGCAAAAAGGCAGAACTTCCTCGTCTTTTGGAGCAAAATTGCTGAAATTCCCTTAATTGTGGGGCAAAAAGGCAGAAATTCCCTATATGTTGGGGCAAAAAGGCAGAAATTCTACTTATTTTGGGTCAAAACTCAGAAATTCCACTTATTTTCGGGCAAAATTCCAAAAATTTCACTTATTTTGGTGCAAAATTGCAGAAATTCCCTATATTTTGGAGCAAAATTGCAGAAATTCCCCTACATGTGGGGCAAAAAGGCAGAAATTCCTTATATGTTGGGGCAAAAAGAAAGAAATTCTCATTATTTTGGGGCAAAACTCAGAAATTCCACTTATTTTGGAGCAAAATTCCAGAAATTTAACTTATTTGGGGGCAAAATTGCAGAAATTTCATTTATTTTGGGGTAAAATTGCAGAAATTTCACTTATTTCAAAAAAAAAGCAGAAATTTTCTTATTTTGGGGCAAAAAGGCAGAAATTTCTTTTATTTTGGTACAAAATTGCAGAAATTTTTCTTATTTTGGGGCAAAAAGCAGAAATTTCCCATATTTTGGGGCAAAAATGCAGAAATTCCTCTTTTTTTGAGGTAAAAAGTATGAAATTCCCCTTATTTGGGGGCAAAAAGGCAGACATTTCCCTTATTTAGGGGCAAAATTGAAGTAATTTCACTTATTTCAGTGAAAAAAGGCAGAAATTTTCCTTATTTTGGGGCAAAAAGGCAGAAATTCCTAATATTTTGTGGCAAAAATGCAGAAATTCCCGTTATTTTGAGGTAAAAAGGCTGAAATTCACCTTATTTGTGGGCAAAAAGCAGAAATTTCCCTTCTTTTGGGGCAAAATTGCAGAAATTTCACTTATTTCAGGGTAATAAGTCAGAAATTTTCCTTATTTTGGGCAAAAAAAGACAGAAATTCCCTTTGTTTTGGGGGAAAAATACATAAATTCCACTTATTTAGAGGCAAAAAAACAAAATTCCCCTTATTTTGGGGCAAAATTACAGAAATTTCACTTATTTCATGGTAATAAGTCATAAATTTTCTTTATTTTGAGGCAAAAAAACAGAAATTACCTTTGTTTTGGGGGAAAAAGACAGAAATTCCAGTTATTTAGAGGCAAAAAAGCAGAAATTCCCCTTATTTTGGAGCAAAATTGCAGTAATTTCCGTTTTTTATGGCAAAAAGTTATGCATTCTTCTTATTTTCGGGCAAAAAAGCAGAAATTCCCCGTATTTTGGAGCAAAATTGCAGAAATTCTTCTAATTGTGGGGCAAAAAGGCAGAAATTCCCTATATGTTGGTGCAAAAAGACAGAAATTCTCCTTATTTTGGGTCAAAACTCAGAAATTTCACTTATTTTGGGGCAAAATTCCAAAAATTTCACTTATTTTGGGGCAAAATTGCAGAAATTTCACTTATTTTGGGGCAAAATTGCAGAAATTTCACTTATTTCAGAAAAAAAGGCAGAAATTTTTATACTTGGAAGCAAAAAGGCAGAAATTTCTTTTATTTTGAAACAAAATTGCAGAAATTTTTCTTATTTTGGGGCAAAAAGGCAGAAATTTCCCATATTTTTGGGAAAAATGCAGAAATTCCCCTTTTTTGGGGGAAAAAGGATGAAATTCCCCTTATTTGGGGGCAAAAAGGCAGACATTTCCCTTATTTTGGGGCAAAGTTGAAGAAATTCCACTTATTTCAGGGTAATAAGTCAAAAATTTTTCTTATTTTGGGGCAAAAAAGCAGAAATTCCTAATCTTTTGTGGCAAAAATGCTGAAATTCCCTTTATTTTGAGGTAAAAAGTCTGAAATTCCCCTTATTAGGGGGCAAAAATGCAGAAATTTCCCTTATTTTGGGGAAAAATTGCAGAAATTTCACTTATTTTTGGGCAAAATTGCAGAAATTTCACTTATGGCAGGGAAAAAATGCAGAAATTTTCCTTATTTTGGGGCAAAAAGGCAGAAATTTTTAATATTTTGTGGCAAAAATGCAGAAATTCCCTTTATTTTGAGGTAAAAGGGTGAAATTCCTCTTATTTGAGTGCAAAAAGGCAGAAATTTCCCTTATTTTGGGGCAAAATTGCAGAAATTTCACTTATTTCAGGGAAAAAAGGCAGAAATTTTTCTTGTTTTGGGGCAAAAAAGCAGGAAATTCCTAATCTTTTGTGGCAAAAATGCAGAAATTCTCCTTATTTTGAGGTAAAAAGGCTGAAATTCCCCTTATTTGGTGACAAAAATAAATAAATTTCCCTTATTTTGGGGCAAATTGCAGAAATTTCACTTATGTCAGTGTAATAAGTCAAAATTTTTTTTTATTTAGGGGCAAAAAAACAGAAATTCCCTTTGTTTTGGGGGAAAAAGACAGAAATTCCACTAATTTAGAGGCAAAAAAAGCAAAAATTCTCCTTATTTTGGAGCAAAAATGAAGAAATTTCCCTTTTTTATGGCAAAAAGTTATGCATTCTTCTTATTTTGGGGCAAAAAGGCAGAAATTTCCCGTATTTTGGAGCAAAATTGCAGAAATTCCTCTAATCGTGGGGCAAAAAGGCAGAAATTCCCTATATGTTGAAGCATAAAGACAGAAATTCTCCTTATTTTGGGGCAAAACTCAGAAATTCCAATTATTTTGCGGCAAAATTCCAGAAATTTCCCTTATTTTGGGGCAAAATTGCAGAAATTTAACTTATTTAAGGGAAAAAAAGAAGAAATTTTCTTATTTTGGGGCAAAAAGGCAGAATTTTCTTTTATTTTGGTACAAAATTGCAGAAATTTTTTTTATTTTGGGCAAAAAGGCAGAAATTTCCCATATTTTGAGGCAAAAATGCAGAAATTTCACTTATTTCAGGGAAAAAAGGCAGAAATTTTCCTTATTTTGGGGCAAAAAATACAGCAATTCCCTTTGTTTTGGGGAAAAAGACAGAAATTCCACTTATTTAAATGCAAAAAAGCAGAAATTCCCCTTATTTTGGAGCAAAAATGAAGAAATTTCGCTTTTTTATGGCAAAAAGCTTTGCATTCTCCTTATTTTCGGGCAAAAAGGCAGAAATTCCCCATATTTTGGAACAAAATTGCAGAAATTCCCCTAAATGTGGGGCAAAAAGGCAGAAATTCCCTATATGTTGGGGCAAAAAGAAAGAAATTCTCATTATTTTGGGGCAAAACTCAGAAATTCCACTTATTTTGGAGCAAAATTCCAGAAATTTAACTTATTTGGGGGCAAAATTGCAGAAATTTCATTTATTTTGGGGCAAAATTGCAGAAATTTCACTTATTTCAAAAAAAAGCAGAAATTTTCTTATTTTGGGGCAAAAAGGCAGAAATTTCTTTTATTTTGGTACAAAATTGCAGAAATTTTTTTTATTTTGGAGAAAAAAGGCAGAAATTTCCCATATTTTGGGGCATAATTGCAGAAATTTCACTTATTTTGGGGCAAAATTGCATAAATTTCACTTATTTCAGTGAAAAAAGGCAGAAATTTTCCTTATTTTGGGGCAAAAACGCAGAAATTCCTAACATTTTGTGGCAAAAATGCAGAAATTCCCCTTATTTTGAGGTAAAAAGGCTGAAATTCACCTTATTTGGGGGCAAAAAAGCAGAAATTTCCCTTCTCTTGGGGTAAAATTGCAGAAATTTCACTTATTTCAGGGTAATAAGTCAGAAATTTTTTCTATTTTGGGCAAAAAAAGACAGAAATTCCCTTTGTTTTGGGGGAAAAATACATAAATTCCACTTATTTAGAGGCAAAAAAGCAGAAATTCCCCTTATTTTGGGACAAAATTGCAGAAATTTCACTTACTTCAGGTTAATAAGTCAGAAATTTTAATTATTTTGGGGCAAAAAAACAGAAATTACCTTTTTTTTGGGGGGAAAAGACAGAAATTTCACGTATTTAGAGGCAAAAATGCAGAAATTCCCCTTATATTGGAGCAAAATTACAGAAATTTCCCTTTTTTATGGCAAAAAGGTATGCATTCTTCTTATTTTCGGGCAAAAAGGCAAAAATTCCCCGTATTTTGGAGCAAAATTGCAGAAATTAACTAAATTGTGGGGCAAAAATGCAGAAATTCCCTATATGTTGGGGCAAAAAGACAGAAATTCTCATTATTTTGGGGCAAAACTCAGAAATTCCACTCATTTTGGAGCAAAATTTCAGAAATTTCCCTTATTTTGGGGCAAAATTCCAGAAATTTAACTTATTTGGGGTCAAAATTGCAGAAATTTCACTTATTTTGGGGCAAAATTGCAGAAATTTCACTTATTTTGGGGCAAAATTGCAGAAATTTCACTTATTTCAGAAAAAAAAGGAGAAATTTTTATATTTGGAAGCAAAAAGGCAGAAATATCTTTTATTTTGGTACAAAATTGCAGAAATTTTTTCATATTTTGGGGCAAAAAGGCAGAAATTTCCCATATTTTGGGGCAAAAATGCAAAATTCCCCTTTTTTGAGGTAAAAAGGATGAAATTCCCCTTATTTGGGGGCAAAAAGGCAGACATTTCCCTTATTTTGGGGCAAAATTGAAGAAATTTCACTTATTTCAGGGAAAAAAGGCAGAAATTTTCCTTTTTTGGGGCAAAAATGCAGAAATTCCTAATCTTTTGTGGCAAAAATGCAGAAATTCCTTTTATTTTGAGGTAAAAAGGCTGAAATTCCCCTTATTTGGGGGCAAAAATGCAGAAATTTCCCTTATTTTGGGGCAAAATTGCAGAAATTTCACTTATGTCAGTGTAATAAGTCAGAAATTTTTTTTATTTAGGGGCAAAAAAGACAGAAATTCCCTTTTTTGGGGGGGAAAAAGACAGAAAATCCACTAATTTAGAGGCAAAAAAAGCAGAAATTCCCCTTATTTTGGAGCAAAAATGAAGAAATTTCCATTTTTATGGCAAAAAGGTATGCATTCTTCTTATTTTGGGGCAAAAAAGAAGATATTTCTGTATTTTGGAGCAAAATTGCAGAAATTCTTCTAATTGTGGGGCAAAAATGCAGAAATTCCCTATATGTTGGGGCATAAAGACAGAAATTCTCCTTATTTTGGGGCAAAACTCAGAAATTCTAATTATTTTGCGGCAAAATTCCAAAAATTTCTCTTATTTTGGGGCAAAATTGCAGAAATTTCACTTATTTTGGGAAAAATTGCAGAAATTTCACTTATTTAAGGGAAAAAAGCAGAAATTTTCTTATTTTGGGGCAAAAAGGCAGAAATTTCTTTTATTTTGGTACAAAATTGCAGAAATTTTTTTTATTTTGGAGCAAAAAGGCAGATATTTCCCATATTTTGGGGCAAAAATGCAGAAATTCCTCTTATTTTGAGGAAAAAGGCTGAAATTCCCCTTAATTGGGGGCAATAAGGCAGAAATTTCCTTATTTGGGGGCAAAATTGCAAAAATTTAACTTATTTCAGGGTAATAAGTCAGAAATATTTTTTATTTTGGGGCAAAAAGAGAGAAATTCCCTTTGTTTTTGAGAAAAAAAAGACAGAAATTCCACTTTTTTAGAGGCAAAAAAGCAGAAATTCCTTTTATTTTGGAGCAAAAATGAAGAAATTTTTCTTTTTTGGGACAAAAGGTATACAATCCCTTTATTTTCAGGCTAAAAAGCAGAAATTCCCTGTATTTTGGAGCAAAATTGCAGAAATTCCCCTAATTGTGGGGCAAAAAGGCAGAAATTCCCTATATGTTAGGGCAAAAAACAGAAATTCTACTTATTGTGGGGCAACACTCAGAAATTCCACTTATTTTGGGGCAAAATTCCAGAAATTTCCCTTATTTTGGGGCAAAATCGCAGAAATTTCACTATTTTGGGGCAAAATTGCAGAAAATTAACTTATTTCAGGGAAAAAAGGCAGAAATTTTCCTTATTTTGGGGCAAAAAGGCAGAAATTCCTAATATTTTGTGGCAAAAATGCAGAAATTCCCCTTATTTTGAGGTAAAAAGGCTGAAATTCACCTTATTTGGGGGCTAAAAGGCAGAAATTTCCCTTCTTTTTAGGCAAAATTGCAGAAATTTCACTTATTTCAGGGTAATAAGTCAGAAATTTTTTTTATTTTGTGCAAAAAAAGACAGAAATTCCTTTTGTTTTGGGGTAAAAATACATAAATTCCACTTATTTAGAGGTAAAAAAGCAGAAATTCCCCTTATTTTGGGGCAAAATTGCAGAAATTTCACTTACTTCAGGGTAATAAGTCAGAAATTTTCCTTATTTTGGGGCAAAAAACCAGAAATTACCTTTGTTTTGGGGGAAAAAGACAGAAATTCCACTTATTTAGAGGCAAAAAAGCAGAAATTCCCCTTATTTTGGAGCAAAATTACAGAAATTTCCCTTTTTTATGGCAAAAAGTTATGCATTCTTCTTATTTTCGGGCAAAAAGGCAGAAATTCCCCGTATTTTGGTGCAAAATTGCTGAAATTCCCCTAATTGTGGGGCGAAAAGGCAGAAATACCCTATATGTTTGGGCAAAAAGACAGAAATTCTAATTATTTTTGGGTCAAAACTCAGAAATTCCACTTATTTTGGGGCAAAATTCCAGAAATTTCACTTATTTTGGGGCAAAATTGCAGAAATTTCACTTATTTCAGAAAAAAAAGCAGAAATTTTTATATTTGGCAGCAAAAAGACAGAAATTTCTTTTATTTTGGTACAAAATTGCAGAAATTTTTCTTATTTCGGGGCAAAAAGGCAGAAATTTCCTATATTTTGGGGCAAAAATGCAGAAATTTCCCTTTTTTTGAGGTTAAAAGGATGAAAATCCCCTTATTTGAGGGCAAAAAGGCAGACATTTCCCTTATTTTGGTGCAAAATTGAAGAAATTTCACTTATTTCAGGGAAAAAAGTCAGAAATTTTCATATTTTGCGGCAAAAATGCAGAAATTCCTAATCTTTTGTGGCAAAAATGCAGAAATTCCTTTTATTTTGAGGTAAAAAGGCTTAAATTCCCCTTATTTGAAGGCAAAAATTCAGAAATTTCCCTTATTTTGGGGCAAAATTGCAGAAATTTCACTTATGTCAGTGTAATAAGTCAGAATTTTTTTTTTATTTAGGGGCAAAAAAGACAGAAATTCCCTTTGTTTTGGGGTAAAAAGACAGAAATTCCACTAATTTAGAGGCAAAAAAAAAAATCAGAAATTCCCCTTATTTTGGGGCAAAATTGCAGAAATTTCACTTATTTTGGGAAAAATTGCAGAAATTTCACTTATTTAAGAGAAAAAAAGCAGAAATTTTCTTATTTTGGGGTAAAAAGGCAGAAATTTCTTTTATTTTGCTACAAAATTGCAGAATTTTTTTTTTATTTTGGGCAAAAGCAGAAATTTCCCATATTTTGGGGCAAAAATGCAGAAATTTCACTTATTTCAGGAAAAAATAGCAGAAATTTTCCTTATTTTGAGGCAAAAAAGAGAGAAATTCCCTTTGTTTTGGTGGAAAAAGACAGAAATTCCACTTATTTAGATGCAAAAAAGCAGAAATTCCCCTTATTTTGGAGCAAAAATGAAGAAATTTCCTTTATATATGGCAAAAAGCAATGCATTCTTTTTATTTTCGGGCAAAAAGGCAGAAATTCCCCATATTTTGGAGCAAAATTGCAGAAATTCCCCTAATTGTGGGGCAAAAAGGCAGAAATTCCCTATATGTTGGGGCAAAAAGACAGAAATTCTCATTATTTTGGGGCAAAACTCAGAAATTCCACTTATTTTGGAGCAAAATTCCAGAAATCTCACTTATTTTAGGGGAAAATTGCAGAAATTTCACTTATTTTGGGGCAAAATTGCAGAAATTTCACTTATTTAAAAAAAAGCCAAAATTTTCTTATTTTGGGGCAAAAAGGCAGAAATTTCTTTTATTTTGGTACAAAATTGCAGAAATTTTTTTTATTTTGGAGCAAAGAGGCGGAAAATTCCCATATTTTGGGGCAAAAATGCAGAAATTAACCTTATTTTGAGGAAAAAGGCTGAAATTCTTCTTAATTGGGGGCAATAAGGCAGAAATTTCCTTATTTTGGGGCAAAATTGCAAAAATTTAACTTATTTCAGGGTAATAAGTCAGAAATTTTTCTTATTTTTGGGCAAAAAGACAGAAATTCCATTTGTTTTTGAGAAAAAAAAGACAGAAATTCCACTCTTTTAAAGGCAAAAAAGTAGAAATTCCTTTTATTTTGGAACAAAAATGAAGAAATTTCCCTTTTTGTATCAAAAAGTATACATTCCCTTTATTTTTAGGCTAAAAAGCTGAAATTCCCCGTATTTTGTAGCAAAATTGCAGAAATTCTCCTAATTGTGGGGCAAAAAGGCAGAAATTCCCAATATGTTAGGGCAAAAAACAGAAATTCTCCTTATTGTGGGGAAAAACTCACAAATTCCACTTATTTTGGGGCAAAATTCCAGAAATTTCCCTTATTTTGAGGCAAAATTGCAGAAATTTCTTTTATTTTGGTACAAAATTGCAGAAATTATTTTATTTTGGAGAAAAAAGGCAGAAATTTCCCATATTTTGGGGCATAATTGCATAAATTTCACTTATTTCAGTGAAAAAAGGCAGAAATTTTCCTTATTTTGGGGCAAAAAGGCAGAAATTCCTAATATTTTGTGGCAAAAATGCAGAAATTCCCCTTATTTTGAGGTAAAAATGCTGAAATTCACCTTATTTGGAGGCAAAGAGGCAGAAATTTCCCTTCTTTTTGGGCAAAATTGCAGAAATTTTACTTATTTCAGGGTAATAAGTCAGAAATTTTTCTTATTTTGGGCAAAAAAGACAGAAATTCCCTTTGTTTTCGGGGAAAAATACATAAATTCCACTTATTTAGAGGCAAAGAAGCAGAAATTCCCCTTATTTTGGGGCAAAATTGCAGAAATTTCACTTACTTCAGGGTAATAAGTCAGAAATTTTCCTTATTTTGGGGCAAAAAAACAGAAATTACCTGTGTTTTGGGGGAAAAAGACAGAAATTCCACTTATTTAGAGGCAAAAAAGCAGAAATTCCCCTTATTTTGGAGCAAAATTACAGAAATTTCCCTTTTTTATGGCAAAAAGTTATGCATTCTTCTTATTTTCGGGCAAAAAAGCAGAAATTCCACGTATTTTGTAGCAAAATTGCTGATTCCCCTAATTGTGGGGCGAAAAGGCAGAAATTCCCTATATGTTGGGGCAAAAAGACAGAAATTCTACTTATTTTTGGGTCAAACCTCAGAAATTCCACTTATTTTTGGGCAAAATTCCAGAAATTTCAATTATTTTGGGGCAAAATTGCAGAAATTTCACTTATTTTGGGGCAAAATTGCAGAAATTTCAATTATTTCAGAAAAAAAAGCAGAAATTTTTATATTTGGAAGCAAAAAGGCAGAAATTTCTTTTATTTTGGTACAAAATTGCAGAAATTTTTCTTATTTTGGGGCAAAAAGGCAGAAATTTCCCATATTTTGGGGCAAAAATCAGAAATTCCCCTTTTTTGAGGTAAAAAGGATGAAATTCCCCTTATTTGGGGGCAAACTGCAGACATTTCCCTTATTTTGGGGCAAAATTGAAGAAATTTCACTTATTTCAGGGAAAAAAGGCAGAAATTTTCATATTTTGGGGCAAAAATGCAGAAATTCCTAATCTTTTGTGGCAAAAATGCAGAAATTCTCTTTATTTTGAGGTAAAAAGGCTGAAATTCCCCTTATTTGGGGGCAAAAATTCAGAAATTTCCCTTATTTTGGGGCAAAATTGCAGAAATTTCACTTATGTCAGTGTAATAAGTCAGAAATTTTTTTTTATTTAGGGGCAAAAAAGACAGAAATTCTCTTTGTCTTGGGGTAAAAAGACAGAAATTCCACTAATTTTGAGGCAAAAAAAAATCAGAAATTCCCCTTATTTTGGAGCAAAAATGAAGAAATTTCCATTTTTATGGCATAAACGTATGCATTCGTCTTATTTTGGGGCAAAAAGGCAGAAATTTCTCGTATTTTGGAGCAAAATTGCAGAAATTCCTCTAATTGTGGGGCAAAAAGGCAGAAATTCCCTATATGTTGGGGCATAAAGACAGAAATTCTCCTTATTTTGGGACAGAACTCAGAAATTCCAATTATTTTGCGACAAAATTCCAGAAATTTCTCTTATTTTCGGGCAAAATTGCAGAAATTTCACTTATTTTGGGGAAAATTGCAGTAATTTCACTTAGGTAAGGGAAAAAAAGCAGAAATTTTCTTATTTTGGGGTAAAAAGGCAGAAATTTCTTTTATTTTGGTACAAAATTGCAGAAATTTTTTGTATTTTGGGCAAAAGCAGAAATTTCCCATATTTTGGGGCAAAAATGCAGAAATTTCACTTATTTCAGGAAAAAATAGCAGAAATTTTCCTTATTTTGGGGCAAAAAAGAGAGAAATTCCATTTGTTTTGGTGGAAAAAGACAGAAATTCCACTTATTTGGATGCAAAAAAGCAGAAATTCCCCTTATTTTGGAGCAAAAATGAAGAAATTTCCTTTTTATATGGCAAAAAGCTATGCATTCTTCTTATTTTCGGGCAAAAAGGCAGAAATTCCCCATATTTTGGAGCAAAATTGCAGAAATTCCCCTAATTGTGGGGCAAAAAGGCAGAAATTCCCTATATGTTGGGGCAAAAAGACAGAAATTCTCATTATTTTGGGGCAAAACTCAGAAATTCCAGTTATTTTGGAGCAAAATTCCAGAAATTTTACTTATTTTAGGGCAAAATTACAGAAATTTCAATTATTTTGGGGCAAAATTGCAGAAATTTCACTTATTTCAAAAAGAAGCAGAAATTTTCTTATTTGGGGGCAAAAAGGCAGAAATTTCTTTTATTTTGGTACAAAATTGCAGAAATTTTTTTTATTTTGGAGCAAAGAGGCGGAAAATTCCCATATTTTTGGGCAAAAATGCAGAAATTCCTTTTATTTTGAGGAAAAAGTCTGAAATTCCCTTTAATTGGGGGCAATAAGGCAGAAATTTCCTTATTTTTGGGCAAAATTGCAAAAATTTAACTTATTTCAGAATAATAAGTCAGAAATTTTTCTTATTTTGGGGCAAAAAGACAGAAATTCCCTTTGTTTTTGAGAAAAAAAAGACAGAAATTCCACTTTTTTAGAGGCAAAAAAGTAGAAATTCCTTTTATTTTGGAGCAAAAATGAAGAAATTTCCCTTTTTTGTGGCAAAAAGTATACATTCCCTTTATTTTCAGGCTAAAAAGCAGAAATTCCCCGTATTTTGGAGCAAAATTGCAGAAATTTCCCTAATTGTGGGGCAAAAAGGCAGAAATTCCCAATATGTTAGGGCAAAAAACAGAAATTCTCCTTATTGTGGGGAAAAACTCACAAATTCCACTTATTTTGGGGCAAAATTCCAGAAATTTTCCTTATATTGGGGCAAAATTGCAGAAATTTCACTTATTTTGGGGCAAAATTGCAGAAATTTCACTTATTTCAGTGAAAAAAGGCAGAAATTTTCCTTATTTTGGGGCAGAAAGGCAGAAATTCCTAATATTTTGTGGCAAAATTGCAGAAATTCCCCTTATTTTGAGGTAAAAATGCTGAAATTCACCTTATTTGGAGGCAAAGAGGCAGAAATTTCCCTTCTTTTTGGGCAAAATTGCAGAAATTTTACTTATTTCAGGGTAATAAGTCAGAAATTTTTCTTATTTTGGGCAAAAAAAGACAGAAATTCCCTTTGTTTTCGGGGAAAAATACATAAATTCCACTTATTTAGAAGCAAAGAAGCAGAAATTCCCCTTATTTTGGGGCAAAATTGCAGAAATTTCACTTACTTCAGGGTAATAAGTCAGAAATTTTCCTTATTTTGGGGCAAAAAAACAGAAATTACCTTTGTTTTGGGGGAAAAAGACATAAATTCCACTTATTTAGGGGCAAAAAAGCAGAAATTTCCCTTATTTTGGAGCAAAAATGAAGAAATTTCCCTTTTTTATGGCAAAAAGTTATGCATTCTTCTTATTTTCGGCCAAAAAAGCAGAAATTCCCCGTATTTTGGAGCAAAATTGCAGAAATTCCCCTAATTGTCGGGCAAAAAGACAGAAATTCCCTATATGTTGGGGCAAAAAGACAGAAATTCTCCTTACTTTGGGTCAAAACTCAGAAATTCCATTTATTTTGCGGCAAAATTCCAGAAATTTCACTTATTTGGGTGTAAAATTGCAGAAATTTCACTTATTTTGGGGCAAAAGTGCAGAAATTTCAATTATTTCAGAAAAAAGGCAGAAATTTTTATATTTGGAAGCAAAAAACCAGAAATTTCTTTTATTTTGGTACAAAATTGCAGAAATTTTTCTTATTTTGGGGTAAAAAGGCAGAAATTTCCCATATTTTGGGGCAAAAATGCAGAAATTCCCTTTATTTTGAGGTAAAAGGGTGAAATTCCTCTTATTTGAGTGCAAAAAGGCAGAAATTTCCCCTATTTTGGGGCAAAATTGCAGAAATTTCACTTATTTCAGGGAAAAAAGGCAGAAATTTTTCTTATTTTGGGGCAAAAAGCAGAAATTCCTAATCTTTTGTGGCAAAAATGCAGAAATTCTCCTTATTTTTAGGTAAAAATGCTGAAATTCCCCTTATTTGGGGGCAAAAATAAAGTAATTTCCCTTATTTTGGGGCAAATTGCAGAAATTTCACTTATGTCAGTGTAATAAGTCAGAAATTTTTTTTATTTAGTGGCAAAAAAACAGAAATTCTCTTTGTTTTTGGGGAAAAAGACAGAAATTCCACTAATTTAGAGGCAAAAAAATCAAAAATTCTCCTTATTTTGGAGCAAAAATGAAGAAATTTCCCTTTTTTATGGCAAAAAGGTGTGCATTCTTCTTATTTTGGGGCAAAAAGGCAGAAATTTCCCGTATTTTGGAGCAAAATTGCAGACATTCCTCTAATCGTTGGGCAAAAAGGCAGAAATTCCCTATATGTTGAAGCATAAAAACAGAAATTCTCCTTATTTTGGGGCAAAACTCAGAAATTCCAATTATTTTGCGGCAAAATTCCAGAAATTTCCCTTATTTTGGGGCAAAATTGCAGAAATTTCACTTATTTAAGGGAAAAAAAGCAGAAATTTTCTTATTTTGGGGCAAAAAGGCAGAATTTTCTTTTATTTTGGTACAAAATTGCAGAAATTTTTTTTATTTTGGGCAAAAAGGCAGAAATTTCCCATATTTTGAGGCAAAAATGCAGAAATTTCACTTATTTCAGGGAAAAAAGGCAGAAATTTTCCTTATTTTGGGGCAAAAAATACAGAAATTCCCTTTGTTTTTGGGGAAAAAGACAGAAATTCCACTTATTTAAATGCAAAAAAGCAGAAATTCCCCTTATTTTGGAGCAAAAATGAAGAAATTTCGCTTTTTGATGGCAAAAAGCTATGCATTCTTCTTATTTTCGGGCAAAAAGGCAGAAATTCCCTATATTTTGGAGCAAAATTGCAGAAATTCCCCTAAATGTGGGGCAAAAAGGCAGAAATTCCCTATATGTTGGGGCAAAAAGATAGAAATTCTCATTATTTTGGGGCAAAACTCAGAAATTCCACTTATTTTGGAGCAAAATTCCAGAAATTTAACTTATTTGGGGGCAAAATTGCAGAAATTTCATTTATTTTGGGGCAAAATTGCAGAAATTTCACTTATTTCAAAAAAAAGCAGAAATTTTCTTATTTTGGGGCAAAAGGCAGAAATTTCTTTTATTTTGGTACAAAATTGCAGAAATTATTTTATTTTGGAGAAAAAAGGCAGAAATTTCCCATATTTTGGGGCATAATTGCAGAAATTTCACTTATTTTAGTGCAAAATTGCATAAATTTCACTTATTTCAGTGAAAAACGGCAGAAATTTTCCTTATTTTAGGGCAAAAAGGCAGAAATTCCTAATATTTTGTGGCAAAAATGCAGAAATTCCCCTTATTTTGAGGTAAAAATGCTGAAATTCACCTTATTTGGAGGCAAAGAGGCAGAAATTTCCCTTCTTTTTGGGCAAAATTGCAGAAATTTTACTTATTTCAGGGTAATAAGTCAGAAATTTTTCTTATTTCGGGCAAAAAAAGACAGAAATTCCCTTTGTTTTCGGGGAAAAATACATAAATTCCACTTATTTAGAGGCAAAGAAGCAGAAATTCCAATTATTTTGGGGCAAAATTGCAGAAATTTCACTTACTTCAGGGTAATAAGTCAGAAATTTTCCTTATTTTGGGGCAAAAAAACAGAAATTACCTTTGTTTTGCGGGAAAAAGACAGAAATTCCACTTATTTAGAGGCAAAAAAGCAGAAATTCCCCTTATTTTGGAGCTAAATTACAGAAATTTCCCTTTTTTATGGCAAAAAGTTATGCATTCTTCTTATTTTCAGGCAAAAAGGCAGAAATTCCACGTATTTTGGCGCAAAATTGCTGATTCCCCTAATTGTGGGGCGAAAAGGCAGAAATTCCCTATATGTTGGGGCAAAAAGACAGAAATTCTACTTATTTTTGGGTCAAACCTCAGAAATTCCACTTATTTTGGGGCAAAATTCCAGAAATTTCAATTATTTTGGGGCAAAATTGCAGAAATTGCACTTATTTTGGGGCAAAATTGCAGAAATTTCAATTATTTCAGAAAAAAAAGCAGAAATTTTATATTTGGAAGCAAAAAGGCAGCAATTTCTTTTATTTTGGTACAAAATTGCAGAAATTTTTCTTATTTTGGGGCAAAAAGGCAGAAATTTCCCATATTTTGGGGCAAAAATCAGAAATTCCCCTTTTTTGGGGGAAAAAAGGATGAAATTCCCCTTATTTGGGGGCAAACTGCAGACATTTCCCTTATTTTGGGGCAAAATTGAAGAAATTTCATTTATTTCAGGGAAAAAAGGCAGAAATTTTCATATTTTGGGGCAAAAATGCAGAAATTCCTAATCTTTTGTGGCAAAAATGCAGAAATTTTCTTTATTTTGAGGTAAAAAGGCTGAAATTCCCCTTATTTGGGTGCAAAAATTCAGAAATTTCCCTTATTTTGGGGCAAAATTGCAGAAATTTCACTTATGTCAGTGTAATAAGTCAGAAATTTTTTTTTATTTAGGGGCAAAAAAGACAGAAATTCTCTTTGTTTTGGGGTAAAAAGACAGAAATTCCACTAATTTTGAGGCAAAAAAAATCAGAAATTCCCCTTATTTTGGAGCAAAAATGAAGAAATTTCCATTTTTATGGCATAAACGTATGCATTCGTCTTATTTTGGGGCAAAAAGGCAGAAATTTCTCGTATTTTGGAGCGAAATTGCAGAAATTCCTCTAATTGTGTGGCAAAAAGGCAGAAATTCCCTATATGTTGGGGCATAAAGACAGAAATTCTCCTTATTTTGGGACAGAACTAAGAAATTCCAATTATTTTGCGACAAAATTCCAGAAATTTCTCTTATTTTCGGGCAAAATTGCAGAAATTTCACTTATTTTGGGGAAAATTGCAGTAATTTCACTTATTTAAGGGAAAAAAAGCAGAAATTTTCTTATTTTGGGGTAAAAAGGCAGAAATTTCTTTTATTTTGGTACAAAATTGCAGAAATTTTTTTTATTTTGGGCAAAAGCAGAAATTTCCCATATTTTGGGGCAAAAATGCAGAAATTTCACTTATTTCAGGAAAAAATAGCAGAAATTTTCCTTATTTTGGGGCAAAAAAGAGAGAAATTCCCTTTGTTTTGGTGGAAAAAGACAGAAATTCCACTTATTTGGATGCAAAAGCAGAAATTCCCCTTATTTTGGAGCAAAAATGAAGAAATTTCCTTTTTATATGGCAAAAAACTATGCATTCTTCTTATTTTCGGGCAAAAAGGCAGAAATTCCCCATATTTTGGAGCAAAATTGCAGAAATTCCCCTAATTGTGGGGCAAAAAGGCAGAAATTCCCTATATGTTGGGGCAAAAAGACAGAAATTCTCATTATTTTGGGGCAAAACTCAGAAATTCCAGTTATTTTGGAGCAAAATTCCAGAAATTTTACTTATTTTAGGGCAAAATTACAGAAATTTCAATTATTTTGGGGCAAAATTGCAGAAATTTCACTTATTTCAAAAAGAAGCAGAAATTTTCTTATTTGGGGGCAAAAAGGCAGAAATTTCTTTTATTTTGGTACAAAATTGCAGAAATTTTTTTTATTTTGGAGCAAAGAGGCGGAAAATTCCCATATTTTTGGGCAAAAATGCAGAAATTCCTTTTATTTTGAGGAAAAAGTCTGAAATTCCCTTTAATTGGGGGCAATAAGGCAGAAATTTCCTTATTTTTGGGCAAAATTGCAAAAATTTAACTTATTTCAGAATAATAATTCAGAAATTTTTCTTATTTTGGGGCAAAAAGACAGAAATTCCCTTTGTTTTTGAGAAAAAAAAGACAGAAATTCCACTTTTTTAGAGGCAAAAAAGTAGAAATTCCTTTTATTTTGGAGCAAAAATGAAGAAATTTCCCTTTTTTGTGGCAAAAAGTATACAGTCCCTTTATTTTTAGGCTAAAAAGCAGAAATTCCCCGTATTTTGGAGCAAAATTGCAGAAATTTCCCTAATTGTGGGGCAAAAAGGCAGAAATTTGCAGAAATTTCACTTATATCAGTGTAATAAGTCAGAAATTTTTTTTATTTAGGGGCAAAAAAACAGAAATTCTCTTTGTTTTTGGGGAAAAAGACAGAAATTCCACTAATTTAGAGGCAAAAAAATCAAAAATTCTCCTTATTTTGGAGCAAAAATGAAGAAATTTCCCTTTTTTATGGCAAAAAGGTGTGCATTCTTCTTATTTTGGGGCAAAAAGGCAGAAATTTCCCGTATTTTGGAGCAAAATTGCAGACATTCCTCTAATCGTTGGGCAAAAAGGCAGAAATTCCCTATATGTTGAAGCATAAAGACAGAAATTCTCCTTATTTTGGGGCAAAACTCAGAAATTCCAATTATTTTGCGGCAAAATTCCAGAAATTTCCCTTATTTTGGGGCAAAATTGCAGAAATTTCACTTATTTAAGGGAAAAAAAGCAGAAATTTTCTTATTTTGGGGCAAAAAGGCAGAATTTTCTTTTATTTTGGTACAAAATTGCAGAAATTTTTTTTATTTTGGGCAAAAAGGCAGAAATTTCCCATATTTTGAGGCAAAAATGCAGAAATTTCACTTATTTCAGGGAAAAAAGGCAGAAATTTTCCTTATTTTGGGGCAAAAAATACAGAAATTCCCTTTGTTTTTGGGGAAAAAGACAGAAATTCCACTTATTTAAATGCAAAAAAGCAGAAATTCCCCTTATTTTGGAGCAAAAATGAAGAAATTTCCCTTTTTTATGGCAAAAAGCTATGCATTCTTCTTATTTTCGGGCAAAAAGGCAGAAAGTCCCTATATTTTGGAGCAAAATTGCAGAAATTCCCCTAAATGTGGGGCAAAAAGGCAGAAATTCCCTATATGTTGGGGCAAAAAGAAAGAAATTCTCATTATTTTGGGGCAAAACTCAGAAATTCCACTTATTTTGGAGCAAAATTCCAGAAATTTAACTTATTTGGGGGCAAAATTGCAGAAATTTCTTTTATTTTGGGGCAAAATTTCAGAAATTTCACTTATTTCAAAAAAAAGCAGAAATTTTCTTATTTTGGGGCAAAAAGGCAGAAATTTCTTTTATGTTGGTACAAAATTGCAGAAATTATTTTATTTTGGAGAAAAAAGGCAGAAATTTCCCATATTTTGGGGCATAATTGCAGAAATTTCACTTATTTTGGGGCAAAATTGCATAAATTTCACTTATTTCAGTGAAAAAAGGCAGAAATTTTCCTTATTTTGGGGCAAAAAGGCAGAAATTCCTAATATTTTGTGGCAAAAATGCAGAAATTCCCCTTATTTTGAGGTAAAAATGCTGAAATTCACCTTATTTGGAGGCAAAGAGGCAGAAATTTCCCTTCTTTTTGGGCAAAATTGCAGAAATTTTACTTATTTCAGGGTAATAAGTCAGAAATTTTTCTTATGTTGGGCCAAAAAAGACAGAAATTCACTTTGTTTTCGGGGAAAAATACATAAATTCCACTTATTTAGAGGCAAAGAAGCAGAAATTCCCCTAATTTTGGGGCAAAATTGCAGAAATTTCACTTACTTCAGGGTAATAAGTCAGAAATTTTCCTTATTTTGGGGCAAAAAAACAGAAATTACCTTTGTTTTGCGGGAAAAAGACAGAAATTCCACTTATTTAGAGGCAAAAAAGCAGAAATTCCCCTTATTTTGGAGCTAAATTACAGAAATTTCCCTTTTTTATGGCAAAAAGTTATGCATTCTTCTTATTTTCAGGCAAAAAGGCAGAAATTCCACGTATTTTGGAGCAAAATTGCTGATTCCCCTAATTGTGGGGCGAAAAGGCAGAAATTCCCTATATGTTGGGGCAAAAAGACAGAAATTCTACTTATTTTTGGGTCAAACCTCAGAAATTCCACTTATTTTGGGGCAAAATTCCAGAAATTTCAATTATTTTGGGGCAAAATTGCAGAAATTTCACTTATTTTGGGGCAAAATTGCAGAAATTTCAATTATTTCAGAAAAAAAAGCAGAAATTTTTATATTTGGAAGCAAAAAGGCAGCAATTTCTTTTATTTTGGTACAAAATTGCAGAAATTTTTCTTATTTTGGGGCAAAAAGGCAGAAATTTCCCATATTTTGGGGCAAAAATCAGAAATTCCCCTTTTTTTGAGGTAAAAAGGATGAAATTCCCCTTATTTGGGGGCAAACTGCAGACATTTCCCTTATTTTGGGGCAAAATTGAAGAAATTTCATTTATTTCAGGGAAAAAAGGCAGAAATTTTCATATTTTGGGGCAAAAATGCAGAAATTCCTAATCTTTTGTGGCAAAAATGCAGAAATTCTCTTTATTTTGAGGTAAAAAGGCTGAAATTCCCCTTATTTGGGTGCAAAAATTCAGAAATTTCCCTTATTTTGGGGCAAAATTGCAGAAATTTCACTTATGTCAGTGTAATAAGTCAGAAATTTTTTTTTATTTAGGGGCAAAAAAGACAGAAATTCTCTTTGTTTTGGGGTAAAAAGACAGAAATTCCACTAATTTTGAGGCAATAAAAATCAGAAATTCCCCTTATTTTGGAGCAAAAATGAAGAAATTTCCATTTTTATGGCATAAACGTATGCATTCGTCTTATTTTGGGGCAAAAAGGCAGAAATTTCTCGTATTTTGGAGCAAAATTGCAGAAATTCCTCTAATTGTGGGGCCAAAAGGCAGAATTTCCCTATATGTTGGGGCATAAAGACAGAAATTTTCCTTATTTTGGGACAGAACTCAGAAATTCCAATTATTTTGCGACAAAATTCCAGAAATTTCTCTTATTTTCGGGCAAAATTGCAGAAATTTCACTTATTTTGGGGAAAATTGCAGTAATTTCATTATTTAAGGGAAAAAAAGCAGAAATTTTCTTATTTTGGGGTAAAATGGCAGAAATTTCTTTTATTTTGGTACAAAATTGCAGAAATTTTTTTTTTTTTGGGCAAAAGCAGAAATTTCCCATATTTTGGGGCAAAAATGCAGAAATTTCACTTATTTCAGGAAAAAATAGCAGAAATTTTCCTTATTTTGGGGCAATAAAGAGAGAAATTCCCTTTGTTTTGGTGGAAAAAGACAGAAATTCCACTTATTTGGATGCAAAAAAGCCGAAATTCCCCTTATATTGGAGCAAAAATGAAGAAATTTCTTTTTTATATGGCAAAAAGCTATGCATTCTTCTTATTTTCGGGCAAAAAGGCAGAAATTCCCCATATTTTGGAGCAAAATTGCAGAAATTCCCCTAATTGTGGGGCAAAAAGGCAGAAATTCCCTATATGTTGGGGCAAAAAGACAGAAATTCTCATTATTTTGGGGCAAAACTCAGAAATTCCAGTTATTTTGGAGCAAAATTCCAGAAATTTTACTTATTTTAGGGAAAAATTACAGAAATTTCAATTATTTTGGGGCAAAATTGCAGAAATTTCACTTATTTCAAAAAGAAGCAGAAATTTTCTTATTTTGGGGCAAAAAGGCAGAAATTTCTTTTATTTTGGTACAAAATTGCAGAAATTTTTTTTATTTTGGAGCAAAGAGGCGGAAAATTCCCATATTTTTGGGCAAAAATGCAGAAATTCCTTTTATTTTGAGGAAAAAGTCTGAAATTCCCTTTAATTGGGGGCAATAAGGCAGAAATTTCCTTATTTTTGGGCAAAATTGCAAAAATTTAACTTATTTCAGAATAATAAGTCAGAAATTTTTCTTATTTTGGGACAAAAAGACAGAAATTCCCTTTGTTTTTGAGAAAAAAAGACAGAAATTCCACTTTTTTAGAGGCAAAAAAGTAGAAATTCCTTTTATTTTGGAGCAAAAATGAAGAAATTTCCCTTTTTTGTGGCAAAAAGTATACATTCCCTTTATTTTCAGGCTAAAAAGCAGAAATTCCCCGTATTTTGGAGCAAAATTGCAGAAATTTCCCTAATTGTGGGGCAAAAAGGCAGAAATTCCCAATATGTTAGGGCAAAAAACAGAAATTCTCCTTATTGTGGGGAAAAACTCACAAATTCTACTTATTTGGGGCAAAATTACAGAAATTTTCCTTATTTTGGGGCAAAATTGCAGAAATTTCACTTATTTTGGGGCAAAATTGCAGAAATTTCACTTATTTCAGTGAAAAAAGGCAGAAATTTTCCTTATTTTGGGGCAAAAAGGCAGAAATTCCTAATATTTTGTGGCAAAACTGCAGAAATTCCCCTTATTTTGAGGTAAAAATGCTGAAATTCACCTTATTTGGAGGCAAAGAGGCAGAAATTTCCCTTCTTTTTGGGCAAAATTGCAGAAATTTCACTTATTTCAGGGTAATAAGTCAGAAATTTTTCTTATTTTGGGCAAAAAAAGACAGAAATTCCCTTTGTTTTCGGGGAAAAATACATAAATTCCACTTATTTAGAAGCAAAGAAGCAGAAATTCCCCTTATTTTGGGGCAAAATTGCAGAAATTTCACTTACTTCAGGGTAATAAGTCAGAAATTTTCCTTATTTTGGGGCAAAAAAACAGAAATTACCTTTGTTTTGGGGGAAAAAGACAGAAATTCCACTTATTTAGGGGCAAAAAAGCAGAAATTTCCCTTATTTTGGAGCAAAAATGAAGAAATTTCCCTTTTTTATGGCAAAAAGTTATGCATTCTTCTTATTTTCGGGCAAAAAAGCAGAAATTCCCCGTATTTTGGAGCAAAATTGCAGAAATTCCCCTAATTGTGGGGCAAAAAAACAGAAATTCCCTATATGTTGGGGCAAAAAGACAGAAATTCTCCTTACTTTGGGTCAAAACTCAGAAATTCCATTTATTTTGCGGCAAAATTCCAGAAATTTCACTTATTTGGGGGCAAAATTGCAGAAATTTCACTTATTTTGGGGCAAAAGTGCAGAAATTTCAATTATTTCAGAAAAAAGGCAGAAATTTTTATATTTGGAAGCAAAAAACCAGAAATTTCTTTTATTTTGGTACAAAATTGCAGAAATTTTTCTTATTTTGGGGCAAAAAAACAGAAATTACCTTTGTTTTGCGGGTAAAGGCAGAAATTCCCCTTATTTAGAGGCAAAAATGCTGAAATTCCTCTTATTTTGGAGCAAAATTACAGAAATTTCCCTTTTTTATGGCAAAAAGGTATGCATTCTTCTTATTTTCGGGCAAAAAGGCAGAAATTCCTCGTATTTTGGAGCAAAATTGCTGAAATTCCCCTAATTGTGGGGCAAAAAGGCAGAAATTCCCTATATGTTGGGGCAAATAGACAGAAATTCTACTTATTTTGGGTCAAAACTCAGAAATTCCACTTATTTTGGGGCAAAATTCCAAAAATTTCACTTATTTTGAGGCAAAATTACAGAAATTTCACTTATTTTGGGGCAAAATTGCAGAAATTTCACTTATTTCAGAAAAAAAAGCAGAAATTTTTATATTTGGAAGCAAAAAGACAGAAATTTCTTTTATTTTGGTACAAAATTGCAGAAATTTTTTATATTTTGGGGCAAAAAGCAGAAATTTCCCATATTTTGGGGCAAAAATGCAGAAATTCCTCTTTTTTTGAGGTAGAAAGGATGAAATTCCCCTTATTTGGGGGCAAAAATGCAGACATTTCCCTTATTTTGGGGCAAAATTGAAGAAATTTCACTTATTTCAGTGAAAAAAAGGCACAAATTTTCCTTATTTTGGGGCAAAAAAGCAGAAATTCCTAATATTTTGTGGCAAAAATACAGAAATTCCCATTATTTTGAGGTAAAACGGCTGAAATTCACCTTAATGGGGGGAAAAAGAAGAAATTTCCCTTCTTTTGGGGCAAAATTGCAGAAATTTCACTTATTTCAGGGTAATAAGTCAGAAATTTTCCTTATTTTGGGCAAAAAAAGACAGAAATTCCCTTTGTTTTGGGGGAAAAATACATAAATTCCACTTATTTAGAGGCAAAAAAGCAGAAATTCCCCTTATTTTGGGGCAAAATTGCAGAAATTTTACTTATTTCATAGTAATAAGTCAGAAATTTTCTTTATTTTGGGGCAAAAAAACAGAAATTACCTTTGTTTTGGGGGAAAAAGACAGAAATTCCACTTATTTAGAGGCAAAAAAGCAGAAATTCCCCCTATTTTGGAGCAAAATTGCAGTAATTTCCCTTTTTTATGGCAAAAATTTATGCATTCTTCTTATTTTCGGGCAAAAAAGCAGAAATTCCCCGTATTTTGGAGCAAAATTGCAGAAATTCTTCTAATTGTGGGGCAAAAAGGCAGAAATTCCCTATATTTTGGGGCAAAAAGACAGAAATTCTCCTTATTTTGGGTCAAAACTCAGAAATTCCACTTATTTTGGGGCAAAATTCCAAAAATTTCACTTATTTTGGGGCAAAATTGCAGAAATTTCACTTATTTCAGAAAAAAAGGCAGAAATTTTTATATTTGGAAGCAAAAAGGCAGAAATTTCTTTTAGTTTGGTACAAAATTGCAGAAATTTTTCTTATTTTGGGGCAAAAAGGCAGAAATTTCCCATATTTTGGGGCAAAAATGCAGAAATTCCCCTTTTTTTGAGGTAAAAAGGATGAAATTCCCCTTATTTGGGGGTAAAAAGGCAGACATTTCCCTTATTTTCGGGCAAAATTGCAGAAATTTCACTTATTTCAGGGTAATAAGTCAGAAATTTTTCTTATTTTGGGGAAAAAAGCAGAAATTCGTAATCTTTTGTGGCAAAAATGCTGAAATTCCCTTTATTTTGAGGTAAAAAGGCTGAAATTCCCCTTATTAGGGGTCAAAAATGCAGAAATTTCCCTTATTTTGGAAAAAAATTGCAGAATTTTCACTTATATTTGGGCAAAATTGCAGAAATTTCACTTATGGCAGGGAAAAAATGCAGAAATTTTCCTTATTTTGGGGCAAAAAGGCAGAAATTTTTAATATTTTGTGGCAAAAATGCAGAAATTCCCTTTATTTTGAGGTAAAAGGGTGAAATACCTCTTATTTGAGTGCAAAAAAGCAGAAATTTCCCTTATTTTGGGGCAAAATTGCAGAAATTTCACTTATTTCAGGGAAAAAAGGCAGAAATTTTTCTTATTTTGGCGCAAAAAAGCAGAAATTCCTAATCTTTTGTGGCAAAAATGCAGAAATTCTCCTTATTTTGAGGTAAAAAGGCTGAAATTCCCCTTATTTGAGGGCAAAAATAAAGAAATTTCCCTTATTTTGGGGCAAATTGCAAAAATTTCACTTATGTCAGTGTAATAAGTCAGAAATTTTTTTTATTTAGGGGAAAAAAACAGAAATTCCCTTTGTTTTGGGGGAAAAAGACAGAAATTCCACTAATTTAGAGGCAAAAAAAGCAAAAATTCTCCTTATTTTGGAGCAAAAATGAAGAAATTTCCCTTTTTTATGGCAAAAAGGTATGCATTCTTCTTATTTTGGGGCAAAAAGGCAGAAATTTCCCGTATTTTGGAGCAAAATTGCAGAAATTCCTCTAATCGTGGGGCAAAGAGTCAGAAATTCCCTATATGTTGAAGCATAAAGACAGAAATTCTCCTTATTTTGGGGCAAAACTCAGAAATTCCAATTATTTTGCGGCAAAATTCCAGAAATTTCCCTTATTTTTGGGCAAAATTGCAGAAATTTCACTTATTTAAGGGAAAAAAAGAAGAAATTTTCTTATTTTGGGGCAAAAAAGAAGAAATTTTCTAATTTTGGGGCAAAAGGAAGAAATTTCTTTTATTTTGGTACAAAATTGCAGAAATTTTTTTTATTTTGGGCAAAAAGTCAGAAATTTCCCATATTTTGAGGCAAAAATGCAGAAATTTTACTTATTTCAGGGAAAAAAGGCAGACATTTTCCTTATTTTGGGGCAAAAAATACAGCAATTCCCTTTGTTTTTGGGGAAAAATACAGAAATTCCACTTATTTAAATGCAAAAAAGCAGAAATTCCCCTTATTTTGGAGCAAAAATGAATAAATTTCGCTTTTTTATGGCAAAAAGCTATGCATTCTTCTTATTTTCGGGCAAAAAGGCAGAAATTCCCCATATTTTGGAGCAAAATTGCAGAAATTCTCCTAAATGTGGGGCAAAAAGGCAGAAATTCCCTATATGTTGGGGCAAAAAGAAAGAAATTCTCATTATTTTGGGGCAAAACTCAGAAATTCCACTTATTTTGGAGCAAAATTCCAGAAATTTAACTTATTTGGGGGCAGAATTGCAGAAATTTCATTTATTTTGGGGCAAAATTGCAGAAATTTCACTTATTTCAAAAAAAAGCAGAAATTTTCTTATTTTGGGGCAAAAAGGCAGAAATTTCTTTTATTTTGGTACAAAATTGCAGAAATTTTTTTATTTTGGAGAAAAAAGGCAGAAATTTCCCATATTTAGGGCATAATTGCAGAAATTTCACTTATTTTGGGGCAAAATTGCATAAATTTCACTTATTTCAGTGAAAAAAGGCAGAAATTTTTTTTATTTTGGGGCAAAAAGGCAGAAATTCCTAATATTTTGTGGCAAAAATGCAGAAATTCCCCTTATTTTGAGGTAAAAAGGCTGAAATTCCCCTTATTTGGGGGCAAAAAGGCAGAAATTTCCCTTCTCTTAAGGCAAAATTGCAGAAATTTCACTTATTTCAGGGTAATAGGTCAGAAATTTTTCTTATTTTGGGCAAAAAAAGACAGAAATTCCCTTTGTTTTGGGGGAAAAATACATAAATTCCACTTATTTAGAGGCAAAAAAGCAGAAATTCCCCTTATTTTGGGGCAAAATTGCAGAAATTTCACTTACTTCAGGGTAATAAGTCAGAAATTTTCCTTATTTTGGGGCAAAAAAACAGAAATTACCTTTGTTTTGCGGGTAAAGACAGAAATTCCCCTTATTTAGAGGCAAAAATGCAGAAATTCCTCTTATTTTGGAGCAAAATTACAGAAATTTCCCTTTTTTATGGCAAAAAGGTATGCATTCTTCTTATTTTCGGGGAAAAAGGCAGAAATTCCATGTATTTTGGAGCAAAATTGCTGAAATTCCCCTAATTGTGGGGCAAAAAGGCAGAAATTCCCTATATGTTGGGGCATAAAGACAGAAATTCTACTTATTTTGTGTCAAAACTCAGAAATTCCACTTATTTAGGGGCAAAATTCAAAAATTTCACTTATTTTCAGGCAAAATTGCAGAAATTTCACTTATTTTGGGGCAAAATTGCAGAAATTTCACTTATTTCAGAAAAAAAAGCAGAAATTTTTATATTTGGAAGCAAAAAGGCAGAAATTTCTTTTATTTTGGTACAAAATTGCAGAAATTTTTTATATTTTGGGGCAAAAAGCAGAAATTTCCCATATTTTGGGGCAAAAATGCAGAAATTCATCTTTTTTTGAGGTAAAAAGTATTAAATTCCCCTTATTTGGGGGCAAAAAGGCAGACATTTCCTTTATTTTGGGGCAAAATTGAAGAAATTTCACTTATTTCAGTGAAAAAAGGCAGAAATTTTCCTTATTTTGGGGCAAAAAGGCAGAAATTCCTAATATTTTGTGGCAAAAATGCAGAAATTCCCGTTATTTTAAGGTAAAACGGCTGAAATTCACCTTAATGGGGGGAAAAAGAAGAAATTTCCCTTTTTTGGGGGCAAAATTGCAGAAATTTCACTTATTTCAGGGTAATAAGTCAGAAATTTTCCTTATTTTGGGCAAAAAAAGACAGAAATTCCCTTTGTTTTGGGGGAAAAATACATAAATTCCACTTATTTAGAGGCAAAAAAACAGAAATTCCCCTTATTTTGGGGCAAAATTACAGAAATTTCACTTATTTCATGGTAATAAGTCAGAAATTTTCTTTATTTTGAGGCAAAAAAACAGAAATTACCTTTGTTTTGGGGGAAAAAGACAGAAATTCCACTTATTTAGAGGCAAAAAAGCAGAAATTCCCCCTATTTTGGAGCAAAATTGCAGTAATTTCCCTTTTTTATGGCAAAAAGTTATGCATTCTTCTTATTTTCGGGCAAAAAAGCAGAAATTCCCCGTATTTTGGAGCAAAATTGCAGAAATTCTTCTAATTGTGGGGCAAAAAGGCAGAAATTCCCTATATTTTGGGGCAAAAAGACAGAAATTCTTCTTATTTTGGGTCAAAACTCAGAAATTCCACTTATTTTGGGGCAAAATTCCAAAAATTTCACTTATTTTGGGGCAAAATTGCAGAAATTTCACTTATTTTGGGGCAAAATTGCAGAAATTTCACTTATTTCAGAAAAAAAGGCAGAAATTTTTATATTTGGAAGCAAAAAGGCAAAAATTTCTTTTATTTTGGTCCAAAATTGCAGAAATTTTTCTTATTTTGGGGCAAAAAGGCAGAAATTTCCCTTTTTTGAGGTAAAAAGGATGAAATTCCCCTTATTTGGGGGCAAAAAGGCAGACATTTCCCTTATTTTGGGGCAAAATTGCAGAAATTTCACTTATTTCAGGGTAATAAGTCAGAAATTTTTTCTATTTTGGGCAAAAAAAGACAGAAATTCCCTTTGTTTTGGGGGAAAAATACATAAATTCCACTTATTTAGAGGCAAAAAAGCAGAAATTCCCCTTATTTTGGGGCAAAATTGCAGAAATTTCACTTACTTCGGTAATAAGTCAGAAATTTTCCTTATTTTGGGGCAAAAAAACAGAAATTACCTTTGTTTTGGGGGGAAAAGACAGAAATTCCACGTATTTAGAGGCAAAAATGCAGATATTCCCCTTATTTTGGAGCAAAATTACAGAAATTTCCCTTTTTTATGGCAAAAAGGTATGCATTCTTCTTATTTTCAGGCAAAAAGGCAGAAATTCCCCGTATTTTGGAGCAAAATTGCAGAAATTAACCAAATTGTGGGGCAAAAATGCAGAAATTCCCTATATGTTGGGGCAAAAAGACAGAAATTCTCCTTATTTTGGGGCAAAACTCAGAAATTCCACTCATTTTGGGGCAAAATATCAGAAATTTCCCTTATTTTGGGGCAAAATTCCAGAAATTTAACTTATTTGGGGGCAAAATTGCAGAAATTTCACTTATTTTGGGGCAAAATTGCAGAAATTTCACTTATTTTGGGGCAAAATTGCAGAAATTTCACTTATTTCAGAAAAAAAAAGCAGAAATTTTTATATTTGGAAGCAAAAAGGCAGAAATATCTTTTATTTTGGTATAAAATTGCAGAAATTTTTTCATATTTTGGGCCAAAAAGGCAGAAATTTCCCATATTTTGGGGCAAAAATTCAGAAATTCCCCCTTTTTGAGGTAAAAACGATGAAATTCCCCTTATTTGGGGGCAAAAAGGAAGACATTTCCCTTATTTTTGGGCAAAATTGAAGAAATTTCACTTATTTCAGAGAAAAAAGGCAGAAATTTTCTTTTCTTGGGGCAAAAATGCAGAAATTCCTAATCTTTTGTGGCAAAAATGCAGAAATTCCTTTTATTTTGAGGTAAAAAGGCTGAAATTCCCCTTATTTGGGGGAAAAATGCAGAAATTTCCCTTATTTTGGGGCAAAATTGCAGAAATTTCACTTATGTCAGTGTAATAAGTCAGAAATTTTTTTTATTTAGGGGCAAAAGAGACAGAAATTCCCTTTTTTGGGGGGGAAAAAGACAGAAAATCCACTAATTTAGAGGCAAAAAAAGCAGAAATTCCCCTTATTTTGGAGCAAAAATGAAGAAATTTCCATTTTTATGGCAAAATGTATGCATTCTTCTTATTTTTGGGCAAAAAGGAAGATATTTCTGTATTTTGGAGCAAAATTGCAGAAATTCCTCTAATTGTGGGGCAAAAATGCAGAAATTTTCTATATGTTGGGGCATAAAGACAGAAATTCTTCTTATTTTGGGGCAAAACTCAGAAATTCCAATTATGCGGCAAAATTCCAAAAATTTCTCTTATTTTGGGGTAAAATTGCAGAAATTTCAATTATTTTGGGAAAAATTGCAGAAATTTCACTTATTTAAGGGAAAAAAAGCAGAAATTTTCTTATTTTGGGGCAAAAAGGCAGAAATTTCTTTTATTTTGGTACAAAATTGCAGAAATTTTTTTTATTTTTGAGCAAAAAGGCAGAAATTTCCCATATTTTGGGGCAAAAATGCAGAAATTCCTCTTATTTTGAGGAAAAAGGCTGAAATTCCCCTTAATTGGGGGCAATAAGGCAGAAATTTCCTTATTTTGGGGCAAAATTGCAAAAATTTAACTTATTTCAGGGTAATAAGTCAGAAATTTTTTTTTATTTTGGGGCAAAAAGAGAGAAATTCCCTTTGTTTTTGAGAAAAAAAGACAGAAATTCCACTTTTTTAGAGGCAAAAAAGCAGAAATTCCTTTTATTTTGGAGCAAAAATGAAGAAATTTTTCTTTTTTGTGGCAAAAGGTATACAATCCCTTTATTTTCGGCTAAAAAGCATAAATTCCCCGTATTTTGGAGCAAAATAGCAGAAATTCCCCTAATTGTGGGGCAAAAAGGCAGAAATTCCCTATATGTTAGGGCAAAAAACAGAAATTCTACTTATTGTGGGGCAAAACTCAGAAATTCCACTTATTTTGGGGCAAAATTCCAGAAATTTCCCTTATTTTGGGGCAAAATCGCAGAAATTTCACTATTTTGGGGCAAAATTGCAGAAATTTAACTTATTTCAGGGAAAAAAGGCAGAAATTTTCCTTATTTTGGGGCAAAAAGGCAGAAATTCCTAATATTTTGTGGCAAAAATGCAGAAATTCCCCTTATTATGAGGTAAAAAGGCTGAAATTCTCCTTATTTGGGGGCAAAAAGGCAGAAATTTCCCTTCTTTTTAGGCAATATTGCAGAAATTTCACTTATTTCAGGGTAATAAGTCAGAATTTTTCTAATTTTGGGCAAAAAAAGACAGAAATTCCCTTTGTTTTGGGTCAAAAATACATAAATTCTACTTATTTAGAGGCAAAGAAGCAGAAATTCCCCTTATTTTGGGGCAAAATTGCAGAAATTTCACTTACTTCAGGGTAATAAGTCAGAAATTTTCCTTATTTTGGGGCAAAAAAACAGAAATTACCTTTGTTTTGGGGGAAAACGACAGAAATTCCACTTATTTAGAGGCAAAAATGCAGAAATTCCCCTTATTATGTAGCATAAATGAAGAAATTTCCCTTTTTTATGGCAAAAAGTTATGCATTCTTCTTATTTTCGGGCAAAAAAACAGAAATTCCCCGTATTTTGGAGTAAAATTGCAGAAATTCCCCTAATTGTGGGGCAAAAAGGCAGAAATTCCCTATATGTTGGGGCAAAAAGACAGAAATTCTCCTTATTTTGGGTCAATTCTAAGAAATTCCACTTATTTTGGGGCAAAATTCCAGAAATTTCACTTATTTTGGGGCAAAATTGCAGAAATTTCACTTATTTCAGAAAAAAAAGCAGAAATTTTTATATTTGGAAGCAAAAACGCAGAAATTTCTTTTATTTTGGTACAAAATTGCAGAAATTTTTCTTATTTTGGGGCAAAAAGGCAGAAATTTCCCATATTTTGGGGCATAATTGCAGAAATTTCAATTATTTTGAAGCAAAATTGCAGAAATTTCACTTATTTCAGTGAAAAAATGCAGAAATTTTCCTTATTTTTGGGCAAAAAGGCAGAAATTCCTAATATTTTGTGGCAAAAATGCAGAAATTCTCCTTATTTTGAGGTAAAAAGGCTGAAATTCATCTTATTTGGGGGCAAAAAGGCAAAAATTTCTCTTCTCTTGGGGCAAAATTGCAGAAATTTCACTTATTTCAGGGTAATAAGTCAGAATTTTTTTTTTATTTTGTGCAAAAAAAGACAGAAATTTCTTTTGTTTTTGGGTAAAAATACATAAATTCCACTTATTTAGAGGTAAAAAAGCAGAAATTCCCCTTATTTTGGGGCAAAATTGCAGAAATTTCACTTACTTCAGGGTAATAAGTCAGAAATTTTCCATATTTTGGGGCAAAAAAACAGAAATTACCTTTGTTTTTGGGGAAAAAGACCGAAATTCCACTTATTTAGAGGCAAAAAAGCAGAAATTCCCCTTATTTTGGAGCAAAATTACAGAAATTTCCCTTTTTTATGGCAAAAAGTTATGCATTCTTCTTATTTTCGGGCAAAAAGGCAGAAATTCCCCGTATTTTGGAGCAAAATTGCTGAAATTCCCCTAATTGTGGGGCGAAAAGGCAGAAATTCCCTATATGTTTGGGCAAAAAGACAGAAATTCTACTTATTTTTGGGTCAAAACTCAGAAATTCCACTTATTTTGGGGCAAAATTCCAGAAATTTCACTTATTTTGGGGCAAAATTGCAGAAATTTCACTTATTTCAGAAAAAAAAGCAGAAATATTTATATTTGGAAGCAAAAAGACAGAAATTTCTTTTAATTTGGTACAAAATTGCAGAAATTTTTCTTATTTCGGGGCAAAAAGGCAGAAATTTCCCATATTTTGGGGCAAAAATGCAGAAATTTCCCTTTTTTTGAGGTAAAAAGGATGAAAATCCCCTTATTTGGGGGCAAAAAGGCAGACATTTCCCTTATTTTGGGGCAAAATTGAAGAAATTTCACTTATTTCAGGGAAAAAAGGCAGATATTTTCATATTTTGCGGCAAAAATGCAGAAATTCCTAATCTTTTGTGGCAAAAATGCAGAAATTCCTTTTATTTTGAGGTAAAAAGGCTGAAATTCCCCTTATTTGGGGGCAAAAATTCAGAAATTTCCCTTATTTTGGGGCAAAATTGCAGAAATTTCACTTATGTCTGTGTAATAAGTCAGAATTTTTTTTTTATTTAGGGGCAAAAAAGACAGAAATTCCCTTTGTTTTGGGGTAAAAAGACAGAAATTCCACTAATTTAGAGGCAAAAAAATCAGAAATTCCCCTTATTTTGGAGTAAAAATGAAGAAATTTCCATTTTTATGGCAAAAACGTATGCATTCGTCTTATTTTGGGGCAAAAAAGCAGAAATTTCTCGTATTTTGGAGCAAAATTGCAAAAATTCCTCTAATTGTTGGGCAAAAAGGCAGAAATTCCCTATATGTTGGGGCATAAAGACAGAAATTCTCTTTATTTTGGGGCAGAACTCAGAAATTCCAATTATTTTGCGACAAAATTCCAGAAATTTCTCTTATTTTCGGGCAAAATTGCAGAAATTTCACTTATTTCGGGGAAAATTGCAGAAATTTCACTTATTTAAGGGAAAAAAAGCAGAAATTTTCTTATTTTGGGGGAAAAAGGCAGAAATTTCTTTTATTTTGGTACAAAATTGCAGAAATTTTTTTTATTTTGGGCAAAAGCAGAAATTTCCCATATTTTGGGGCAAAAATGCAGAAATTTCACTTATTTCAGGAAAAAATAGCAGAAATTTTCCTTATTTTGGGGCAAAAAAGAGAGAAATTCCCTTTGTTTTGGTGGAAAAAGACAGAAATACCACTTATTTAGATGCAAAAAAGCAGAAATTCCCCTTATTTTGGAGCAAAAATGAAGAAATTTCCTTTTTATATGGCAAAAAGCTATGCATTCTTTTTATTTTTGAGCAAAAAGGCAGAAATTCCCCATATTTTGGAGCAAAATTGCAGAAATTCCCCTAATTGTGGGGCAAAAAGGCAGAAATTCCCTATATGTTGGGGCAAAAAGACAGAAATTCTCATTATTTTGGGGCAAATCTCAGAAATTCCACTTATTTTGGAGCAAAATTCCAGAAATCTCACTTATTTTAGGGCAAAATTGCAGAAATTTCAGTTATTTTGGGGCAAAATTGCAGAAATTTCACTTATTTAAAAAAAAAGCAGAAATTTTCTTATTTTGGGGCAAAAAGGCAGAAATTTCTTTTATTTTGGTACAAAATTGCAGAAATTTTTTTTATTTTGGAGCAAAGAGGCAGAAAATTCCCATATTTTGGGGCAAAAATGCAGAAATTCCCCTTATTTTGAGGAAAAAGGCTGAAATTCTTCTTAATTGGGGGCAATAAGGCAGAAATTTCTTTATTTTGGGGCAAAATTGCAAAAATTTAACTTATTTCAGGGTAATAAGTCAGAAATTTTTC
The DNA here is from genome assembly GCF_963924665.1 of Micromys minutus. Classification (NCBI taxonomy): domain Eukaryota; kingdom Metazoa; phylum Chordata; class Mammalia; order Rodentia; family Muridae; genus Micromys; species Micromys minutus. The sequence goes on along the minus strand of NW_027667251.1, from coordinate 61,972 downwards.
TTATTTTGGGGCAAAAAGACAGAAATTCCCTTTGTTTTTGAGAAAAAAAGACAGAAATTCCACTCCTTTAGAGTCAAAAAAGTAGAAATTCCTTTTATTTTGGAGCAAAAATGAAGAAATTTTTCTTTTTTGTGGCAAAAAGTATACATTCCCTTTATTTTCAGGCTAAAAAGCTGAAATTCCCGGTATTTTGGAGCAAAATTGAAGAAATTCCCCTAATTGTGGGGCAAAAAGGCAGAAATTCCCAATATGTTAGGGCAAAAAACAGAAATTCTCCTTATTGTGGGGAAAAACTCACAAATTCCACTTATTTTGGGGCAAAATTCCAGAAATTTCCCTTATTTTGTGGCAAAATTGCCGAAATTGCACTTATTTTGGGGCAAAATTGCAGAAATTTCACTTATTTCAGTGAAAAAAGGCAGAAATTTTACTTATTTTCGGGCAAAATGCAGAAATTCCTAATATTGTGTGGCAAAAATGCAGAAATTTTCCTTATTTTGAGGTAAAAATGCTGAAATTCACCTTATTTGGAGGCAAAGAGGCAGAAATGCCCTTTCTTTTTGGGCAAAATTGCAGAAATTTCACTTATTTCAGGGTAATAAGTCAGAAATTTTTCTTATTTTGGGCAAAAAAAGACAGAAATTCCCTTTGTTTTCGGGGAAAAATACATAAATTCCACTTATTTAGAAGCAAAGAAGCAGAAATTCCCCTTATTTTGGGGCAAAATTGCAGAAATTTCACTTACTTCTGGGTAATAAGTCAGAAATTTTCCTTATTTTGGGGCAAAAATACAGAAATTACCTTTGTTTTGGGGGAAAAAGACAGAAATTCCACTTATTTAGAGGCAAAAAAGCAGAAATTTCCCTTATTTTGGAGCAAAAATAAAGAAATTTCCCTTTTTTATGGCAAAAAGTTATGCATTCTTCTTATTTTCGGGCAAAAAGGCAGAAATTCCCCGTATTTTGGAGCAAAATTGCTGAAATTCCCCTAATTGTGGGGCGAAAAGGCAGAAATTCTCTATATGTTGGGGCAAAAAGACAGAAATTCTACTTATTTTTGGGTCAAAACTCAGAAATTCCACTAATTTTGGGGCAAAATTCCAGAAATTTCACTTATTTTGGGGCAAAATTGCAGAAATTTCACTTATTTTGGGGCAAAATTGCAGAAATTTCACTTATTTCAGAAAAAAAGCAGAAATTTTTATATTTGGAAGCAAAAAAACAGAAATTTCTTTTATTTTGGTACACAATTGCAGAAATTTTTCTTATTTTGGGGTAAAAAGGCAGAAATTTCCCATATTTTGGGGCAAAAATGCAGAAATTCCCCTTTTTTTGAGGTAAAAAGGATGAAATTCCCCTTATTTGGGGCAAAAAGGCAGACATTTCCCTTATTTTGGGGCAAAATTGCAGAAATTTAACTTATTTCAGGAAAAACAGGCAGAAATTTTCTTTATTTTGGGGCAAAAAGCTGAAATTCCTAATCTTTTGTGGCAAAAATGCAGAAATTCCCTTTATTTTGAGGTAAAAAGGCTGAAATTCCCCTTATTTGGGGGCAAAAATGCAGAAATTTCCCTTATTTTCGGGCAAAATTGCAGAAATTTTACTTATGTCAGTGTAATAAGTCAGAAATTTTTTTTATTTAGGGGCAAAAAAGAACAGAAATTCCCTTTGTTTTGGGGGAAAAAGACAGAAAATCCACTAATTTAGAGGCAAAAAAGCAGAAATTCCCCTTATTTTGGAGCAAAAATGAAGAAATTTTCATTTTTATGGCTAAAAGGTATGCATTATTCTTATTTTGGGGCAAAAAGGCAGAAATTTCCCGTATTTTGGAGCAAAATTGCAGAAATTCCTCTAATAGTGGGGCAAAAAGGCAGAAATTCCCTATATGTTGGGGCATAAAGACAGAAATTCCCTTTAGTTTTGGGCAAAACTCAGAAATTCCAATTATTTTGCGGCAAAATTCCAGAAATTTCTCTTATTTTGGGGCAAAATTGCAGAAATTTTACTTATTTTGGGGAAAATTGCAGAAATTTCACTTATTTAAGGAAAAAAAGCAAAATTTTTCTTATTTTGGGGCCAAAAGCCAGAAATTTCTTTTATTTTGGTACAAAATTGGAGAAATTTTTTTGTATTTTGGGCAAAAAGGCAGAAATTTCCTATATTTTGGGGCAAAAATGCTGAAATTTCACTTATTTCAGGAAAAAAATGCAGAAATTTTCCTTATTTTGGGGCAGAAAAGACAGAAATTCCCTTTGTTTTGGGGGAAAAAGACAGAAATTCCACTTATTTAGATGCAAAAAAGCAGAAATTCCCCTTATTTTGGAGCAAAAATGAAGAAATTTCCTTTTTCTATGACAAAAAGCTATGCATTCTTCTTATTTTCGGGCAAAAAGGCATAAATTCCCCATATTTTGGAGCAAAATTGCAGAAATTCCCCTAATTGTGGGGCAAAAAGGCAGAAATTCCCTATAATTTGGGGCAAAAAGACAGAAATTCTCCTTATTTTGGGTCAAAACTCAGAATTTCCACTTATTTTGGGGCAAAATTCCAGAAATTTCACTTATTTTGGGGTAAAATTGCAGATATTTCACTTATTTTTGGGCAAAATTGCAGAAATTTCACTTATTTCAGAAAAAAAAGCAGAAATTTTTATATTTGGAAGCAAAAAAACAGAAATTTCTTTTATTTTGGTACAAAATTGCAGAAATTTTTCTTATTTTGGGGCAAAAAGGCAGAAATTTCCCATATTGTGGGGCAAAAATGCAGAAATTCCCCTTTTTTTGAGGTGAAAAGGATGAAATTCCCCTTATTTGGGGGCAAAAAGGCAGACATTTCCCTTATTTTGGGGCAAAATTGCAGAAATTTCACTTATTTCAGGAAAAAAAGGCAGAAATTTTCTTTATTTTGGGGCAAAAAAGCTGAAATTCCTAATCTTTTGAGGCAAAAATGCAGAAATTCCCTTTATTTTGAGGTAAAAAGGCTGAAATTCCCCTTATTTGGGGGCAAAAATGCAGAAATTTTCCTTATTTTCGGGCAAAATTGCAGAAATTTCACTTATGTCAGTGTAATAAGTCAGAAATTTTTTTTTTATTTAGGGGCAAAAAAGAACAGAAATTCCCTTTGTTTTGGGGGGAAAAGACAGAAATTCCACTAATTCAGAGGCAAAAAAAGCAGAAATTCCCCTTATTTTGGAGCAAAAATGAAGAAATTTCCATTTTTATGGCAAAAAGGTATGCATTATTCTTATTTTGGGGCAAAAAGGCAGAAATTTCCCGTATTTTGGAGCAAAATTGCAGAAATTCCTCTAATAGTGGGGCAAAAAGGCAGAAATTCCCTATATGTTGGGGCATAAAGACAGAAATTCTCTTTATTTTTTGGCAAAACTCAGAAATTCCAATTATTTTGCGGCAAAATTCCAGAAATTTCTCTTATTTTGGGGCAAAATTGCAGAAATTTTACATATTTTGGGGAAAATTGCAGAAATTTCACTTATTTAAGGGAAAAAAAGCAAAATTTTTCTTATTTTGGGGCCAAAAGCCAGAAATTTCTTTTATTTTGGTACAAAATTGGAGAAATTTTTTGTATTTTGGGCAAAAAGGCAGAAATTTCCCATATTTTGTTGAAAAAATGCTGAAATTTCACTTATTTCAGGAAAAAAATGCAGAAATTTTCCTTATTTTGGGGCAAAAAGTACAGAAATTCCATTTGTTTTGGGGGAAAAAGACAGAAATTCCACTTATTTAGATGCAAAAAAGCAGAAATTCCCCTTATTTTGGAGCAAAAATGAAGAAATTTCCTTTTTCTATGGCAAAAAGCTATGCATTCTTCTTATTTTCGGGCAAAAAGGCATAAATTCCCCATATTTTGGAGCAAAATTGCAGAAATTCCCCTAATTGTGGGGCAAAAAGGCAGAAATTCCCTATAATTTGGGGCAAAAAGACAGAAATTCTCCTTATTTTGGGTCAAAACTCAGAAATTCCACTTATTTTGTTGCAAAATTCCAGAAATTTCACTTATATTGGGGCAAAATTGCAGAAATTTCACTTATTTTGGGGCAAAATTGCAGAAATTTCACTTATTTCAGAAAAAAAACAGAAATTTTTATATTTGGAAGCAAAAAAACAGAAATTTCTTTTATTTTGGTACAAAATTGCAGAAATTTTTCCTATTTTGGGGCAAAAAGGCAGAAATTTCCCATATTTTGGGGCAAAAATGCAGAAATTCCCCTTTTTTTGAGGTAAAAAGGATGAAATTCCCCTTATGGAGGCAAAAAGGCAGACATTTCCTTTATTTTGGGGCAAAATTGCAGAAATTTCACTTATTTCAGGAAAAAAAGGCAGAAATTTTCTTTATTTTGGGGCAAAAAAGCTGAAATTCCTAATCTTTTGTGGCAAAAATGCAGAAATTCCCCTTATTTTGAGGTAAAAAGGCTGAAATTCACCTTATTTGGGGGCAAAAATGCAGAAATTTCCCTTATTTTCGGGCAAAATTGCAGAAATTTCACTTATGTCAGTGTAATAAGTCAGAAATTTTTTTTTATTTAGGGGCAAGAAAGAACAGAAATTCCCTTTGTTTTGGGGGAAAAAGACAGAAATTCCACTAATTTAGAGGCAAAAAAAGCAGAAATTCCCCTTATTTTGGAGCAAAAATGAAGAAATTTCCATTTTTATGGCAAAAAGGTATGCATTATTCTTATTTTGGGGCAAAAAGGCAGAAATTTCCCGTATTTTGGAGCAAAATTGCAGAAATTCCTCTAATAGTGAGACAAAAAGGCAGAAATTCCCTATATGTTGGGGCATAAAGACAGAAATTCTTTTTATTTTTGGGCAAAACTCAGAAATTCCAATTATTTTGCGGCAAAATTCCAGAAATTTCTCTTATTTTGGGGCAAAATTGCAGAAATTTTACTTATTTTGGGGAAAATTGCAGAAATTTCACTTATTTAAGGGAAAAAAAGCAGAAATTTTCTTATTTTGGGGCAAAAAGCCAGAAATTTCTTTTATTTTGGTACAAAATTGGAGAAATTTTTTGTATTTTGGGCAAAAAGGCAGAAATTTCCCATATTTTGGGGCAAAAATGCTGAAATTTCACTTATTTCAGGAAAAAAAATGCAGAAATTTTCCTTATTTTGGGGCAAAAAAGACAGAAATTCCATTTGTTTTGGGGGAAAAAGACAGAAATTCCACTTATTTAGATGCAAAAAAGCAGAAATTCCCCTTATTTTGGAGCAAAAATGAAGAAATTTCCTTTTTCTATGGCAAAAAGCTATGCATTCTTCTTATTTTCGGGCAAAAAGGCAGTAATTCCCCATAATTTGGAGCAAAATTGCAGAAATTCCCCTAATTGTGGGGCAAAAAGGCATAAATTCCCTATATGTTGTGGCAAAAAGACAGAAATTCTCATTATTTTGGGGCAAAACTCAGAAATTCCACTTATTTTGGAGCAAAATTCCAGAAATTTCACTTATTTTAGGGCAAAATTGCAGAAATTTCACTTATTTTGGGGCAAAATTGCAGAAATTTCACTTATTTCAAAAAAAAAAGCAGAAATTTTCTTATTTTGGGGCAAAAAGGCAGAAATTTTATTTATTTTGGTACAAAATTGAAGAATTTTTTTTATTTTGGAGCAAAGAGGCGGAAAATTCCCATATTTTGGGGCAAAAATGCAGAAATTCCCCTTATTTTGAGGAAAAAGGCCGAAATTCACCTTAATTGGGGGCAATAAGGCAGAAATTTCCTTATTTTGAGGCAAAATTGCAAAAATTTAACTAATTCAGGGTAATAAGTCAGAAATTTTCCTTATTTTGGGGTAAAAGACAGAAATTCCCTTTGTTTTTGGGGAAAAAGACAGAAATTCCACTTTTTTAGAGGCAAAAAAGCAGAAATTCCTTTAATTTGGAGCAAAAATGAAGAAATTTCCCTTTTTTTGTGGCAAAAGGTATACATTCCCCTTATTTTGAGGCTAAAACGCAGAAATTCCTCCTATTTTGGAGCAAAATTGCAGAAATTCCGCTAATTGTGGTGCAAAAAGGCAGAAATTCCCTATATGTTAGGGCAAAAAACAGAAATACTCCTTATTTTGGTGCAAAACTCAGAAATTCCACTTATTTGGGGCAAAATTCCAGAAATTTCCGTTATTTTGGCGCAAAATTGCAGAAATTTCACTTATTATGGGGCAAAATTGCAGAAATTTCACTTATTGCAGTGAAAAAAGGCAAAAATTTTTCTTATTTTAGGGCAAAAAGGCAGAAATACCTAATATTTTGTGTCCAAAATGCAGAAATTCTTCTTATTTTGAGGTAAAAAGGCTGAAATTCCCCTTATTTGGCTGCAAAAAAGCAGAAATTTCCCTTCTTTTGCGGCAAAAGTGCAGAAATTTCACTTATTTCAGGGTAATAAGTCAGAAATTTTACTTATTTTGGGCAAAAAAAGACAGAAATTCCCTTTGTTTTGAGGGAAAAAGACAGAAATTCCACTTATTTAGAGGCAAAAAAACAGAAATTCCCCTTATTTTGGAGCAAAAATGAAGAAATTTCCCTTTTTTTGGCAAAAAGGTATGCATTCTTCTTATTTTTGGGCAAAAAGGCAGAAATTCCCCGTATTTTGAAGCAAAATTTTAGAAATTCCCCTAATTGTGGGGCAAAAAGTCAAAAATTCCCTATATTTTGGGGCAAAAAGACAAAAATTCTTCTTATTTTGGGTTAAAACTCAGAAATTCCACTTATTTTGAGGCAAAATTCCAGAAATTTCACTTATTTTGGGGCAAAATTGCAGAAATTTCACTTATTTTGGGGCAAAATTGCAGAAATTTCACTTATTTCAAAAAAAAAGCAGAAATTTTTATATTTGGAAGCAAAAAGGCAGAAATTTTTTTTATTTTGGTACAAAATTGCAGAAATTTTTCTTATTTTGGGGCAAAAAGTCAGAAATTTCCCATATTTTGGGGCAAAAATGCAGAAATTCCCCTTTTTTGAGGTAAAAAGGATGAAATTCCCCTTATTTGGGGGCAAAAAGGCAGACATTTCCCTTATTTTGGAGCAAAATTGCAGAAATTTCACTTATTTCAGAGAAAAAAGACAGAAATTTTTTTTATTTTGGGGCAAAAAGGCAGAAATTCCTAATCTTTTGTGGCAAAAATGCAGAAATTCCCCTTATTTTGAGGTAAAAAGTCTGAAATTCCCCTTATTTGGGGGCAAAAATGCAGAAATTTCCCTTATTTTGGGGCAAAATTGCAGAAATTTCACTTATGTCAGTGTAATAAGTCAGAAATTTTTATTATTTTGGGGCAAAAAAGACAGAAATTCCCTTTGTTTTGGGGGAAAAAGACAGAAATTCCACTTATTTAGAGGCAAAAAAAGCAGAAATTCCCCTATTTTGTAGCAAAAATGAAGAAATTTCTCTTTTTTATGGCAAAAAGGTGTGCATTCTTCTTATTTTGAGGAAAAAAGGCAGAAATTTCCCGTATTTTGGAGCAAAATTGCAGAAATTCCTCTAATTGTGGGGCAAAAAGGCAGAAATTCCCTATATGTTGGGGCATAAAGACAGAAATTCTCTTTATTTTTGGGCAAAACTCAGAAATTCCACTAGTTTTGCGGCAAAATTTCAGAAATTTTGCTTATTTTGGGGCAAAATTGCAGAAATTTCACTAATTTTGGGGCAAAATTGCAGAAATTTCACTTATTTAAGGGAAAAAAAGCAGAAATTTTCTTATTTTGGGGCAAAAAAGCAGAAATTTCTTTTAGTTTGGTACAAAATTGCAGAAATTTCCCTTATTTTGGGGCAAATTGCAGAAATTTCACTTCTTTTGGGGCAAAATTGCAGAAATTCCACTTATTTCAGGGAAAAAAGGCAGAAATTTCTCTTCTTTTGAGGCAAAATTGCAGAAATTCCCCTAATTGTGAGGCAAAAAGGCAGAAATTCCCTATATGTTGGGGCAAAAAAACAGAAATTCTCCTTATTTTGGGTCAAAACTCAAAAATTCCACTTATTTTTGGGCAAAATTCCAGAAATTTCACTTATTTTGGGGCAAAATTGTAGAAATTTCACTTATTTTGGGGCAAAATTGCAGAAATTTCAAATATTTCAAAAAAAATTTTTTTCTTATTTGAAAGCAAAAAGGCAGAAATTTCTTTTATTTTATTACAAAATTGCAGAAATTTCCCATATTTTGGGGCAAAATTGCAGAAATTTTACTTATTTTGGGGCAAAACTGCAGAAATTTCACTTATTTCAGGGAAAAAAGGCTGAAATTTTCCTTATTATGGGGCAAAAATGCAGAAATTCCTAATATTTTGTGGCAAAAATACAGAAATTTCCTTTATTTTGAGGTAAAAGGGTGAAATTACCCTTATTTGGGGGCAAAAAGGCAGTAATTTCCCCTATTTTTGGACAAAATTGCAGAAATTTCACTTATTTCAGGGTAATAAGTCAGAAAATTTCCTTATTTTGGTGCAAATAAGACAGAAATTCCCTTTGTTTTGGGGGAAAAAGACAGAAATTCCACATATTTAGAGGCAAAAAAGCAAAAATTCCTCTTATTTTGGAGCAAAATTACAGAAATTTCCCTTTTTTATGGCAAAAAAGGTATGAATTCTTCTTATTTTCGGGCAAAAATGCAGAAATTGCCCGTATTTTGGAGCAAAATTGCAGAAATTTCCCTACTTGTGGGGCAAAAAGGCAGAAATTCCCTATATTTTGGGCAAAAAGACAGAAATTCTCCTTATTTTGGGGCAAAACTCAGAAATTCCACTTATTATTGGGCAAAATTCCAGAAATTTTCCTTATTTTGGGCAAAATTGCAGAAATTTAATTTATTTTGGGGCAAAATTGGAGAAATTTCACTTATTTCAGGGAAAAAAAGCAAAATTTTTTTATTTTGGGGCAAATAGGCAGAAATTTCCAATATTTTGCTACAAAATTGCTGAAATTTTTTTTATTATGGGCAAAAAGGCAGAAATTTCCCATATTTTGGGGTAAAAATGCAGAAATTCCCTTTATTTTGAGGTAAAAAGGCTGAAATTCCCATTATTTGGGGGTAAAAATGCAGAAATTTCCATTATTTTGGGGCAAAAGTGCAGAAATTTCACTTATTTAAGGGTAATAAGTCAGAAAATTTCCTTATTTTGGTGCAAATAAGACAGAAATTCCCTTTGTTTTGGGGGAAAAAGACAGAATTTCCACATATTTAGAGGCAAAAAAGCAGAAATTCCCCTCATTTTGGAGCAAAAATGAAGAAATTTGCCTTTTTTATGGCAAAAAGTTATGCAATCTTATTATTTTCGGACAAATAATGCAGAAATTCCCCGTATTTTGGAGCAAAATTGCAGAAATTCCCCTAATTGTGGGGAAAAAAGGCAGAAATTCCCTATATGTTGGGGCAAAATACAGAAATTCTCCTTATTTTAGGGCAAAACTCAGAAATTTAACTTATTTTGGGGCAAAATTGCAGAAATTTCACTTATTTCAGAAAAAAAAGCAGAAATTTTCATCTGTTGGGGCCAAAAGGCAGAAATTTCTTTAATTTTGTTACAAAATTGCTGAATTTTTTCTTATTTTGGGGCAAAAAGGAAGAAATTTCTCTTATTTTGGGGCAAAATTGCAGAAATTTCACTTATTTCAGGGTAATAAGTCAGAAATATTTCTTATTTTGGGGCCAAAATACAGAAATTTCCTTTGCTTTGGGGGAAAAGGAGAAATTCCACTTTTTTAGAGGCAAAAAAGCAGAAATTCTTCTTATTTTGGAGCAAAAATGAAATTTCACATTTTAAGGGCAAAAAGGTATGCATTCTCCTTATTTTTGGGCAAAAAGGCAGAAATTCCCCTTATTTTGGAGCAAAATTGCAGAAATTCCCCACATTTTGGAGCAAAAAGGCAGAAATTCCCTATGTGTTGGGGCAAAAAGACAGAAATTCTCCTTATTTTGCGGCAAATCTCAAATATTCCACTTATTTTGGGGCAAAATTCCAGAAATTTCACTGATTTTGGGGCAAAATTGTAGAAATTTCACTTATTTTTGGGCAAAATTTAAGAAATTTCACATATTTCAGAAAAAAAATAAGAAATTTTCTTATTTGGAAGCAAAAAGGCAGAAATTTCTTTATTTTGGTACAAAATTGCAGAAATTTCCCATATTTTGGGACAAATTGCAGAAATTTTACTTATTTTGGGGCAAAACTGCAGAAATTTCACTTATTTCAGGGAAAAAAAACAGAAATTTTCCTTATTTTGGGGCAAAAATGCAGAAATTCCCAATATTTTGTAGCAAAAATGCAGAAATTCCCTTTATTTTGAGGTAAAAGGGTGAAATTCCCCTTATTTGGGGGCAAAAAGGCATAAATTTCCCTTATTTTGGGACAAAATTGCAGAAATTTCACTTATTTAAGGGTAATAAGTCAGAAAATTTCCTTATTTTGGTGCAAATAAGACAGAAATTCCCTTTATTTTGGGGGAAAAAGACAGAATTTCCACATATTTAGAGGCAAAAAAGCAGAAATTCCCCTTATTTTGGAGCAAAATTACAGAAATATCCCTTTTTTATGGAAAAAGGTATGCATTCTTCTTATTTTCGGGCAAAAAGGCAGAAATTCCCCGTATTTTGGAGCAAAATTGCAGAAATTAACCTACTTGTGGGGCAAAAAGGCAGAAATTTCCTATATGTTGGTGCAAAAAGACAGAAATTCTACTTATTTTGGGGCAAAACTCAGAAATTCCACATATTTTGGGGCAAAATTCCAGAAATTTCCCTTATTTTTGGGCAAAATTGCAGAAATTTCACTTATTTTGGGGCAAAATTGCAGAAATTTCACTTATTTCAGTGAAAAAAGGAAGAAATTTTCCTTATTTTGGGGCAAAAAGGCAGAAATTCTTAATATTTTGTGGCAAAAATGCAGAAATTCCCCTTATTTTGAGGTAAAAAGGCTGAAATTCACCTTATTTGGGGGCAAAAATGCAGAAATTTCCATTATTTTCGGGCAAAATTGCAGAAATTTCACTTATGTCAGTGTAATAAGTCAGAAATTTTTTTTATTTAGGGGCAAAAAAGAACAGAAATTCCCTTTGTTTTGGGGGAAAAAGACAGAAATTCCACTAATTTAGAGGCAAAAAAAGCAGAAATTCCCCTTATTTTGGAGCAAAAATGAAGAAATTTCCATTTTTATGGCAAAAAGAAATGCATTATTCTTATTTTGGGGCAAAAAGGCAGAAATTTCCCGTATTTTGGAGCAAAATTGCAGAAATTCCTTTAATTGTGGGGCAAAAAGGCAGAAATTCCCTATATGTTGGGGCATAAAGACAGAAATTCTCTTTATTTTTGGGCAAAACTCAGAAATTCCAATTATTTTGCGGCAAAATTCCAGAAATTTCTCTTATTTTGGGGCAAAATTGCAGAAATTTTACTTATTTTGAGGAAAATTGCAGAAATTTCACTTATTTAAGGGAAAAAAAGCAAAAATTTTCTTATTTTGGGGCAAAAAGGCAGAAATTTCTTTTATTTTGGTACAAAATTGCAGAAATTTTTCTTATTTTGGGCAAAATTGCAGAAATTTCACTTATTTTGGGGCAAAATTGCAGATATCCCACTTATTTCAGGAAAAAAAGGCAGAAATTTCCCTTCTATTGGGGCAAAATTGCAATAATTCCCCTAATTGTGAGGCAAAAAGGCAGAAATTCCCTATATGTTGGGGCAAAAAACAGAAATTCTCCTTATTTTGGGTCAAAACTCAGAAATTCCACTTATTTTGGGGCAAAATTCCAGAAATTTCCCTTATTTTGGGGCAAAAATGTAGAAAGTTCACTTATTTAGGGCAAAAACAGAAATTCTCCTTATTTTGGGTCAAAACTCAAAAATTCCACCTATTTTGTGGCAAAATTCCAGAAATTTCACTTATTTTGGGGCAAAATTGTAGAAATTTCACTTATTTTGTGGCAAAATTGCAGAAATTTTACTTATTTTGGGGCAAAACTGCAGAAATTTAACTTATTTCAGGGAAAAAAGGCAGAAATTTTCCTTATTTTGTGGCAAAAATGCAGAAATTCCCTTTATTTTGAGGTAAAAGGGTGAAATTCCCCTTATTTGGGGGCAAAAATGCAGAAATTTCCCTTATTTTGGGACAAAATTGCAGAAATTTCACTTATTTCAGGGTAATAAGTCAGAAAATTTCTTTATTTTGGTGCAAATAAGACAGAAATTCCCTTTTTTTGGGGGGGAAAAAGACAGAAATTCCACATATTTAGAGGCAAAAAAGCAGAAATTCCTCTTATTTTGGAGCAAAATTACAGAAATTTCCCTTTTTTATGGCATAAAGGTATGAATTCTTCTTATTTTCGGGCAAAAAGGCAGAAATTCCCCATATTTTGGAGCAAAATTGCAGAAATTCCCCTAATTATGGGGCAAAAAGGAAGAAATTCCCTATATGTAGGGGCAAAAAGACAGAAATTCTCATTATTTTGGGGCAAAACTCAGAAATTCCACTTATTTTGGGGCAAAATTCCAGAAATTTCCCTTATTTTGGGGCAAAATTGCAGAAATTTCACTTATTTTGGGGCAAAATTGGAGAAATTTCACTTATTTCAGGGAAAAAAAGCAAAATTTTCTTATTTTGGGGCAAAAAGGCAGAAATTTCCCATATTTTGGTACAAAATTGCTGAAATTTTTCTTATTTTGGGCAAAAAGGCAGAAATTTCCCATATTTTGGGGTAAAAATGCAGAAATTCCCCTTATTTTGAGGTAAAAAGGCTGAAATTCCCATTATTTAGGGGTAAAAAGGCAGAAATTTCCATTATTTCGGGGCAATAGTGCAGAAATTTCACTTATTTCAGGGTAATAAGTCAGAAATTTTTTTTATTTTGAGGCAAAAAAGACAGAAATTCCCTTTGTTTTGGGGGAAAAATACAGAAATTCCACTTATTTAGAGGTATAAAAGCAGAAATTCCCCTCATTTAGGAGCAAAAATGAAGAAATTTCCCTTTTTTATGGCAAAAAGTTATGCAATCTTATTATTTTCGGACAAAAAAGGCAGAAATTCCCCGTATTTTGGAGCAAAATTGCAGAAATTCCCCTAATTGTGGGGCAAAAAGGCAGAAATTCCCTATATGTTGGGGCAAAAAGACAGAAATTCTCCTTATTTTAGGGCAAAACTCAGAAATTTAACTTATTTTGGGGCAAAATTGCAGAAATTTCACTTATGTCAGGAAAAAAAGCAGAAATTTTCTTATTTTGGGGCCAAAAGGCAGAAATTTCCAATATTTGGGGGCAAAAATGCAGAAATTTCACTTATTTTGAGGTAAAAGGCTGAAATTCTCCTTATTTGAGACCAAAAAGGCAGAAATTTCTCTTATTTTGGGGCAAAATTACAGAAATTTCACTTATTTTAGGGTAATAAGTCAGAAATTTTCCTTATTTTGGGCCCAAAAACAGAAATTCCCTTTGTTTTGGGGGAAAAAGTCAGAAATTCCACATTTTAGAGGCAAAACGCAGAAATTTCCCATATTTTGGAGCAAAAATGAAGAAATTTCACTTTTTAAGGGCAAAAACTTATGTATTCTTATTAATTTTGGGCAAAAAGGCAGAAATTCCCATTATTTTGGAGCAAAATTGCAGAAATTCCCTAAATTGTGGGGCAAAAAGGCAGAAATTCCCTATATGTTGGGGCAAGAAAACAGAAATTCTCCTTATTTTGGGGCAAAACTCAGATATTCCACTTATTTTGGGGCAAAATTCCAGAAATTTCTCTTATTTTGGGGGAAAATTGCAGAAATTTCACTTATTTTGGGGCAAAATTGCAGAAATTTAACTTATTTCAGGAAAAAAAGCAGAAATTTTCTAATTTCGGGGCAAAATTGAAGAAATTTCACTTATTTTGGGGCAAAATTGCAGAAATTTCACTTATTTCAGGGAAAAAATGCAGAAATTTTCTTATTTTGGGGCAATAAGGCAGAAATTTTTCTTATTTTGGGGTAAAATGCAGAAATTCCCCTTATTTTGAGGTAAAAAGGCTGAAATTCCCCTTATTTGGGGACAAAAAGGCAGAAATTTCCCTTAGTTTGTGGCTAAATTGCAGAAATTTCATTTATTTCAGGGTAGTAAGTAAGAAATTTTCCTTATTTTGGGGCAAAAAAACAGAAATTACTTTTTTTGGGAGGGAAAAATACAGAAATTCCACTTATTTAGAGGCAAAAAAGCAGAAATTCCCCTTATTTTGGAGCAAAAATGAAGAAATTTCCCTTTTTTATGGCACAAAGGTATGCATTTTTCTTATTTTCGGACAAAAAGGCAGAAATTACCCGTATTTTGGAGCAAAACTGCAGAAATTCTCCTAATTGTGGGGCAAAAAGGCAGAAATTCCCTATATGTTGGGGCAAAAAAACAGAAATTCTCATTATTTTGGGGCAAAACTCAGAAATTCCACTTATTTTGGGGCAAAATTCCAGAAATTTCCCTTATTTTGAGGCAAAATTGCAGAAATTTCACTTATTTTGGGGCAAAATTGCAGAAATTTAACTTATTTCAGGAAAAAAAAGCAGAAAATTTCTAATTTCGGGGCAAAATTGAAGAAATTTCACTTATTTTGGGGCAAAATTGCAGAAATTTCGCTTATTTCAGGGAAAAAATGCAGAAATTTTCTTATTTTGGGGCAATAAGGCAGAAATTTTTCTTATTTGGGGGTAAAATGCAGAAATTCCCCTTATTTTGGGGTAAAAAGGCTGAAATTCCCCTTATTTGGGGACAAAAAGGCAGAAATTTCCCTTAATTTGTGGCTAAATTGCAGAAATTTCACTTATTTCAGGGTAATAAGTCAGAAATTTTCCTTATTTTGGGGCAAAAAAACAGAAATTACCTTTTTTTGGGGGGGAAATACAGAAATTCCACTTATTTAGAGGCAAAAAAGCAGAAATTCCCCTTATTTTTGAGCAAAAATGAAGAAATTTTTCTTTTTTGTGGCAAAAGGTATACATTCCCCTTATTTTCGGGCTAAAAAGCAGAAATTCCCCATATTTTGCAGCAAAATTGCAGAAATTCCCCTAATTGTGGGGCAAAAAGGCAGAAATTTCCTATATGTTGGGGCAAAAAGACAGAAATTCTCCTTATTTTGGGGCAAAACTCAGAAATTCCACTTATTTTGGGGCAAAATTCCAGAAATTTCCCTTATTTGGGGCAAAATTACAGAAATTTAACTTTTTTTGGGGCAAAATTGCAGAAATTTCATTTATTTCAGGGAAAAAAGGCAGAAATTTTCCTTATTTTGTGGATAAAAGGCAGAAATTCCTAATATTTTTGGCAAAAATGCAGAAATTCCTTTTATTTTGAGGTAAAAAGGCTGAAATTCCCCTTATTTGGGGGCAAAAAGGCAGAAATTTTCCTTATTATGGGTCAAAATTGCAGAAATTTCACTTATTTCAGGGTAATAAGTCAGAAATTTTCCTTATTTTGGGGCAAAAAGTACAGAAATTCCCTTTGTTTTGGGAAAAAAAGACAGAAATTCCACTTATTTAGAGGCAAAAAAGCAGAAATTCCCCTTATTTTGGAGCAAAATTGCAGAAATTTTCCTTTTTTATGGCAAAAAGGTATGCATTCTTCTTATTTTCGGGCAAAAAGGCAGAAATTCCCT
This sequence comes from Micromys minutus, assembly GCF_963924665.1. Classification (NCBI taxonomy): domain Eukaryota; kingdom Metazoa; phylum Chordata; class Mammalia; order Rodentia; family Muridae; genus Micromys; species Micromys minutus. Next base: position 46,369 of record NW_027667251.1, on the reverse strand, counting down.
GTATTTTGCAGCAAAATTTCAGAAATTTCCCTAATTGGGGGCAAAAAGCAGAAATTCCCTATATGTTGTGGCAAAAAGACAGAAATTCTCCTTATTTTGTGTCAAAACTCAGAAATTCCACTTATTTTGGGGGAAAATTCCAGAAATTTCCTTTATTTTGGGGCAAAATTGCAGAAATTTCACTCATTTTGGGGCAAAATTGCAGAAATTTCAATTATTTCAGGGAAAAAAAGAAGAAATTTTCTTATTTTGGGGCGAAAAACAGAAATTTCTTTTATTATGGTACAAAATAGCAGAAATTTTTCTTATTTTGGGCAAAAAGGCAGAAATTTCCCATATTTTGGGTCAAAAATGCAGAAATTACCCTTATTTTGAGGTAAAAAGGCTGAAATTCCTTTTATTTGGGGGCAAAAAGTAAGAAATTCCCCTTATTTTGGAACAAAAAGCAGACATTTACATTATTTTGAGGAAAAAATTTAGAAATTTAACTTATTTCAGGGCAAAAAGTCAGAAATTTTCCTTATTTTGGGGCAAAAAGGCAGAAATTCTTAATATTTTGTTGCAAAAATACAGAAATTCCTATTATTTTGAGGTAAAAAGGCTGAAATTCTTCATATTTGGGTAACAAAAGGCAGATATTTCCCTTAATTTGGGGCAAAATTGCAGAAATTTCACTTATTTTGGGGCAAAATTGCAGAAATTTCACTTATTTCAGAAAAAAAAGCAGAAATTTTCTAATTTTGGGGCAAAAAGGCAGAAATTTCTTTTATTTTGGTACAAAATTGCAGAAATTTTTCTTCTTTTGAGACAAAAATGCAGAAATTTTCCTTATTTTGGGGCAAAAATGCAGAAATTCCCCTTATTTTGAGGTAAAAAGACAGAAATTCCCCTTATTTGGCAGCAAAAAGGCAGAAATTTCTCTTATTTTGGGGCAAAATTGCAGAAATTTCACTTATTTCAGGGAAATAAGTCAGAAATTTTCCTTATTTTGGGGCAAAAAAGACTGAAATTCCCTTTGTTTTGGGGGAAAAAGACAGAAATTCCACATATTTAGAGGCAAAAAAGCAGAAATTCCTCTTATTTTGGAGCAAAAATGAAGAAATTTCCCTTTTTTATGGAAAAAAGGTATGCATTCTTCTTATTTTCGTGCAAAAAGGCAGAAATTCCCCGTATTTTAAAGCAAAATTGCAGAAATTCCTATAATTGTGAGGCAAAAAGGCAGAAATTCCCAATATGTTGGGGAAAAAAGACAAAATTCTCCTTATTTTGGGGCAAAACTCAGAAATTCCACTTATTTTGGTGCAAAATTCCAGAAATTTTCCATATTTTGGGGTAAAATTGCAGAAATTTCACTTATTTTGGGGCAAAATTGCAGAAATTTTAATTATTTCAGGGATAAAAAGCAGAAATTTTCTTATTTTGGGGCAAAAAAAAATTTCTTTTATTTTGGTACAAAATTGCTGACATTTTTCTTATTTTGGGCAAAAAGGCAGAAATTTCCCATATTTTGGGTCAAAAATGCAGAAATTCCCCTTATTTTGTGGTAAAAAGACTGAAATTCCCCTTATTTGGGGGCAAAAAGTAAGAAATTCCCCTTTTTTGGGGCAAAAAGCAGACATATCCCTTATTTTGGGAAAAAATTTTAGAAATTTAACTTATTTCAGAGCAAAAAGTCAGAATTTTTTTTTTATTTTGGGGCAAAAAGCAGATATTCCTAATATTTTGTGGCAAAAATGCAGAAATTCCTTTTTTTGAGATAAAAAGGCTGAAATTCCCCTTATTTGGGGGCAAAAAGGCAGAAATTTCCCTTATTTTGGGGTAAAATTGCAGAAATTTCACTTACTTCAGGGTAATAAGTAAGAAATTTTTTTTATTTTGTGGCAAAAAAGACAGAAATTCCCTTTGTTTTGGGGGAGAAAGACAGAAATTCCACTTATTTAGAGGCAAAAAGCAGAAATTCCCCTTATTTTGGAGCAAAAATGAAGAAATTTCCCTTTTTTATGGCAAAAAGGTATGCAGTCTTCTTATTTTGGACAAAAAAACAGAAAATCCCCGTATTTTGGAGCAAAATTACAGAAATTCCCCAAATTGTGGTGTAAAAAGGCAGAAATTCCCTATATGTTGGGGCAAAAAGACAGAAATTCTCCTTCTTTTGGGGTAAAACTCAGAAATTCCACTTAATTTGGGGCAAAATTCCAGAAATTTCTCTTATTTTGGGGCAAAATTGCAGAAATTTCACTTATTTTGTGGCAAAATTGCAGAAATTTCACTTATTTCAGAAAAAAGCAGAAATTTTCTTATTTTGTTGCAAAAAGCAGAAATTTATTTTATTTTGGTACAAAATTGCAGTAATTTTTCTTATTTTGAGACAAAAAAGCAGAAATTTTCTATATTTTGGGACAAAAATGCAGAAATTCCCATTATTTTGAGTTAAAGAGACTGAAATTCCCCTTATTTGAGGGCAAAAAGGCAGAAATTTCCCTTATTTTTAGGCAAAATTGCAGAAATTTCACATATTTCAGGGTAATAAGTCAGAAATTTTCTTTATTTTGGGGCAAAAAAGACAGAAATTCGCTTTGTTTTGGGGGAAAAAGACAGAAATTCCACTTACATAGAGGCAAAAAAGCAGAAATTCCCCTTATTTTGGAGCAAAAATGAAGAATTTTTTCTTTTTTTTGGCAAAAGGTATACATTCCCCTTATTTTCGGGCTAAAAAGCAGAAATTCCCCGTATTTTGCAGCAAAATTGCAGAAATTCCCCAAATTGTGGGGCAAAAAGGCAGAAATTCCCTATATGTTGGGGCAAAAAGACAGAAATTCTCCTTATTTTGGGGCAAAACTCAGAAATTCCACTTATTTTGGGGCAAAATTCCAGAAATTTCTCTTATTTGGGGCAAAATTACAGAAATTTATCTTTTTTTGGGGCCAAATGGCAGAAATTTCACTTATTTCAGGGAAAAAAGGCAGAAATTTTCCTTATTTGTGGATAAAAGGCAGAAATTACTAATATTTTTGGCAAAAATGCAGAAATTCCTTTTATTTTGAGGTAAAAAGGCTGAAATTCCCCTTATTTGGGGGCAAAAAGGCAGAAATTTTCCTTATTATGGGTCAAAATTGCAGAAATTTCACTTATTTCAGGGTAATAAGTCAGAAATTTTCCTTATTTTGGGGCAAAAAGTACAGAAATTCCCTTTGTTTTGGGGGAAAAAGACAGAAATTCCACTTATTTAGAGGCAAAAAAGAAGAAATTCCCCTTATTTTGGAGCAAAATTGCAGAAATTTTCCTTTTTTATGGCAAAAAGGTATGCATTCTTCTTATTTTTGGGCAAAAGGCAGAAATTCCCTGTATTTTGCAGCAAAATTTCAGAAATTTCCCTAATTGTGGGGCAAAAAGCAGAAATTCCCTATATGTTGTGGCAAAAAGACAGAAATTCTCTTTATTTTGTGTCAAAACTCAGAAATTCCACTTATTTTGGGGGAAAATTCCAGAAATTTCCCTTATTTTGGGGCAAACTTGCAGAAATTTCACTCATTTTTGGGCAAAATTGCAGAAATTTCAATTATTTCAGGGAAAAAAAGAAGAAATTTTCTTATTTTGGGGCGAAAAACAGAAATTTCTTTTATTATGGTACAAAATAGCAGAAATTTTTCTTATTTTGGGCAAAAAGGCAGAAATTTCCCATATTTTGGGTCAAAAATGCAGAAATTACCCTTATTTTGAGGTAAAAAGGCTGAAATTCCTTTTATTTGGGGGCAAAAAGTAAGAAATTTTCCTTATTTTGGAACAAAAAGCAGACATTTACATTATTTTGGGGAAAAAATTTAGAAATTTAACTTATTTCAGGGCAAAAAGTCAGAAATTTTCCTTATTTTGGGGCAAAAAGGCAGAAATTCTTAATATTTTGTTGCAAAAATACAGAAATTCCTATTATTTTGAGGTAAAAAGGCTGAAATTCTTCATATTTGGGTGCCAAAAGGCAGAAATTTCCCTTATTTTGGGGCAAAATTGCAGAAATTTCACTTATTTTGGGGCAAAATTGCACAAATTTCACTTATTTCAAAAAAAAAAGCAGAAATTTTCTTATTTTGGGGCAAAAGGCAGAAATTTATTTTGTACAAAATTGCAGAAATATTTCTTATTTTGGGACAAAAAGTCAGAAATTCCCCTTATTTGGGGGCAAAAAGGCAGAAATTTCTCTTATTTTGGGGCAAAATTGCAGAAATTTCACTTATTTCAGGGAAATAAGTCAGAAATTTTCCTTATTTTGGGGCAAAAATGCAGAAATTCCCCTTATTTTGAGGTAAAAAGACTGAAATTCCTTTTATTTGGCAGCAAAAAGGCAGAAATTTCTCTTATTTTGGGGCAAAATTGCAGAAATTTCACTTATTTCAGGGAAATAAGTCAGAAATTTTCCTTATTTTGGGGCAAAAAAGACTGAAATTCCCTTTGTTTTGGGGGAAAAAGACAGAAATTCCACATATTTAGAGGCAAAAAAGCAGAAATTCCTCTTATTTTGGAGCAAAAATGAAGAAATTTCCCTTTTTTATGGAAAAAAGGTATGCATTCTTCTTATTTTCGTGCAAAAAGGCAGAAATTCCCCGTATTTTAAAGCAAAATTGCAGAAATTCCTATAATTGTGAGGCAAAAAGGCAGAAATTCCCAATATGTTGGGGAAAAAAGACAGAAATTCTCCTTATTTTGGGGCAAAACTCAGAAATTCCACTTATTTTGGTGCAAAATTCCAGAAATTTTCCATATTTTGGGGTAAAATTGCAGAAATTTCACTTATTTTGGGGCAAAATTGCAGAAATTTTAATTATTTCAGGGATAAAAAGCAGAAATTTTCTTATTTTGGGGCAAAAAAAAGAAATTTCTTTCATTTTGGTACAAAATTGCTGACATTTTTCTTATTTTGGGCAAAAAGGCAGAAATTTCCCATATTTTGGGTCAAAAATGCAGAAATTCCCCTTATTTTGTGGTAAAAAGGCTGAAATTCCCTTTATTTGGGGGCAAAAATAAGAAATTCCCTTTTTTGGGGCAAAAAGCAGACATTTCCCTTATTTTGGGAAAAAATTTTAGAAATTTAACTTATTTCAGAGCAAAAAGTCAGAATTTTTTTTTATTTTGGGGCAAAAAGCAGATATTCCTAATATTTTGTGGCAAAAATGCAGAAATTCCTTTTTTTGAGATAAAAAGGCTGAAATTCCCCTTATTTGGGGGCAAAAAGGCAGAAATTTCCCTTATTTTGGGGTAAAATTGCAGAAATTTCACTTACTTCAGGGTAATAAGTAAGAAATTTTTCTTATTTTGTGGCAAAAAAGACAGAAATTCCCTTTGTTTTGGGGGAGAAAGACAGAAATTCCACTTATTTAGAGGCAAAAAGCAGAAATTCCCCTTATTTTGGAGCAAAAATGAAGAAATTTCTCTTTTGTATGGCAAAAAGGTATGCAGTCTTCTTATTTTGGACAAAAAAAACAGAAAATCCCTGTATTTTGGAGCAAAATTACAGAAATTCCCCTAATTGTGGGGTAAAAAGGCAGAAATTCCCTATATGTTGGGGCAAAAAGACAGAAATTCTCCTTATTTTGGGGTAAAACTCAGAAATTCCACTTAATTTGGGGCAAAATTTTAGAAATTTCCCTTATTTTGGGGCAAAATTGCAGAAATTTCACTTATTTTGTGGCAAAATTGCAGAAATTTCACTTATGTCAGAAAAAAAAGCAGAAATTTTCTTATTTTGTTGCAAAAAGGCAGAAATTTATTTTATTTTGGTATAAAATTGCAGTAATTTTTCTTATTTTGAGACAAAAAGGCAGAAATTTTCCATATTTTGGGGCAAAAATGCAGAAATTCCCATTATTTTGAGGTAAAGAGACTGAAATTCCCCTTATTTGAGGGCAAAAAGGCAGAAATTTCCCTTATTTTGAGGCAAAATTGCAGAAATTTCACATATTTCAGGGTAATAAGTCAGAAATTTTCTTTATTTTGGGGCAAAAAGACAGAAATTCTCTTTGTTTTGGGGGAAAAAGACAGAAATTCCACATATTTAGAGGCAAAAAAGCAGAAATTCCCCTTATTTTGGAGCAAAAATGAAGAAATTTTTCTTTTTTGTGGCAAAAGGTATACATTCCCCTTATTTTCGGGCTAAAAAGCAGAAATTCCCCGTATTTTGCAGCAAAATTGCAGAAATTCCCCTAATTGTGAGGCAATGTCAGAAATTCCCTACATGTTGGGGCAAAAAGACAGAAATTCTCCTTATTTTGGGGCAAAACTCAGAAATTCCACTTATTTTGGGGCAAAATTCCAGAAATTTCCCTTATTTGGGGCAAAATTACAGAAATTTAACTTTTTTTGGGGCAAAATTGCAGAAATTTCACTTATTTCAGGGAAAAAAGGCAGAAATTTTCCTTATTTTGTGGATAAAAGGCAGAAATTCCTAATATTTTTGGCAAAAATGCAGAAATTCCTTTTATTTTGAGGTAAAAAGGCTGAAATTCCCCTTATTTGGGGGCAAAAAGGCAGAAATTTTCCTTATTATGGGTCAAAATTGCAGAAATTTCACTTATTTCAGGGTAATAAGTCAGAAATTTTCCTTATTTTGGGGCAAAAAGTACAGAAATTCCCTTTGTTTTGGGGGAAAAAGACAGAAATTCCACTTATTTAGAGGCAAAAAAGAAGAAATTCCCCTTATTTTGGAGCAAAATTGCAGAAATTTCCCTTTTTTATGGCAAAAAGGTATGCATTGTTCTTATTTTCGGGCAATAAGGCAGAAATTCCCTGTATTTTGCAGCAAAATTTCAGAAATTTCCCTAATTGTGGGGCAAAAAGCAGAAATTCCCTATATGTTGTGGCAAAAAGACAGAAATTCTCTTTATTTTGTGTCAAAACTCAGAAATTCCACTTATTTTGGGGGAAAATTCCAGAAATTTCCCTTATTTTGGGGCAAAATTGCAGAAATTTCACTCATTTTGGGGCAAAATTGCAGAAATTTCAATTATTTCAGGGAAAAAAAGAAGAAATTTTCTTATTTTGGGGCGAAAAACAGAAATTTCTTTTATTATGGTACAAAATAGCAGAAATTTTTCTTATTTTGGGCAAAAAGGCAGAAATTTCCCATATTTTGGGTCAAAAATGCAGAAATTACCCTTATTTTGAGGTAAAAAGGCTGAAATTCCTTTTATTTGGGGGCAAAAAGTAAGAAATTCCCCTTATTTTGGAACAAAAAGCAGACATTTACATTATTTTGGGGAAAAAATTTAGAAATTTAACTTATTTCAGGGCAAAAATTCAGAAATTTTCCTTATTTTGAAGCAAAAATGCAGAAATTCTTAATATTTTGTGGCAAAAATACAGAAATTCCTATTATTTTGAGGTAAAAAGGCTGAAATTCTTCATATTTGGGTGCCAAAAGGCAGAAATTTCCCTTAATTTGGGGCAAAATTGCAGAAATTTCACTTATTTTGGGGCAAAATTGCACAAATTTCACTTATTTCAGAAAAAAAGCAGAAATTTTCTTATTTTGGGGCAAAAAGGCAGAAATTTATTTTGTACAAAATTGCAGAAATATTTCTTATTTTGGGACAAAAAGTCAGAAATTCCCCTTATTTGGGGGCAAAAAGGCAGAAATTTCTCTTATTTTGGGGCAAAATTGCAGAAATTTCACTTATTTCAGGGAAATAAGTCAGAAATTTTCCTTATTTTGGGGCAAAAAAGACTGAAATTCCCTTTGTTTTGGGGGAAAAAGACAGAAATTCCACATATTTAGAGGCAAAAAAGCAGAAATTCCTCTTATTTTGGAGCAAAAATGAAGAAATTTCCCTTTTTTATGGAAAAAAGTTATGCATTCTTCCTATTTTCGTGCAAAAAGGCAGAAATTCCCCATATTTTAAAGCAAAATTGCAGAAATTCCTATAATTGTGAGGCAAAAAGGCAGAAATTCCCAATATGTTGGGAAAAAAGACAAAAATTCTACTTATTTTGGGGCAAAACTCAGAAATTCCACTTATTTTGGTGCAAAATTCCAGAAATTTTCCTTATTTTGGGGTAAAATTGCAGAAATTTCACTTATTTTGGGGCAAAATTGCAGATATTTTAATTATTTCAGGGATAAAAAGCAGAAATTTTCTTATTTTGGGGCAAAAAAAAAGAAATTTCTTTCATTTTGGTACAAAATTGCAGACACTTTTCTTATTTTGGGAAAAAAGGCAGAAATTTCCCATATTTTGGGTCAAAAATGCAGAAATTCCCTTTATTTTGTGGTAAAAAGGCTGAAATTCCCCTTATTTGGGGGCAAAAAGTAAGAAATTCCCCTTTTTTGGGGCAAAAAGCAGACATTTCCCTTATTTTGGGAAAAAATTTTAGAAATTTAACTTATTTCAGAGCAAAAAGTCAGAATTTTTTTATATTTTGGGGCAAAAAAGCAGATATTCCTAATATTTTGTGGCAAAAATGCAGAAATTCCTTTTATTTTGAGATAAAAATGCTGAAATTCCCCTTATTTGGGGGCAAAAATGCAGAAATTTCCCTTATTTTGGGGTAAAATTGCAGAAATTTCACTTACTTCAGGGTAATAAGTAAGAAATTTTCCTTATATTGTGGCAAAAAAGACAGAAATTCCCTTTTTTGGGGGAGAAAGACAGAAATTCCACTTATTTAGAGGCAAAAAGCAGAAATTCCCCTTATTTTGGAGCAAAAATGAAGAAATTTCCCTTTTGTATGGCAAAAAGGTATGCAGTCTTCTTATTTTGGACAAAAAAACAGAAAATCCCTGTATTTTGGAGCAAAATTACAGAAATTCCCCTAATTGTGGGGTAAAAAGGCAGAAATTCCCTATATGTTGGGGCAAAAAGACAGAAATTCTCCTTATTTTGGGGTAAAACTCAGAAATTCCACTTAATTTGGTGCAAAATTTTAGAAATTTCCCTTATTTTGGGGCAAAATTGCAGAAATTTCACTTATTTTTTGGCTAAATTGCAGAAATTTCACTTATGTCAGAAAAAAAAGCAGAAATTTTCTTATTTTGTTGTAAAAAGGCAGAAATTTATTTTATTTTGGTATAAAATTGCAGTAATTTTTCTTATTTTGAGACAAAAAGGCAGAAATTTTCCATATTTTGGGGCAAAAATGCAGAAATTCCCATTATTTTGAGGTAAAGAGACTGAAATTCCCCTTATTTGAGGGCAAAAAGGCAGAAATTTCCCTTATTTTGAGGCAAAATTGCAGAAATTTCACATATTTCAGGGTAATAAGTCAGAAATTTTCTTTATTTTGGGGCAAAAAAGACAGAAATTCTCTTTGTTTTGGGGGAAAAAGACAGAAATTCCACTTATTTAGAGGCAAAAAAGCAGAAATTCCCCTTATTTTGGAGCAAAAATGAAGAAATTTTTCTTTTTTATGGCAAAAGGTATACATTCCCCTTATTTTCGGGCTAAAAAGCAGAAATTCCCCGTATTTTGCAGCAAAATTGCAGAAATTCCCCTAATTGTGAGGCAATAAGGCAGAAATTCCCTACATGTTGGGGCAAAAAGACAGAAATTCTCCTTATTTTGGGGCAAAACTCAGAAATTCCACTTATTTTGGGGCAAAATTCCAGAAATTTCCCTTATTTGGGGCAAAATTACAGAAATTTAACTTTTTTTGGGGCAAAATTGCAGAAATTTCACTTATTTCAGGGAAAAAAGGCAAAAATTTTTCTTATTTTGTGGATAAAAGGCAGAAATTCCTAATATTTTTGGCAAAAATGCAGAAATTCCTTTTATTTTGTGGTAAAAAGGCTGAAATTCCCCTTATTTGGGGGCAAAAAGGCAGAAATTTTCCTTATTATGGGTCAAAATTGCAGAAATTTCACTTATTTCAGGGTAATAAGTCAGAAATTTTCCTTATTTTGGGGCAAAAAGTACAGAAATTCCCTTTGTTTTGGGGGAAAAAGACAGAAATTCCACTTATTTAGAGGCAAAAAAGAAGAAATTCCCCTTATTTTGGAGCAAAATTGCAGAAATTTTCCTTTTTTATGGCAAAAAGGTATGCATTCTTCTTATTTTCGGGCAATAAGGCAGAAATTCCCTGTATTTTGCAGCAAAATTTCAGAAATTTCCCTAATTGTGGGGCAAAAAGCAGAAATTCCCTATATGTTGTGGCAAAAAGACAGAAATTCTCTTTATTTTGTGTCAAAACTCAGAAATTCCACTTATTTTGGGGGAAAATTCCAGAAATTTCCCTTATTTTGGGGCAAACTTGCAGAAATTTCACTCATTTTGGGGCAAAATTGCAGAAATTTCAATTATTTCAGGGAAAAAAAGAAGAAATTTTCTTATTTTGGGGCGAAAAACAGAAATTTCTTTTATTATGGTACAAAATAGCAGAAATTTTTCTTATTTTGGGCAAAAAGGCAGAAATTTCCCATATTTTGGGTCAAAAATGCAGAAATTACCCTTATTTTGAGGTAAAAAGGCTGAAATTCCTTTTATTTGGGGGCAAAATGTAAGAAATTCCCTTTATTTTGGAACAAAAAGCAGACATTTACATTATTTTGGGGAAAAAATTTAGAAATTTAACTTATTTCAGGGCAAAAAGTCAGAAATTTTCCTTATTTTGAAGCAAAAAGGCAGAAATTCTTAATATTTTGTGGCAAAAATACAGAAATTCCTATTATTTTGAGGTAAAAAGGCTGAAATTCTTCATATTTGGGTGCCAAAAGGCAGAAATTTCCCTTATTTTGGGGCAAAATTGCACAAATTTCACTTATTTCAGAAAAAAAGCAGAAATTTTCTTATTTTGGGGCAAAAAGGCAGAAATTTATTTTATTTTGTACAAAATTGCAGAAATATTTCTTATTTTGGGACAAAAAGGCAGAAATTCCCCTTATTTGGGGGCAAAAAGGCAGAAATTTCCCTTATTTTGAGGCAAAATTGCAGAAATTTCACTTATTTCAGGGTATTAAGTCAGAAATTTTCCTTATTTTGGGGCAAAAAAGACAGAAATTCCCTTTGTTTTGGGGGGAAAAGACAGAAATTCCACTTATTTAGGGGTAAAAAGCAGAAATTCCCCTTATTTTGGAGCAAAAATGAAGAAATTTCCATTTTTTGTGGCAAAAGGTATACATTCCCTTTATTTTCGGGCTAAAAAGCAGAAATTCACTGTATTTTGGAGCAAAATTGCAGAAATTTCCCTAATTGTAGGGCAAAAAGGCAGAAATTCCTTATATGTTAGGGCAAAATACAGAAATTCTTCTTATTTTGAGGCAAAACTAAGAAATTCCATTTATTTTGGGGCATAATTCCAGAAATTTCCCTTATTTTGGGGCGAAATTGCAGAAATTTTACTTATAATGGGGCAAAATTGCAGAAATTTCACATATTTCAGAGACAAAAGGCAGAAATTTTCTTTATTTTGGGGCAAAAAGGCAGAAATTCCCCTTATTTTGAGGTAAAAAAGCTGAAATTCCCCTTATTTGGGGGCAAAAAGGCTGAAATTTCTCTTATTTTGGGGCAAAATTGCAAAAATTTCACATATTTCAGGGTAATAAGTCAGAAATTTTCCTTATTTTGGGGCAAAAAAAACAGAAATTCCCTTTGTTTTGGGGGAAAAAGACAGAAATTCCACTTATTTAGAGGCAAAAAAGCAGAAATCCTCCTTATTTTGGAGCAAAATTGCAGATTGTTCCTTTTTTTATGGCAAAAAGGTATGCATTCTTCTTATTTTCGGGCAAAAAGGAAGAAATTTCCTGTATTTTGGAGCAAAATTTCAGAAATTCCCCTAATTGTGGGGAAAAAGGCAGAAATTCCCTATATTTTTTGGCAAAAAGACAGAAATTCTCCTTATTTTGGGGCAAAACTCGAAAATTCCTCTTATTTTGTGGCAAAATTCCAGAAATTTCTTTTATTTTGGGGCAAAATTTCAGAAATTTCACTTATTTTGTGGCAAATTGCAGAAATTTCACTTATTTCGGAAAAAAAAGCAGAAATTTTCTTATTTTGTGGCAAAAAGGCAGAAATTTATTTTATTTTGATACAAAATTGCAGAAAATTTTCTTATTTTGGGACAAAAAGGCAGAAATTTCCCATATTGTGGTGCAAAATGCAGAAATTCCCCTTATTTTGAGTTAAAAAGACTGAAATTCCCCTTATTTGGGGGCAAAAAGGCAGAAATTTCCCTTATTTTAAGGCTAAATTGCAGAAATTTCACTTATTTCATGGTAATACGTCAGAAATTTTCCTTATTTTGGGGCAAAAAAAGACAGAAATTCCCTTTGTTTTGGGGGAAAAAAGAGAAATTCCACTTATTTAGAGGCAAAAAAGCAGAAATTCCCCTTATTTCAGAGCAAAAATGAAGAAATTTCCATTTTTTGTGGCAAAAGGTATACATTCCCCTTATTTTCGGGCTAAAAAGCAGAAATTCCCCGTATTTTGGAGCAAAATTGCAGAAAATCCCCTAATTCTGGGGCAAAAAGGCAGAAATTCCTTATATGTTAGGGCAAAAAGACAGAAATTCTTTTTATTTTGAGGCAAAACTCAGAAATTCCACTTATTTTGGGGCAAAATTCCAGAAATTTCCCTTATTTGGGGCAAAATTACAGAAATTTAACTTTTTTGGGGGCAAAATTGCAGAAATTTTACTTATTTCAGGGAAAAAAATCAGAAATTTTTCATATTTTGTGGCAAAAAGGCAGAAATTCCTAATATTTTTGGCAAAAATGCAGAAATTCCTTTTATTTTGAGGTAAAAAGGCAGAAATTCCCCTTATTTGGGGGCAAAAAGGCAGAAATTTTCCTTATTATGGGTCAAAATTGCAGAAATTTCACTTATTTCAGGGTAATAAGTCAAAATTTTTCCTTATTTTGGAGCAAAAGTACAGAAATTCCCTTTGTTTTGGGGGAAAAAGACAGAAATTCCACTTATTTAGAGGCAAAAAAGCAGAAATTCCCTTTATTTTGGAGCAAAATTGCAGAAATTTCCCTTTTTTATGGCAAAAAGGTATGCATTCTTCGTATTTACGTGCAAAAAGGCAGAAATTCTATGTATTTTGCAGCAAAATTGCAGAAATTTCCCTAATTGTGGGGCAAAAAGGCAGAAATTCCCTATATGTTGGGGCAAAAAGACAGAAATTCTCCTTATTTTAGGTCAAAACTCAGAAATTCCACTTATTTTGGGGGAAAATTCAAGAAATTTCCCTTATTTTGGGGCAAAATTGCAGAAATTTCAATTATTTCAGGGAAAAAATAAGAAATTTTCTTATTTTGCGGCAAAAAAACAGAAATTTCTTTTATTATGGTACAAAATAGCAAAAATTTTTCTTATTTTGGGAAAAAAGGCAGAAATTTCCCATATTTTGGGTCAAAAATGCAGAAATTCCCATTATTTTGAGGTAAAAAGGCTGACATTCCTTTTATTTGGGGGCAAAAAGTAAGAAATTCCCCTTATTTTGGAACAAAAAGCAGACATTTACATTATTTGGGGGAAAAATTTAGAAATTTAACTTATTTCAGGGCAAAAAGTCAGAAATTTTCCTTATTTTGGGGCAAAAAGGCAGAAATTCTTAATATTTTGTGGCAAAAATACAGAAATTCCTATTATTTTGAGGTAAAAAGGCTGAAATTCTTCATATTTGGGTGCCAAAAGGCAGAAATTTCCCTTATTTTGGGGCAAAATTGCAGAAATTTCACTTATTTTGGGGCAAAATTGCACAAACTTCACTTATTTCAAAAAAAAAAGCAGAAATTTTCTTATTTTGGGGCAAAAAGGCAGAAATTTCTTTTATTTTGTACAAAATTGCAGAAATATTTCTTATTTTGGGACAAAAGGCAGAAATTCCCCTTATTTGGGAGCAAAAAGGCAGAAATTTCCCTTATTTTGAGTCAAAATTGCAGAAATTTCACTTATTTCAGGGTATTAAGTCAGAAATTTTCTTTATTTTGGGGCAAAAAAGACAGAAATTCCCTTTGTTTTGGGGAAAAAAGACAGAAATTCCACTTATTTAGGGGCAAAAAGCAGAATTTCCCCTTATTTTGGAGCAAAAATGAAGAAATTTCCCTTTTTTGTGGCAAAAGATATACATTCCCCTTATTTTCGGGCTAAAAAGCAGAAATTCCCTGGATTTTGGAGCAAAATTGCAGAAATTCCCCTAATTGTGGGGCAAAAAGGCAGAAATTCCTTATATGTTAGGGCAAAAAGACAGAAATTCTTCTTATTTTGAGGCAAAACTCAAAAATTCCATTTATTTTGGGGCATAATTCCAGAAATTTCCCTTATTTTGGGGCAAAATTGCAGAAATTTCACTTATTATGCGGCAAAATTGGAGAAATTTCACTCATTTTGGGGCAAAATTGCAGAAATTTCAATTATTTCAGAAAAAAAAAGCAGAAATTTTCTTATTTTGGGGCAAATACAGAAATTTCTTTTATTATGGTACAAAATAGCAGAATTTTTTCTTATTTTGAACAAAAAGGCAGAAATTTCCCATATTTTGGGTCAAAAATGCAGAAATTCACCTTATTTTGAGGTAAAAAGGTAGAAATTCCTTTTATTTGGGGGCAAAAAGTAAGAAATTCCCTTTATTTTGGAACAAAAAGCAGACATTTCCATTATTTTGGGGAAAAAATTAAGAAATATAACTTATTTCAGGGCAAAAAGTCAGAAATTTTCCTTATTTTTGGGCAAAAAGGCAGAAATTCTTAATCGTTTGTGGCAAAAATACAGAAATTCCTATTATTTTGAGGTAAAAAGCCTGAAATTCCCTTATTTGGGGGCCAAAAGGCAGAAATTTCCCTTACTTTGGGGCAAAATTGCAGAAATTTCACTTACTTCAGGGTAATAAGTCAGAAATTTTCCTTATTTTGGGGCAAAAAAGACAGAAAATCCCTTTGTTTGGGGGAAAAAGAGAAATTCCACTTATTTAGAGGCAAAAAAGCAGAAATCCTCCTTATTTTGGAGCAAAATTGCAGATTCTTCCCTTTTTTATGGCAAAAAGGTATGCATTCTTCTTATTTTCGGGCAAAAAGGAAGAAATTTCCTGTATTTTGGAGCAAAATTGCAGAAATTCCCCTAATTTTTGGGCAAAAAGGCAGAAATTCCCTATATTTTTTGGCAAAAAGACAGAAATTCTCCTTATTTTGGGGCAAAACTCGAAAATTCCTCTTATTTTGGGGCAAAATTCCAGAAATTTCTTTTATTTTGGGGCAAAATTGCAGAAATTTCACTTATTTTGTGGCAAATTGCAGAAATTTCACTTATTTCAAAAAAAAAGCAGAAATTTTCTTATTTTGTGGCAAAAAGGCAGAAATTTATTTTATTTTGATACAAAATTGCAGAAAAATTTCTTATTTTGGGGCAAAAAGGCAGAAATTTCCCATATTTTGGGGCAAAAATGCAGAAATTCCTCTTATTTTGAGTTAAAAAGACTGAAATTCGCCTTATTTGGGGGCAAAAAGGCAGAAATTTTCCTTATTTTGAGGCTAAATTGCAGAAATTTCACTTATTTCAGGGTAATAAGTCAGAAATTTTCCTTATTTTGGGGCAAAAAAAGACAGAAATTCCCTTTGATTTGGGGGAAAAAAAGAGAAATTCCACTTATTTAGAGGCAAAAAAGCAGAAATTCCCCTTATTTTGGAGCAAAAATGAAGAAATTTCCATTTTTTGTGGCAAAAGGTATACATTCCCCTTATTTTCGGGCTAAAAAGCAGAAATTCCCCGTATTTTGGAGCAAAATTGCAGAAATTCCCCTAATTGTGGAGCAAAAGGGCAGAAATTCTTTATATGTTAGGGCAAAAAGAAAGAAATTCTCCTTATTTTGAGGCAAAACTCAGAAATTCCACTTATTTTGAGGCAAAATTCCAGAAATTTCCCTTATTTTGGGGCAAAATTGCAGAAATTTCACTTATTTTGGGGAAAAACTGCAGAAATTTCACTTATTTCATGGAAAAAAGCAGAAATTTCCTTATTTTGGGCCAAAACTTAGAAATTTCCAATATCTTGGAGCAAAATTGCAAAAATTCCCTTTATTTTGAGGTAAAAAGGCTGAAATTCCCCGTATTTGGTGGCAAAAAGGCAGAAATTTCCCTTATTTTGGAGCAAAATTGCAGAAATTTTACTTATGTCAGGGTAATAAGTCAGAAATTTTCCTTATTTTGGGGCAAAAAAGACAGAAATACCCTTTGTTTTGGGGAAAAAAGACAGAAATTCCACTTATTTAAAGGCAAAAATGCAGAAATTCCATTTATTTTGGAGCAAAAATGAAGAAATTTCCTTTATTTATGGCAAAAAGGTATGCATTCTTCTTATTTTCGTACAAAAAAAAAGAAAACCCCCGTATTTTGGAGCAAAATTGCAAAATTCCCCTAATTGTTGGGCAAAAAATCAGAAATTCCCCATATGTTGGGGCAAAAAGACAGAAATTCTCCTTATTTTGGGGCAAAACTCAGAAATTCCACTTATTTTGAAGCAAAATTCCAGAAATTTCCCTCATTTTGGGGCAAAATAGCAATAATGTCAATTATTTTGGAGCAAAATTGAAGAAATTTCACTTATTTCAGAAGAAAAAAGCAGAAATTTTCTTATTTTGTGGCAAAAAGGCAGAAATTTCTTTTATTTTGGTACAAAATTGCAGAAATTTTTCTTATTTTGGGGCAAAAAGGCAGAAATTTCCCATATTTTGGGGCAAAAATGCAGAAATTCCCCTTATTTTGAGGTAAAAAGGCTGAAATTCCCCTTATTTGGGGGCAAAACTTAAGAAATTCCCATTATTTTGGGGCAAAAAGCAAACATTTCTCTTATTTTGGGAAAAAATTTTAGAAATTTAACTTATTTCAGGGCAAAAATTTAGAAATTTTCTTTATTTTGGGGCGAAAAGGCAGAAATTCCTAATATTTTTGGCAAAAATGCAGAAATTCCCTTTATTTAGAGGTAAAAAGGCTGAAATTCCCCTTATTTGGGGGCAAAAAAGCAGAAATTTCCCTTATTTTGCGGCAAAATTGCACAAATTTCACTTACTTCAGGGTAATAACTCAGAAATTTTTCTTAATTTGGGGCAAAAAAGACAGAAATTCCCTTTGTTTTGGGGGAGAAAGACAGAAATTCCACTTATTTAGAGGCAAAAAAGCAGAAATTCTCCCTATTTTGGAGCATAAATGGAGAAATTTACCTTTTTATGACATAAAGGTATGCATTCTTCTTATTTTCAGGCAAAAAGGCAGAAATTCCCCGTATTTTGCAGCAAAAAATGCAGAAATTCCCCTAATTGTCGGGCAAAAAGGCAGAAATTTCGTATATGTTGGGCCAAATAGACAGAAATTCTCCTTATTTTGGGGCAAAACTCAAAAATTCCACTTATTTTGGAGCAAAATTTCAGAAATTTCCCTTATTGTGGGGCTAAATTACAGAAATTTAACTTATTTTGGGGCAAAAATTGCAGAAATTTCACTTATTTCAGGGAAAAAAAAGCAGAAATTTTCCTTATTTTGTGTCAAAAAGTCAGAAATTCCTAATATTTTGGCAAAATTGCAAAAATTCCCCTTATTTTGAGGTAAAAATGTTTAAATTTCTCTTATTTGGGGGCCAAAAGGCAGAAATTTCCCTTATTTTGGGGCAAAATTGCAGAAATTTCACTTATTTCAGGGTAATAAGTCAGAAATTTTCCTTATTTTGGGGCAAAAAATACAGAAATTCCCTTTGTTTTGGGGGAAAAAACAGAAATTCCACTTTTTTAGAGGCAAAACAGCAGAAATTCCCCTTATTTTGGAGCAAAATTGCAGAAATTTCCCTTTTTTATAGCAAAAAGATATGCATTCTTCTTTTTTTCGGGCAAAAACACAGAAATTCCTCGTATTTTGGAGAAAAATTGCAGAAATTCCCCTAATTGTGGGGCAAAAAGGCAGAAATTCCCTATATGTTGGGGCAAAAAGACAGAAGTTCTCCTTATTTTAGGGCAAAACACAGAAATGCCACTTATTTTGGGGGAAAATTCCAGAAATTTCCCTTATTTTGGGGCAAAATTGCAGAAATTTCACTCATTTTGGGGCAAAATTGCAGAAATTTCAATTATTTCAGGGAAAAAAAGCAGAAATTTACTTATTTTGGGGCAAATACAGAAATTTCTTTTATTATGGTAAAAAATAGCAGAATTTTTTCTTATTTTGAACAAAAAGGCAGAAATTTCCCATATTTTGGGTCAAAAATACAGAAATTCCCCTTTTTTTGATGTAAAAAGGTAGAAATTCCTTTTATTTGGGGGCAAAAAGTAAGAAATTCCCTTTATTTTGGAACAAAAAGCAGACATTTCCATTATTTTGGGGAAAAAATTAAGAAATATAACTTATTTCAGGGCAAAAAGTCAGAAATTTTTCTTATTTTCGGGCAAAAAGGCAGAAATTCTTAATTGTTTGTGGCAAAAATACAGAAATTCCTATTATTTTGAGGTAAAAAGCCTGAAATTCCCTTAATTGGGGGCCAAAAGGCAGAAATTTCCCTTACTTTGGGGCAAAATTGCAGAAATTTCACTTACTTCAGGGTAATAAGTCAGAAATTTTCCTTATTTTGGGGCAAAAAAGACAGAAATTCCCTTTGTTTTGGGGGAAAAAGACAGAAATTCCACTTATTTATAGGCAAAAAAGCAGAAATTCCCCTTATTTTGGAGCAAAAATGAAGAAATTTTCCTTTTCTGTGGCAAAAGTTATACATTCCACTTTTTTTTCAAGCTAAAAAGCAGAAATTCCCCGTATTTTGGAGCAAAATTGCAGAAATTCCCCTAATTGTGGGGCAAAAAGGCAGAAATTCCTTATATGTTAGGGCAAAAAGACAGAAATTATCCTTATTTTGGGGCAAAACTCAGAAATTCCACTTATTATGGGGCAAAATTCCAGAAAATTCCCTTATTTTCGGGCAAAATTGCAGAAATTTCACTTATTTCAGAAAAAAAAGCAGAAATTTTCTTATTTTGGGGCAAAAAGGCAGAAATTTCTTTTATTTTGGTACAAAATTTCAGAAATTTTTCATCTTTTGGGACAAAAAGGCAGAAATTTTCCTTATTTTGGGGCAAAAATGCAGAAATTCCCATTATTTTGAGGTAAAAAGACTGAAATTCCCCTTATTTGGCAGCAAAAAGGCAGAAATTTCTCT
Source organism: Micromys minutus (assembly GCF_963924665.1). Taxonomy (NCBI): domain Eukaryota; kingdom Metazoa; phylum Chordata; class Mammalia; order Rodentia; family Muridae; genus Micromys; species Micromys minutus. Next base: position 27,263 of record NW_027667251.1, on the reverse strand, counting down.
TATTTTAGGGCAAAATTGCAGAAATTTCACTTATTTCAGGGAAATAAGTCAGAAATTTTCCTTATTTTGGGGCTAAAAATACTGAAATTCCCTTTGTTTTTGGGGAAAAAGACAGAAATTCCACATATTTAGAGGCAAAAAAGCAGAAATTCCTATTATTTTGGAGCAAAAATGAAGAAATTTCCCTTTTTTATGAAAAAAAGGTATGCATTCTTCTTATTTTCGTGCAAAAAGGCAGAAATTCCCCGTATTTTAAAGCAAAATTGCAGAAATTCCTATAACTGTGAGGCAAAAAGGCAGAAATTCCCAATATGTTGGGGAAAAAAGACAGAAATTCTCCTTATTTTGGGGCAAAACTCAGAAATTCCACTTATTTTGGTGCAAAATTCCAGAAATTTTCCATATTTTGGGGTAAAATTGCAGAAATTTTACTTATTTTGGGGCAAAATTGCAGAAATTTTAATTATTTCAGAGATAAAAAGCAGAAATTTTCTTATTTTGGGGCAAAAAGTACAGAAATTCCCTTTGTTTTGGGGGAAAAAGACAGAAATTCCACTTATTTAGAGGCAAAAAAGCAGAAATTCCCCTTATTTTGGAGCAAAATTGCAGAAATTTCCCTTTTTTATGGCAAAAAGGTATGCATTCTTCTTATTTTCGGGCAAAAAGGCAGAAATTCCCTGTATTTTGCAGCAAAATTGCAGAAATTTCCCTAATTGTGGGGCAAAAAGGCAGAAATTCCCTATATGTTTGGGCAAAAAGACAGAAATTCTTTTTATTTTGGGTCAAAACTCAGAAATTCCACTTATTTTGGGGGAAAATTCATGAAATTTCCCTTATTTTGGGGCAAAATTGCAGAAATTTCACTCATTTTGGGGCAAAATTGCAGAAATTTCAATTATTTCAGGGAAAAAAAGAAGAAATTTTCTTATTTTGGGGCGAAAAAACAGAAATTTCTTTAATTATGTTACAAAATAACAGAAATTTTTCTTATTTTGGGCAAAAAGGCAGAAATTTCCCATATTTTGGTTCAAAATGCAGAAATTCCCCTTATTTTGAGGTAAAAAGGCTGAAATTCCTTTTATTTGGGGGCAAAAAGTATGAAAATCCCTTTATTTTGGAACAAAATGCAGACATTTACATTATTTTGGGGAAAAAATTTAGAAATTTAACTTATTTCAGGGCAAAAAGTAAGAAATTTTCCTTATTTTGGGGCAAAAAGGCAAAAATTCTTAATATTTTGTGGCAAAAATACAGAAATTCCTATTATTTTGAGGTAAAAAGGCTGAAATTCTTCATATTTGGGTGCCAAAAGGCAGATATTTCCCTTATTTTGGGGCAAAATTGCAGAAATTTCACTTATTTTAGGGCAAAATTGCACAAATTTCACTTATTTCAGAAAAAAAGCAGAAATTTTCTTATTTTGGGGCAAAAAGGCAGAAATTTCTTTTATTTTGTACAAAATTGCAGAAATATTTCTTATTTTGGGACAAAAAGGCAGAAATTGCCCTTATTTGGGGGCAAAAAGGCAGAAATTTCCCTTATTTTGAGGCAAAATTGCAGAAATTTCACTTATTTCAGGGTATTAAGTCAGAAATTTTCCTTATTTTGGGGCAAAAAAGACAGAAATTCCCTTTGTTTTGGGGGAAAAGACAGAAATTCCACTTATTTAGGGGTAAAAAGCAGAAATTCCCCTTATTTTGGAGCAAAAATGAAGAAATTTCCGTTTTTTTGTGGCAAAAGGTATACATTCCCCTTATTTTCGGGCTAAAAAGCAGAAATTCCCTGTATTTTGGAGCAAAATTGCAGAAATTCCCCGAATTGTGGGGCAAAAAGGCAGAAATTCCTTTTATGTTAGGGCAAAAAGACAGAAATTCTTCTTATTTTGAGGCAAAACTCAGAAATTCCATTTATTTTGGGGCATAATTCCAGAAATTTCCCTTATTTTGGGGCAAAATTGCAGAAATTTCACTTATTATGGACCAAAATTGCAGAAATTTCACATATTTCAGAGACAAAAGGCAGAAATTTTCTTTATTTTGGGGCAAAAACGCAGAAATTCCCCATAGTTTAAGGTAAAAAAGCTGAAATTCCTCTTATTTGGGGGCAAAAAGGCTGAAATTTCTCTTATTTTGGGGCAAAATTGCAGAAATTTAACATATTTCAGGGTAATATGTCAGAAATTTTCCTTATTTTGGGGTAAAAAAGACAGAAATTCCCTTTGTTTTGGGGGAAAAAGACAGAAATTCCACTTATTTAGAGGCAAAAAAGCAGAAAACCTCCTTATTTTGGAGCAAAATTGCAGATTGTTCCCTTTTTTATGGCAAAAAGGTATGCATTCTTCTTATTTTCGGGCAAAAAGGAAAAAATTTCCTGTATTTTGGAGCAAAATTGCAGAAATTCTTCTAATTGTGGGGCAAAAAGGCAGAAATTCCCTATATTTTTTTGGCAAAAAGACAGAAATTCTCCTTATTTTGGGGAAAAACTCGAAAATTCCTCTTATTTTGGGGCAAAATTCCAGAAATTTCTTTTATTTTGGGGCAAAATTGCAAAAATTTTACTTATTTTGTGGAAAATTGCAGAAATTTAACTTATTTCAGAAAAAAAAAGCAGAAATTTTCTTATTTTGTGGCAAAAAGGCAGAAATTTATTTTATTTTGATACAAAATTGCAGAAAATTTTCTTATTTTGGGCAAAAAGGCAGAAATTTCTCAAATTTTGGGGCAAAAATGCAGAAATTCCCCTTATTTTGAGTTAAATAGACTGAAATTCCCCTTATTTGGGAGCAAGAAGGCAGAAATTTCCCTTATTTTGATGCTAAATTGCAGAAATTTCACTTATTTCAGGGTAATAAATCAGAAATTTTCCTTAATTTCGGGCAAAAAACACAGAAATTCCCTTTGTTTTGGGGGAAAAAGACAGAAATTCCACTTATTTATAGGCAAAAAAGCAGAAATTCTCCTTATTTCGGAGCAAAAATAAAGAAATTTCCCTTTTTTGTGGCAAAAGGTATACATTCCCCTTATTTTCGGGCTAAAAAGAATCAATTCCTTGTATTTTGGAGCAAAACTGCAGAAATTCTCCTAATTGTGGGGCAAAAAGGCAGAAATTCCCTATATGTTGGGGCAAAAAGACAGAAATTCTCCTTATTTTGGGGCAAAACTCAGAAATTCCACTTATTTTGGGGCAAAATTCCAGAAATTTCCCTTATTTTGAGGCAAAATTGCAGAAATTTCACTTATTTTGGGGCAAAATTGCAGAAATTTAACTTATTTCAGGAAAAAAAAGCAGAAAATTTCTAATTTCGGGGCAAAATTGAAGAAATTTCACTTATTTTGGGGCAAAATTGCAGAAATTTCGCTTATTTCAGGGAAAAAATGCAGAAATTTTCTTATTTTGGGGCAATAAGGCAGAAATTTTTCTTATTTGGGGGTAAAATGCAGAAATTCCCCTTAATTTGAGGTAAAAAGGCTGAAATTCCCCTTATTTGGGGATAAAAAGGCAGAAATTTCCCTTAATTTGTGGCTAAATTGCAGAAATTTCACTTATTTCAGGGTAATAAGTCAGAAATTTTCCTTATTTTGGGGCAAAAAAACAGAAATTACCTTTTTTTGGGGGGGGAATACAGAAATTCCACTTATTTAGAGGCAAAAAAGCAGAAATTCCCCTTATTTTGGAGCAAAAAATGAAGAAATTTCCCTTTTTTATGGCAAAAAGGTATGCATTCTTCTTAATTTCGGACAAAAAGGCAGAAATTCCCCGTATTTTGGAGCAAACCTGCAGAAATTCCCCTAATTGTTGGGCAAAAAGGCAGAAATTCCCTATATTTTGGGGCAAAAAGACAGAAATTCTCCTTATTTTGGGGCAAAACACAGAAATTCCACTTATTTTGGGGCAAAATTCCAGAAATTTCCCTTATTTTGAGGCAAAATTGCAGAAATTTCACTTATTTTGGGGCAAAATTGCAGAAATTTCACTTATTTCAGGGAAAAAAGCAGAAATTTTCTTATTTGGGGGCAAAAAGGCAGAAATTTCTCATATTTTGTGGCAAAAAGGCTGAAATTCCCCTTATGTGGGGCCAAAAATGTAGAAATTTCCCTTATTTTGGGGCAAAATTGCAGAAATTTCACTTATCTCAGGGTAATAATTCAGAATGTTTTTTTATTTTGGGGCAAAAAAGACAGAAATTCCCTTTGTTTTGGGGGAAAAAGACAGAAATTCCACTTATTTAGAGGCAAAAAAAGCAGAAATTCCCCTTATTTCGGAGCAAAAATGAAGAAATTTCCCTTTTTTATGTCAAAAAGGTATGCATTCTTCTTATTTTGGGGCAAAAAGGCAGAAATTTCTCGTATTTTGGAGCAAAATTGCAGAAATTCCTCTAATTGTGGGGCAAAAAAGCAGAAATTCCCTATATGTTGGGGCATAAAGACAGAAATTCTCCTTATTTTGGGGCAAAACTCAGAAATTCCACTATTTTTGCGGCAAAATCCAGAAATTTCGCTTATTTTGGGGCAAAATTCAGAAAATCACTTATTTTGGGGCAAAATTGCAGAAATTTCACTTATTTAAGAGAAAAAAAGCAGAAATTTTCTTATTTTGGGGCAAAAAAGCAGAAATTTCTTTTATTTTGGTACAAAATTGCAGAAATTTCCCATATTTTGGGGCAAAATTGCAGAAATTTCACTTATTTTGGGGTAAAATTGCCGAAATTCCACTTATTTCAGGGAAAAAAGGCAGAAATTTCTCTTCTTTTGAGGCAAAGTTGCAGAAATTCCCCTAATTGTGAGGCAAAAAGGCAGAAATTCCCTATATGTTGGGACAAAAAAACAGAAATTCTCATTATTTTGGGTCAAAACTCAGAAATTCCACTTATTTTGGGGCAAAATTCCAGAAATTTCACTTATTTTGGGGCAAAATTGTAGAAATTTCACTTATTTTGGGGCAAAATTTCAGCAATTTCACATATTTCAGAAAAAAAAAGAAGAAATTTTCTTATTTGGATGCAAAAAGGCAGAAATTTCTTTTATTTTGGTACAAAATTGCAGCAATTTCCCTTATTTGGGGGCAAAATTGCAGAAATTTCACTTATTTTGGGGCAAAATTGAAGAAATTTCACTTATTTCAGGGAAAAAAGGCAGAAATTTTCCTTATTATGGGGCAAAAATGCAGAAATTCCTAATATTTTGTGGCAAAAATGCAGAAATTCCCTTTATTTTGAGGTAAAAGGGTGAAATTACCCTTATTTGGGGGCAAAAAGGCAGAAATTTCTGCTATTTTTGGACAAAATTGCAGAAATTTCACTTATTTCAGGGTAATAAGTCAGAAAATTTCCTTATTTTGGTGCAAATAAGACAGAAATTCCCTTTGTTTTGGGGGAAAAAGACAGAAATTCCACATATTTAAAGGCAAAAAAGCAGTAATTCCCCTTATTTTGGAGCAAAATAACAGAAATTTCATTTTTTTATGGCAAAAAGTTATGAATTCTTCTTATTTTCGGGCAAAAAGGCAGAAATTCCCCGTATTTTGGAGCAAAATTGCAGAAATTAACCTACTTGTGGGGCAAAAAGGCAGAAATTCCCTATATGTTGGGGCAAAAAGACAGAAATCCTCCTTATTTTGGGGCAAAACTCAGAAATTCCACTTATTTTGGGGCAAAATTTTAGAAATTTCCCTTATTTTGGGGCAAAATTGCAGAAATTTCATTTATTTTGGGGCAAAATTGGAGAAATTTCACTTATTTCAAGGAAAAAAAGCAAAATTTTTTTATTTTGGGGAAAATAGGCAGAAATTTCCCATATTTTGCTACAAAATTGCTGAAATTTTTCTTATTTTGGGCAAAAAGGCAGAAATTTCCCATATTTTGGGGTAAAAATGCAGAAATTCCCTTTATTTTGAGGTAAAAAGGCTGAAATTCCCCTTATTTGGGGGTAAAAAGGCAGAAATTTCCATTATTTTGGGGCAAAAGTGCAGAAATTTCACTATTTCAGGGTAATAAGTAAGAAATTTTCTTTATTTTGGGGCAAAAAAGACAGAAATTCCCTTTATTTTGGGGGAAAAAGACAGAAATTCCACTTATTTAGAGGCATAAAAGCAGAAATTCCCCTCATTTTGGAGCAAAAATGAAGGAATTTCCCTTTTTTATGCCAAAAAGTTATGCAATCTTATTATTTTCGGACAAAAAAGGCAGAAATTCCCCGTATTTTGGAGCAAAATTGCAGAAATTCCCCTAATTGTGGGGCAAAAAGGCAGAAATTCCCTATATGTTGGGGCAAAAAGACAGAAATTCTCCTTATTTTAGGGCAAAACTCAGAAATTTAACTTATTTTGGGGCAAAATTGCAGAAATTTCACTTATGTCAGGAAAAAAAGCAGAAATTTTCTTATTTTGGGGCCAAAAGGCAGAAATTTCCTTAATTTTGTTACAAAATTGCAGAATTTTTTCTTATTTTGGGGCAAAAAGGCAGAAATTTCCAATATTTTGGGGCAAAAATGCAGAAATTTCACTTATTTTGAGGTAAAAGGCTGAAATTCTCCTTATTTGGGAGCAAAAAGGCAGAAATTTCTCTTATTTTGGGGCAAAATTGCAGAAATTTCACTTATTTCAGGGTAATAAGTCAGAAATTTTCCTTATTTTGGGCCCAAAAACAGAAATTCCCTTTGTTTTGGGGGAAAAAGGCAGAAATTCCACTTATTTAGAGGCATAAAAGCAGAAATTTCCCTCATTTTGGAGCAAAAATGAAGAAATTTCCCTTTTTTATGGCAAAAAGTTATGCAATCTTATTATTTTCGGACAAAAAAGGCAGAAATTCCCCGTTTTGGAGCAAAATTGCAGAAATTCCCATAATTGTGGGGAAAAAAGGCAGAAATTCCCTATATGTTGGGGCAAAAAGACAGAAATTCTCGTTATTTTAGGGCAAAACTCAGAAATTTAACTTATTTTGGGGCAAAATTGCAGAAATTTCACTTATTTCAAAAAAAAAAAGCAGAAATTTTCTTCTTTTGGGGCCAAAAGGCAGAAATTTCTTTAATTTTGTTACAAAATTGCTGAATTTTTTTTATTTTGGGGCAAAAAAGCAGAAATTTCCCATATTTTGGGGCAAAAATGCAGAAATTTCACTTATTTTGAGGTAAAAGGCTGAAATTCCCCTTATTTGGGGGCAAAAAGGCAGAAATTTCTCTTATTTTGGGGCAAAATTGCAGAAATTTCACTTATTTCAGGGTAATAAGTCAGAAATATTTCTTATTTTGGGGCCAAAATACAGAAATTCCCTTTGTTTTGGGGGAAAAAGGGAGAAATTCCACTTTTTTAGAGGCAAAAAAGCAGAAATTCCCCTTATTTTGGAGCAAAAATGAAGAAATTTCACTTTTTAAGGGCAAAAAGGTATGCATTCTTCTTATTTTTGGGCAAAAAGGCAGAAATTCCCCTTATTTTGGAGCAAAATTGAAGAAATTCCCCAAATTTTGGGGCAAAAAGGCAGAAATTCCCTATGTGTTGGGGCAAAAAGACAGAAATTCTCCTTATTTTGGGGCAAATCTCATATATTCCACTTATTTTGGGGCAAAATTCCAGAAATTTCACTGATTTTAGGGCAAAATTGTAGAAATTTCACTTATTTTTGGGCAAAATTGTAGAAATTTCACACATTTCAGAAAAAAAAAAGAAATTTTCTTATTTGGAAGCAAAAAGGCAGAAATTTCTTTTATTTTGGTACAAAATTGCAGAAATTTCCCATATTTTGGGACAAATTGCAGAAATTTTACTTATTTTGGTGCAAAACTGCAGAAATTTCACTTATTTCAGGGAAAAAAGGCAGAAGTTTTCCTTATTTTGGGGCAAAAATGCAGAAATTCCTAATATTTTGTAGCAAAAATGCAGAAATTCCCTTTATTTTGAGGTAAAAGGGTGAAATTCCCCTTATTTGGGGGCAAAAAGGCATAAATTTCCCTTATTTTGGGACAAAATTGCAGAAATTTCACTTATTTAAGGTTAATAAGTCAGAAAATTTCCTTATTTTGGTGCAAATAAGACAGAAATTCCCTTTGCTTTGGGGGAAAAAGACAGAATTTCCACATATTTAGAGGCAAAAAAGCAGAAATTCCCCTTATTTTGGAGCAAAATAACAGAAATTTCCATTTTTTATGGCAAAAAGGTATGAATTCTTCTTATTTTCGGGCAAAAAGGCAGAAATTCCCCTTTATTTTGGAGCAAAATTGCAGAAATTAACCTACTTGTGGGACAAAAAGGCAGAAATTTCCTATATGTTGGGCAAAAAGACAGAAATTCTCCTTAATTTGGGGCAAAACTCAGAAATTCCACATATTTTGGAACAAAATTCCAGAAATTTTCCTTATTTTGGGGCAAAATTGCAGAAATTTCACTTATTTTGGGGCAAAATTGCAGAAATTTCAATTATTTCAGTGAAAAAAGGAAGAAATTTTCCTTATTTTGGGGCAAAAAGGCAGAAATTCTTAATATTTTGTGGCAAAAATGCAGAAATTCCCCTTATTTTGAGGTAAAAAGGCTGAAATTCACCTTATTTGGCGGCAAAAATGCAGAAATTTCCCTTATTTTCGGGCAAAATTGCAGAAATTTCACTTATGTCAGTGTAATAAGTCAGAAATTTTTTTTATTTAGGGGCAAAAAAGAACAGAAATTCCCTTTGTTTTGGGGTAAAAAGACAGAAATTCCACTAATTTAGAGGCAAAAAAGCAGAAATTCCTCTTATTTTGGAGCAAAAATGAAGAAATTTCCATTTTTATGGCAAAAAGGTATGCATTATTCTTATTTTGAGGCAAAAAGGCATAAGTTTCCCTTATTTTGGGACAAAATTGCAGAAATTTCACTTATTTAAGGGTAATAAGTCAGAAAATTTCTTTATTTTGGTGCAAATAAGACAGAAATTCCCTTTGTTTTGGGGGAAAAAGACAGAATTTCCACATATTTAGAGGCAAATAGCAGAAATTCCCCTTATTTTGGAGCAAAATAACAGAAATTTCTCTTTTTTATGGCAAAAAGATATGAATTCTTCTTATTTTCGGGCAAAAAGGCAGAAATTCCCTGTATTTTGGAGCAAAAGTGCAGAAATTAACCTACTTGTGGGACAAAAAGGCAGAAATTTCCTATATGTTGGGCAAAAAGACAGAAATTCTCCTTATTTTGGGGCAAAACTCAGAAATTCCACATATTTTGGAACAAAATTCCAGAAATTTCCCTTATTTTGTGGCAAAATTGCAGAAATTTCACTTATTTTGGGGCAAAATTGCAGAAATTTCACTTATTTCAGTGAAAAAAGGAAGAAATTTTCCTTATTTTGGGGCAAAAAGGCAGAAATTCTTAATATTTTGTGGCAAAAATGCAGAAATTCCCCTTATTTTGAGGTAAAAATGCTGAAATTCACCTTATTTGGGGGCAAAAATGCAGAAATTTCCCTTATTTTCGGGCAAAATTGCAGAAATTTCACTTATGTCAGTGTAATAAGTCAGAAATTTTTTTTATTTAGGGGCAAAAAAGAACAGAAATTCCCTTTGTTTTGGGGGAAAAAGACAGAAATTCCACTAATTTAGAGGCAAAAAAAGCAGAAATTCCCCTTATTTTGGAGCAAAAATGAAGAAATTTCCATTTTTATGGCAAAAAGGTATGCATTATTCTTATTTTGGGGCAAAAAGGCAGAAATTTCCCGTATTTTGGAGCAAAATTGCAGAAATTCCTTTAATTGTGGGGCAAAAAGGCAGAAATTCCCTATATGTTGGGGCATAAAGACAGAAATTCTCTTTATTTTTGGGCAAAACTCAGAAATTCCAATTATTTTGCGGCAAAATTCCAGAAATTTCTCTTATTTTGGGGCAAAATTGCAGAAACTTTACTTATTTTGAGGAAAATTGCAGAAATTTCACTTATTTAAGAAAAAAAAAGCAAAAATTTTCTTATTTTGGGGCAAAAAGGCAGAAATTTCTTTTATTTTGGTACAAAATTGCAGAAATTTTTCTTATTTTGGGCAAAATTGCAGAAATTTCACTTATTTTGGGGCAAAATTGCAGATATTCCACTTATTTCAGGAAAAAAAGGCAGAAATTTCCCTTCTATTGGGGCAAAATTGCAATAATTCCCCTAATTGTGAGGCAAAAAGGAAGAAATTCCCTATATGTTGGGGCAAAAAACAGAAATTCTCCTTATTTTGGGTCAAAACTCAAAAATTCCACTTATTTTGTGGCAAAATTCCAGAAATTTCACTTATTTTGGGGCAAAATTGTAGAAATTTCACTTATTTTGTGGCAAAATTTCAGAAATTTCACATATTTCAGAAAAAAAAAGAAGAAATTTTCTTATTTGGAAGCAAAAAGGCAGAAATTTCTTTTATTTTGGTACAAAATTGCAGAAATTTCTTATATTTTGGGGCAAAATTGCAGAAATTTTTCTTATTTTGGGGCAAAACTGCAGAAATTTAACTTATTTCAGGGTAAAAAGGCAGAAATTTTCCTTATTTTGTGGCAAAAATGCAGAAATTCCCTTTATTTTGAGGTAAAAGGGTGAAATTCCCCTTATTTGGGGGCAAAAGGCAGAAATTTCCCTTATTTTGGGACAAAATTGCAGAAATTTCACTTATTTCAGGGTAATAAGTCAGAAAATTTCTTTATTTTGGTGCAAATAAGACAGAAATTCCCTTTGTTTTGGGGGAAAAAGACAAAAATTCCACATATTTAGAGGCAAAAAAGCAGAAATTCCTCTTATTTTGGAGCAAAATTACAGAAATTTCCCTTTTTTATGGCAAAAAGGTATGAATTCTTCTTATTTTCGGGCAAAAAGGCAGAAATTCCCCATATTTTGGAGCAAAATTGCAGAAATTAACCTACTTGTAGGGCAAAAAGGCAGAAATTCCCTATATGTTGGGGCAAAAAGTCAGAAATTCTCATTATTTTGGGGCAAAACTCAGAAATTCCACTTATTTTGGGGCAAAATTCCAGAAATTTCCCTTATTTTGGGGCAAAATTGCAGAAATTTCACTTATTTTGGGGCAAAATTGGAGAAATTTCACTTATTTCAGGGAAAAAAAGCAAAATTTTCTTATTTTGGGGCAAAATTGCAGAAATTTCCCATATTTTGGTACAAAATTGCTGAAATTTTTCTTATTTTAGGCAAAAAGGCAGAAATTTCCCATATTTTGGGGTAAAAATGCAGAAATTCCCCTTATTTTGAGGTAAAAAGGCTAAAATTCCCATTATTTAGGGGTAAAAAGGCAGAAATTTCCATTATTTTGGGGCAATAGTGCAGAAATTTCACTTATTTCAGGGTAATAAGTCAGAAATTTTCTTTATTTTGGGGCAAAAAAGACAGAAATTCCCTTTGTTTTGGGGGAAAAAGACAGAAATTCCACTTATTTAGAGGCATAAAAGCAGAAATTCCCCTCATTTTGGAGCAAAAATGAAGGAATTTCCCTTTTTTATGGCAAAAAGTTATGCAATCTTATTTTTTTCGGACAAAAAAGGCAGAAATTCCCCGTATTTTGGAGCAAAATTGCAGAAATTCTCCTAATTGTGGGGCAAAAAGGCAGAAATTCCCTATATTTTGGGGCAAAAAGACAGAAATTCTCCTTATTTTAGGGCAAAACTCAGAAATTTAACTTATTTTGGGGCAAAATTGCAGAAATTTCACTTATGTCAGGAAAAAAAGCAGAAATTTTCTTATTTTGGGGCCAAAAGGCAGAAATTTCCTTAATTGTGTTACAAAATTGCAGAATTTTTTCTTATTTTGGGGCAAAAAGGCAGAAATTTCCAATATTTTGGGGCAAAAATGCAGAAATTTCACTTATTTTGAGGTAAAAGGCTGAAATTCTCCTTATTTGGGAGCAAAAAGGCAGAAATTTCTCTTATTTTGGGGCAAAATTGCAGAAATTTCACTTATTTCAGGGTAATAAGTCAGAAATTTTCCTTAATTTGGGCCCAAAAACAGAAATTTCCTTTGTTTTGTGGGAAAAAGGCAGAAATTCCACTTATTTAGAGGCATAAAAGCAGAAATTTCCCTCATTTTGGAGCAAAAATGAAGAAATTTCCCTTTTTTATATCAAAAAGTTATGCAATCTTATTATTTTCGGACAAAAAAGGCAGAAATTCCCCGTTTGGAGCAAAATTGCAGAAATTCCCATAATTGTGGGGAAAAAAGGCAGAAATTCCCTATATGTTGGGGCAAAAAGACAGAAATTCTCGTTATTTTAGGGCAAAACTCAGAAATTTAACTTATTTTGGGGCAAAATTGCAGAAATTTCACTTATTTCAAAAAAAAAGCAGAAATTTTCTTCTTTTGGGGCCAAAAGGCAGAAATTTCTTTAATTTTGTTACAAAATTGCTGAATTTTTTTTATTTTGGGGCAAAAAAGCAGAAATTTCCCATATTTTGGGGCAAAAATGCAGAAATTTCAATTATTTTGAGGTAAAAGGCTGAAATTCCCCTTATTTGGGGGCAAAAAGGCAGAAATTTCTCTTATTTTGGGGCAAAATTGCAGAAATTTCACTTATTTCAGGGTAATAAGTCAGAAATATTTCTTATTTTGGGGCCAAAATACAGAAATTCCCTTTGTTTTGGGGGATAAAGGGAGAAATTCCACTTTTTTAGAGGCAAAAAAGCAGAAATTCCCCTTATTTTGGAGCAAAAATGAAGAAATTTCACTTTTTAAGGGCAAAAAGGTATGCATTCTTCTTATTTTTGGGCAAAAAGGCAGAAATTCCCCTTATTTTGGAGCAAAATTGCAGAAATTCCCCAAATTTTGGGGCAAAAAGGCAGAAATTTCCTATGTGTTGGGGCAAAAAGACAGAAATTCTCCTTATTTTGTGGCAAATCTCAAATATTCCACTTATTTTGGGGCAAAATTCCAGAAATTTCACTGATTTTAGGGCAAAATTGTAGAAATTTCACTTATTTTTGGGCAAAATTTCAGAAATTTCACATATTTCAGAAAAAAAAGAAGAAATTTTCTTATTTGGAAGCAAAAAGGCAGAAATTTCTTTTATTTTGGTACAAAATTGCAGAAATTTCCCATATTTTGGGACAAATTGCAGAAATTTTACTTATTTTGGTGCAAAACTGCAGAAATTTCACTTATTTCAGGGAAAAAAGGCAGAAATTTTCCTTATTTTGAAGCAAAAATGCAGAAATTCCTAATATTTTGTAGCAAAAATGCAGAAATTCCCTTTATTTTGAGGTAAAAGGGTGAAATTCCCCTTATTTGGGGGCAAAAAGGCATAAATTTCCCTTATTTTGGGACAAAATTGCAGAAATTTCACTTATTTAAGGGTAATAAGTCAGAAAATTTCCTTATTTTGGTGCAAATAAGACAGAAATTCCCTTTGTTTTGGGGGAAAAAGACAGAATTTCCACATATTTAGAGGCAAAAAAGCAGAAATTCCCCTTATTTTGGAGCAAAATTACAGAAATTTCCCTTTTTTATGGCAAAAAGGTATGAATTCTTCTTATTTTCGGGCAAAAAGGCAGAAATTTCCCGTATTTTGGAGCAAAATTGCAGAAATTCCTTTAATTGTGGGGCAAAAAGGCAGAAATTCCCTATATGTTGGGGCATAAAGACAGAAATTCTCTTTATTTTTGGGCAAAACTCAGAAATTCCAATTATTTTGCGGCAAAATTCCAGAAATTTCTCTTATTTTGGGGCAAAATTGCAGAAATTTTAATAATTTTGAGGAAAATTGCAGAAATTTCACTTATTTAAGGGAAAAAAAGCAAAAATTTTCTTATTTTGGGGCAAAAAGGCAGAAATTTCTTTTATTTTGGTACAAAATTGCAGAAATTTCTTATATTTTGGGGCAAAATTGCAGAAATTTTTCTTATTTTGGGGCAAAACTGCAGAAATTTAACTTATTTCAGGGTAAAAAGGCAGAAATTTTCCTTATTTTGTGGCAAAAATGCAGAAATTCCCTTTATTTTGAGGTAAAAGGGTGAAATTCCCCTTATTTGTGGGCAAAAGGCAGAAATTTCCCTTATTTTGGGACAAAATTGCAGAAATTTCACTTATTTCAGGGTAATAAGTCAGAAAATTTCTTTATTTTGGTGCAAATAAGACAGAAATTCCCTTTGTTTTGGGGGAAAAAGACAAAAATTCCACATATTTAGAGGCAAAAAAGCAGAAATTCCTCTTATTTTGGAGCAAAATTACAGAAATTTCCCTTTTTAATGGCAAAAAGGTATGAAGTCTTCTTATTTTCGAGCAAAAAGGCAGAAATTCCCCATATTTTGGAGCAAAATTGCAGAAATTAACCTACTTGTAGGGCAATAAGGCAGAAATTCCCTATATGTTGGGGCAAAAAGACAGAAATTCTCATTATTTTGGGGAAAAACTCAGAAATTCCACTTATTTTGGGGCAAAAAGACAGAAATTTCCCTTATTTTGGGGCAAAATTGCAGAAATTTCACTTATTTTGGGGCAAAATTGGAGAAATTTCACTTATTTCAGGGAAAAAAAGCAAAATTTTCTTATTTTGGGGCAAAAAGGCAGAAATTTCCCATATTTTGGTACAAAATTGCTGAAATTTTTCTTATTTTGGGCAAAAAGGCAGAAATTTCCCATATTTTGGGGTAAAAATGCAGAAATTCCCCTTATTTTGAGGTAAAAAGGCTGAAATTCCCATTATTTAGGGGTAAAAAGGCAGAAATTTCCATTATTTTGGGGCAATAGTGCAGAAATTTCACTTATTTCAGGGTAATAAGTCAGAAATTTTCTTTATTTTGGGGCAAAAAAGACAGAAATTCCCTTTGTTTTGGGGGAAAAAGACAGAAATTCCACTTATTTAGAGGCATAAAAGCAGAAATTCCCCTCATTTTGGAGCAAAAATGAAGGAATTTCCCTTTTTTATGGCAAAAAGTTATGCAATCTTATTATTTTCGGACAAAAAAGGCAGAAATTCCCCGTATTTTGGAGCAAAATTGCAGAAATTCCCCTAATTGTGGGGCAAAAAGGCAGAAATTCCCTATATGTTGGGGCAAAAAGACAGAAATTCTCCTTATTTTAGGGCAAAACTCAGAAATTTAACTTATTTTGGGGCAAAATTGCAGAAATTTCACTTATGTCAGGAAAAAAAGCAGAAATTTTCTTATTTTGGGGCCAAAAGGCAGAAATTTCCTTAATTTTGTTACAAAATTGCAGAATTTTTTCTTATTTTGGGGCAAAAAGGCAGAAATTTCCAATATTTTGGGGCAAAAATGCAGAAATTTCACTTATTTTGAAGTAAAAGGCTGAAATTCTCCTTATTTGGGAGCAAAAAGGCAGAAATTTCTCTTATTTTGGGGCAAAATTGCAGAAATTTCACTTATTTCAGGGTAATAAGTCAGAAATTTTCCTTATTTTGAGCCCAAAAACAGAAATTCCCTTTGTTTTGGGGGAAAAAGGCAGAAATTCCACTTATTTAGAGGCATAAAAGCAGAAATTCCCCTCATTTTGGAGCAAAAATGAAGAAATTTCCCTTTTTTATGGCAAAAAGTTATGCAATCTTATTATTTTCGGACAAAAAAGGCAGAAATTCCCCGTATTTTGGAGCAAAATTGCAGAAATTCTCCTAATTGTGGGGCAAAAAGGCAGAAATTCCCTATATGTTGGGGCAAAAAGACAGAAATTCTCCTTATTTTAGGGCAAAACTCAGAAATTTAACTTATTTTGGGGCAAAATTGCAGAAATTTCACTTATGTCAGGAAAAAAAGCAGAAATTTTCTTATTTTGGGGCCAAAAGGCAGAAATTTCCTTAATTATGTTACAAAATTGCAGAATTTTTTTTATTTTGGGGCAAAAAGGCAGAAATTTCCAATATTTTGGGGCAAAAATGCAGAAATTTCACTTATTTTGAGGTAAAAGGCTGAAATTCTCCTTATTTGGGAGCAAAAAGGCAGAAATTTCTCTTATTTTGGGGCAAAATTGCAGAAATTTCACTTATTTCAGGGTAATAAGTCAGAAATTTTCCTTATTTTGGGCCCAAAAACAGAAATTTCCTTTGTTTTGTGGGAAAAAGGCAGAAATTCCACTTATTTAGAGGCATAAAAGCAGAAATTTTCCTCATTTTGGAGCAAAAATGAAGAAATTTCCCTTTTTTATGGCAAAAAGTTATGCAATCTTATTATTTTCGGACAAAAAAGGCAGAAATTCCCCGTTTGGAGCAAAATTGCAGAAATTCCCATAATTGTGGGGAAAAAAGGCAGAAATTCCCTATATGTTGGGGCAAAAAGACAGAAATTCTCGTTATTTTAGGGCAAAACTCAGAAATTTAACTTATTTTGGGGCAAAATTGCAGAAATTTCACTTATGTCAGGAAAAAAAGCAGAAATTTTCTTATTTTGGGGCCAAAAGGCAGAAATTTCTTTAATTTTGTTACAAAATTGCTGAATTTTTTCTTATTTTGGGGCAAAAAAGCAGAAATTTCCCATATTTTGGGGCAAAAATGCAGAAATTTCAATTATTTTGAGGTAAAAGGCTGAAATTCCCCTTATTTGGGGGCAAAAAGGCAGAAATTTCTCTTATTTTGGGGCAATATTGCAGAAATTTCACTTATTTCAGGGTAATAAGTCAGAAATATTTCTTATTTTGGGGCCAAAATACAGAAATTCCCTTTGTTTTGGGGGAAAAAAGGAGAAATTCCACTTTTTTAGAGGCAAAAAAGCAGAAATTCCCCTTATTTTGGAGCAAAAATGAAGAAATTTCACTTTTTAAGGGCAAAAAGGTATGCATTCTTCTTATTTTTGGGCAAAAAGGCAGAAATTCCCCTTATTTTGGAGCAAAATTGCAGAAATTCCCCAAATTTTGGGGCAAAAAGGCAGAAATTCCCTATGTGTTGGGGCAAAAAGACAGAAATTCTCCTTATTTTGTGGCAAATCTCAAATATTCCACTTATTTTGGGGCAAAATTCCAGAAATTTCACTGATTTTAGGGCAAAATTGTAGAAATTTCACTTATTTTTGGGCAAAATTTCAGAAATTTCACATATTTCAGAAAAAAAAGAAGAAATTTTCTTATTTGGGAGCAAAAAGGCAGAAATTTCTTTTATTTTGGTACAAAATTGCAGAAATTTCCCATATTTTGGGACAAATTGCAGAAATTTTACTTATTTTGGTGCAAAACTGCAGAAATTTCACTTATTTCAGAGAAAAAAGGCAGAAATTTTCCTTATTTTGAGGCAAAAATGCAGAAATTCCTAATATTTTGTAGCAAAAATGCAGAAATTCCCTTTATTTTGAGGTAAAAGGGTGAAATTCCCCTTATTTGGGGGCAAAAAGGCATAAATTTCCCTTATTTTGGGAAAAATTGCAGAAATTTCACTTATTTAAGGGTAATAAGTCAGAAAATTTCCTTATTTTGGTGCAAATAAGACAGAAATTCCCTTTGTTTTGGGGGAAAAAGACAGAATTTCCACATATTTAGAGGCAAAAAAGCAGAAATTCCCCTTATTTTGGAGCAAAATTACAGAAATTTCCCTTTTTTATGGCAAAAAGGTATGAATTCTTCTTATTTTCGGGCAAAAAGGCAGAAATTCCCCATATTTTGGAGCAAAATTGCAGAAATTAACCTACTTGTGGGGCAAAAAGGCAGAAATTTCCTATATGTTGGGCAAAAAGACAGAAATTCTCCTTATTTTGGGGCAAAACTCAGAAATTCCACATATTTTGGAACAAAATTCCAGAAATTTCCCTTATTTTGGGGCAAAATTGCAGAAATTTCACTTATTTTGGGGCAAAATTGCAGAAATTTCACTTATTTCAGTGAAAAAAAGGAAGAAATTTTCCTTATTTTGGGGCAAAAAGGCAGAAATTCTTAATATTTTGTGGCAAAAATGCAGAAATTCCCCTTATTTTGAGGTAAAAAGGCTGAAATTCACCTTATTTGGGGGCAAAAATGCAGAAATTTCCCTTATTTTCGGGCAAAATTGCAGAAATTTCACTTATGTCAGTGTAATAAGTCAGAAATTTTTTTTATTTAGGGGCAAAAAAGAACAGAAATTCCCTTTGTTTTGGGGGAAAAAGACAGAAATTCCACTAATTTAGAGGCAAAAAAAGCAGAAATTCCCCTTATTTTGGAGCAAAAATGAAGAAATTTCCATTTTTATGGCAAAAAGGTATGCATTATTCTTATTTTGGGGCAAAAAGGCAGAAATTTCCCGTATTTTGGAGCAAAATTGCAGAAATTCCTTTAATTGTGGGGCAAAAAGGCAGAAATTCCCTATATGTTGGGGCATAAAGACAGAAATTCTCTTTATTTTTGGGCAAAACTCAGAAATTCCAATTATTTTGCGGCAAAATTCCAGAAATTTCTCTTATTTTGGGGCAAAATTGCAGAAATTTTAATAATTTTGAGGAAAATTGCAGAAATTTCACTTATTTAAGGGAAAAAAAGCAAAAATTTACTTATTTTGGGGCAAAAAGGCAGAAATTTCTTTTATTTTGGTACAAAATTGCAGAAATTTTTCTTATTTTGGGCAAAATTGCAGAAATTTCACTTATTTTGGGGCAAAATTGCAGATATTCCACTTATTTCAGGAAAAAAAGGCAGAAATTTCCCTTCTATTGGGGCAAAATTGCAATAATTCCCCTAATTGTGAGGCAAAAAGGCAGAAATTCCCTATAATGTTGGGGCAAAAAACAGAAATTCTCCTTATTTTGGGTCAAAACTCAAAAATTCCAATTATTTTGTGGCAAAATTCCAGAAATTTCACTTATTTTGGGGCAAAATTGTAGAAATTTCACTTATTTTGTGGCAAAATTTCAGAAATTTCACATATTTCAGAAAAAAAAAGAAGAAATTTTCTTATTTGGAAGCAAAAAGGCAGAAATTTCTTTTATTTTGGTACAAAATTGCAGAAATTTCTTATATTTTGGGGCAAAATTGCAGAAATTTTTCTTATTTTGGGGCAAAACTGCAGAAATTTAACTTATTTCAGGGTAAAAAGGCAGAAATTTTCCTTATTTTGTGGCAAAAATGCAGAAATTCCCTTTATTTTGAGGTAAAAGGGTGAAATTCCCCTTATTTGGGGGCAAAAGGCAGAAATTTCCCTTATTTTGGGACAAAATTGCAGAAATTTCACTTATTTCAGGGTAATAAGTCAGAAAATTTCTTTATTTTGGTGCAAATAAGACAGAAATTCCCTTTGTTTTGGGGGAAAAAGACAAAAATTCCACATATTTAGAGGCAAAAAAGCAGAAATTCCTCTTATTTTGGAGCAAAATTACAGAAATTTCCCTTTTTTATGGCAAAAAGGTATGAAGTCTTCTTATTTTCGAGCAAAAAGGCAGAAATTCCCCATATTTTGGAGCAAAATTGCAGAAATTAACCTACTTGTAGGGCAATAAGGCAGAAATTCCCTATATGTTGGGGCAAAAAGACAGAAATTCTCATTATTTTGGGGCAAAATTCAGAAATTCCACTTATTTGGGGGCAAAATTCCAGAAATTTCCCTTATTTTGGGGCAAAATTGCAGAAATTTCACTTATTTTGGGGCAAAATTGGAGAAATTTCACTTATTTCAGGGAAAAAAAGCAAAATTTTCTTATTTTGGGGCAAAAAGGCAGAAATTTCCCATATTTTGGTACAAAATTGCTGAAATTTTTCTTATTTTGGGCAAAAAGGCAGAAATTTCCCATATTTTGGGGTAAAAATGCAGAAATTCCCCTTATTTTGAGGTAAAAAGGCTGAAATTCCCATTATTTAGGGGTAAAAAGGCAGAAATTTCCATTATTTTGGGGCAATAGTGCAGAAATTTCACTTATTTCAGGGTAATAAGTCAGAAATTTTCTTTATTTTGGGGCAAAAAAGACAGAAATTCCCTTTGTTTTGGGGGAAAAAGGCAGAAATTCCACTTATTTAGAGGCATAAAAGCAGAAATTCCCCTCATTTTGGAGCAAAAATGAAGAAATTTCCCTTTTTTATGGCAAAAAGTTATGCAATCTTATTATTTTCGGACAAAAAAGGCAGAAATTCCTCGTTTTGGAGCAAAATTGCAGAAATTCCCATAAATGTGGGGAAAAAAGGCAGAAATTCCCTATATGTTGGGGCAAAAAGACAGAAATTCTCGTTATTTTAGGGCAAAACTCAGAAATTTAACTTATTTTGGGGCAAAATTGCAGAAATTTCACTTATGTCAGGAAAAAAAGCAGAAATTTTCTTATTTTGGGGCCAAAAGGCAGAAATTTCTTTAATTTTGTTACAAAATTGCTGAATTTTTTCTTATTTTGGGGCAAAAAAGCAGAAATTTCCAATATTTTGCGGCAAAAATGCAGAAATTTCACTTATTTTGAGGTAAAAGGCTGAAATTCCCCTTATTTGGGGGCAAAAAGGCAGAAATTTCTCTTATTTTGGGGCAAAATTGCAGAAATTTCATTTATTTCAGGGTAATAAGTCAGAAATATTTCTTATTTTGGGGCCAAAATACAGAAATTCCCTTTGTTTTGGGGGATAAAGGGAGAAATTCCACTTTTTTAGAGGCAAAAAAGCAGAAATTCCCCTTATTTTGGAGCAAAATTGAAGAAATTTCACTTTCTAAGGGCAAAAAGGTATGCATTCTTCTTATTTTTGGGCAAAAAGGCAGAAATTCCCCTTATTTTGGAGCAAAATATCAGAAATTCCCCAAATTTTGGGGAAAAAAGGCCGAAATTCCCTATGTGTTGGGGCAAAAAGACAGAAATTCTCCTTATTTTTGGGCAAATCTCAAATATTCCACTTATTTTGGGGCAATATTCCAGAAATTTCACTGATTTTAGGGCAAAATTGTAGAAATTTCACTTATTTTTGGGCAAAATTTCAGAAATTTCACATATTTCAGAAAAAAAAGAAGAAATTTTCTTATTTGGAAGCAAAAAGGCAGAAATTTCTTTTATTTTGGTACAAAATTGCAGAAATTTCCCATATTTTGGGACAAATTGCAGAAATTTTACTTATTTTGGTGCAAAACTGCAGAAATTTCACTTATTTCAGGGAAAAAAGGCAGAAATTTTCCTTATTTTGGGGCAAAAATGCAGAAATTCCTAATATTTTGTAGCAAAAATGCAGAAATTCCCTTTATTTTGAGGTAAAAGGGTGAAATTCCCCTTATTTGGGGGCAAAAAGGCATAAATTTCCCTTATTTTGGGACAAAATTGCAGAAATTTCACTTATTTAAGGGTAATAAGTCAGAAAATTTCCTTATTTTGGTGCAAATAAGACAGAAATTCCCTTTGTTTTGGGGGAAAAAGACAGAATTTCCACATATTTAGAGGCAAAAAAGCAGAAATTCCCCTTATTTTGGAGCAAAATTACAGAAATTTCCCTTTTTTATGGCAAAAAGGTATGAATTCTTCTTATTTTCGGGCAAAAAGGCAGAAATTCCCCGTATTTTGGAGCAAAATTGCAGAAATTAACCTACTTGTGGGGCAAAAAGGCAGAAATTTCCTATATGTTGGGCAAAAAGACAGAAATTCTCCTTATTTTGGGGCAAAACTCAGAAATTCCACATATTTTGGAACAAAATTCCAGAAATTTCCCTTATTTTGGGGCAAAATTGCAGAAATTTCACTTATTTTGGGGCAAAATTGCAGAAATTTCACTTATTTCAGTGAAAAAAGGAAGAAATTTTCCTTATTTTCGGGCAAAAAGGCAGAAATTCTTAATATTTTGTGGCAAAAATGCAGAAATTCCCCTTATTTTGAGGTAAAAAGGCTGAAATTCACCTTATTTGGGGGCAAATATGAAGAAATTTCCCTTATTTTTGGGCAAAATTGCAGAAATTTCACTTATGTCAGTGTAATAAGTCAGAAATTTTTTTTATTTAGGGGCAAAAAAGAACAGAAATTCCCTTTGTTTTGGGGGAAAAAGACAGAAATTCCACTAATTTAGAGGCAAAAAAGCAGAAATTCCCCTTATTTTGGAGCAAAAATGAAGAAATTTCCATTTTTATGGCAAAAAGGTATGCATTATTCTTATTTTGGGGCAAAAAGGCATAAATTTCCCTTATTTTGGGACAAAATTGCAGAAATTTCACTTATTTAAGGATAATAAGTCAGAAAATTTCCTTATTTTGGTGCAAATAAGACAGAAATTCCCTTTGTTTTGGGGGAAAAAGACAGAATTTCCACATATTTAGAGGCAAAAAAGCAGAAATTCCCCTTATTTTGGAGCAAAATTACAGAAATTTCCCTTTTTTATGGCAAAAAAGGTATGAATTCTTCTTATTTTCGGGCAAAAAGGCAGAAATTCCCCGTATTTTGGAGCAAAATTGCAGAAATTAACCTACTTGTGGGGCAAAAAGGCAGAAATTTCCTATATGTTGGGCAAAAAGACAGAAATTCTTCTTATTTTGGGGCAAAACTCAGAAATTCCACATATTTTGGAACAAAATTCCAGAAATTTCCCTTATTTTGGGGCAAAATTGCAGAAATTTCACTTATTTTGGGGCAAAATTGCAGAAATTTCACTTATTTCAGTGAAAAAAGGAAGAAATTTTCCTTATTTTGGGGCAAAAAGGCAGAAATTCTTAATATTTTGTGGCAAAAATGCAGAAATTCCCCTTATTTTGAGGTAAAAAGGCTGAAATTCACCTTATTTGGGGGCAAAAATGCAGAAATTTCACTTATGTCAGTGTAATAAGTCAGAAATTTTTTTTATTTAGGGGCAAAAAAGAACAGAAATTCCCTTTGTTTTGGGGGAAAAAGACAGAAATTCCACTAATTTAGAGGCAAAAAAAGCAGAAATTCCCCTTATTTTGGAGCAAAAATGAAGAAATTTCCATTTTTATGGCAAAAAGGTATGCATTATTCTTATTTTGGGGCAAAAAGGCAGAAATTTCCCGTATTTTGGAGCAAAATTGCAGAAATTCCTGTAATTGTGGGGCAAAAAGGCAGAAATTCCCTATATGTTGGGGCATAAAGACAGAAATTCTCTTTATTTTTGGGCAAAACTCAGAAATTCCAATTATTTTGCGGCAAAATTCCAGAAATTTCTCTTATTTTGGGGCAAAATTGCAGAAATTTTACTTATTTTGAGGAAAATTGCAGAAATTTCACTTATTTAAGGAAAAAAAGCAAAAATTTTCTTATTTTGGGGCAAAAAGGCAGAAATTTCTTTTATTTTGGTACAAAATTGCAGAAATTTTTCTTATTTTGGGCAAAATTGCAGAAATTTCACTTATTTTGGGGCAAAATTGCAGATATTCCACTTATTTCAGGAAAAAAAGGCAGAAATTTCCCTTCTATTGGGGCAAAATTGCAATAATTCCCCTAATTGTGAGGCAAAAAGGCAGAAATTCCCTATATGTTGGGGCAAAAAACAGAAATTCTCCTTATTTTGGGTCAAAACTCAAAAATTCCACTTATTTTGTGGCAAAATTCCAGAAATTTCACTTATTTTGGGGCAAAATTGTAGAAATTTCACTTATTTTGTGGCAAAATTTCAGAAATTTCACATATTTCAGGAGAAAAAAGAAGAAATTTTCTTATTTGGAAGCAAAAAGGCAGAAATTTCTTTTATTTTGGTACAAAATTGCAGAAATTTCTTATATTTTGGGGCAAAATTGCAGAAATTTTACTTATTTTGGGGCAAAACTGCAGAAATTTAAATTATTTCAGGGAAAAAAGGCAGAAATTTTCCTTATTTTGTGGCAAAAATGCAGAAATTCCCTTTATTTTGAGGTAAAAGGGTGAAATTCCCCTTATTTGTGGGCAAAAGGCAGAAATTTCCCTTATTTTCGGACAAAATTGCAGAAATTTCACTTATTTCAGGGTAATAAGTCAGAAAATTTCTTTATTTTGGTGCAAATAAGACAGAAATTCCCTTTGTTTTGGGGGAAAAAGACAAAAATTCCACATATTTAGAGGCAAAAAAGCAGAAATTCCTCTTATTTTGGAGCAAAATTACAGAAATTTCCCTTTTTTATGGCAAAAAGGTATGAAGTCTTCTTATTTTCGGGCAAAAAGGCAGAAATTCCCCATATTTTGGAGCAAAATTGCAGAAATTAACCTACTTGTAGGGCAATAAGGGAGAAATTCCCTATATGTTGGGGCAAAAAGACAGAAATTCTCATTATTTTGGGGCAAAACTCAGAAATTCCACTTATTTTGGGGCAAAATTCCAGAAATTTCCCTTATTTTGGGGCAAAATTGCAGAAATTTCACTTATTTTGGGGCAAAATTGGAGAAATTTCACTTATTTCAGGGAAAAAAAGCAAAATTTTCTTATTTTGGGGCAAAAAGGCAGAAATTTCCCATATTTTGGTACAAAATTGCTGAAATTTTTCTTATTTTGGGCAAAAAGGCAGAAATTTCCCATATTTTGGGGTAAAAATGCAGAAATTCCCCTTATTTTGAGGTAAAAAGGCTGAAATTCCCATTATTTAGGGGTAAAAAGGCAGAAATTTCCATTATTTTGGGGCAATAGTGCAGAAATTTCACTTATTTCAGGGTAATAAGTCAGAAATTTTCTTTATTTTGGGGCAAAAAAGACAGAAATTCCCTTTGTTTTGGGGGAAAAAGACAGAAATTCCACTTATTTAGAGGCATAAAAGCAGAAATTCCCCTCATTTTGGAGCAAAAATGAAGGAATTTCCCTTTTTATGGCAAAAAGTTATGCAATCTTATTATTTTCGGACAAAAAAGGCAGAAATTCCCCGTATTTTGGAGCAAAATTGCAGAAATTCCCCTAATTGTGGGGCAAAAAGGCAGAAATTCCCTATATGTTGGGGCAAAAAGACAGAAATTCTCCTTATTTTAGGGCAAAACTCAGAAATTTAACTTATTTTGGGGCAAAATTGCAGAAATTTCACTTATGTCAGGAAAAAAAGCAAAAATTTTCTTATTTTGGGGCCAAAAGGCAGAAATTTCCTTAATTTTGTTACAAAATTGCAGAATTTTTTCTTATTTTGGGGCAAAAAGGCAGAAATTTCCAATATTTTGGGGCAAAAATGCAGAAATTTCACTTATTTTGAGGTAAAAGGCTGAAATTCTCCTTATTTGGGAGCAAAAAGGCAGAAATTTCTCTTATTTTGGGGCAAAATTGCAGAAATTTCACTTATTTCAGGGTAATAAGTCAGAAATTTTCCTTATTTTGGGCCCAAAAACAGAAATTCCCTTTGTTTTGGGGGAAAAAGGCAGAAATTCCACTTATTTAGAGGCATAAAAGCAGAAATTCCCCTCATTTTGGAGCAAAAATGAAGAAATTTCCCTTTTTTATGGCAAAAAGTTATGCAATCTTATTATTTTCGGACAAAAAAGGCAGAAATTCCCCGTTTTGGATCAAAATTGCAGAAATTCCCATAATTGTGGGGAAAAAAGGCAGAAATTCCCTATATGTTGGGGCAAAAAGACAGAAATTCTCGTTATTTTAGGGCAAAACTCAGAAATTTAACTTATTTTGGGGCAAAATTGCAGAAATTTCACTTATTTCAGAAAAAAAAGCAGAAATTTTCTTCTTTTGGGGCCAAAAGGCAGAAATTTCTTTAATTTTGTTATAAAATTGCTGAATTTTTTCTTATTTTGGGGCAAAAAAGCAGAAATTTCCCATATTTTGGGGCAAAAATGCAGAAATTTCACTTATTTTGAGGTAAAAGGCTGAAATTCCCCTTATTTGGGGGCAAAAAGGCAGAAATTTCTCTTATTTTGGGGCAAAATTGCAGAAATTTCACTTATTTCAGGGTAATAAGTCAGAAATATTTCTTATTTTGGGGCCAAAATACAGAAATTCCCTTTGTTTTGGGGGATAAAGGGAGAAATTCCACTTTTTTAGAGGCAAAAAAGCAGAAATTCCCCTTATTTTGGAGCAAAAATGAAGAAATTTCACTTTCTAAGGGCAAAAAGGTATGCATTCTTCTTATTTTTGGGCAAAAAGGCAGAAATTCCCCTTATTTTGGAGCAAAATTGCAGAAATTCCCCAAATTTTGGGGCAAAAAGGCCGAAATTCCCTATGTGTTGGGGCAAAAAGACAGAAATTCTCCTTATTTTGGGGCAAATCTCAAATATTCCACTTATTTTGGGGCAATATTCCAGAAATTTCACTGATTTTAGGGCAAAATTGTAGAAATTTCACTTATTTTTGGGCAAAATTTCAGAAATTTCACATATTTCAGAAAAAAAAGAAGAAATTTTCTTATTTGGAAGCAAAAAGGGAGAAATTTCTTTTATTTTGGTACAAAATTGCAGAAATTTCCCATATTTTGGGACAAATTGCAGAAATTTTACTTATTTTGGTGCAAAACTGCAGAAATTTCACTTATTTCAGGGAAAAAAGGCAGAAATTTTCCTTATTTTGGGGCAAAAATGCAGAAATTCCTAATATTTTGTAGCAAAAATGCAGAACTTCCCTTTATTTTGAGGTAAAAGGGTGAAATTCCCCTTATTTGGGGGCAAAAAGGCATAAATTTCCCTTATTTTGGGACAAAATTGCAGAAATTTCACTTATTTAAGGGTAATAAGTCAGAAAATTTCCTTATTTTGGTGCAAATAAGACAGAAATTCCCTTTGTTTTGGGGGAAAAAGACAGAATTTCCACATATTTAGAGGCAAAAAAGCAGAAATTCCCCTTATTTTGTAGCAAAATTACAGAAATTTCCCTTTTTTATGGCAAAAAGGTATGAATTCTTATTTTCGGGCAAAAAGGCAGAAATTCCCCGTATTTTGGAGCAAAATTGCAGAAATTAACCTACTTGTGGGGCAAAAAGGCAGAAATTTCCTATATGTTGGGCAAAAAGACAGAAATTCTCCTTATTTTGGGGCAAAACTCAGAAATTCCACAAATTTTGGAACAAAATTCCAGAAATTTCCCTTATTTTGGGGCAAAATTGCAGAAATTTCACTTATTTTGGGGCAAAATTGCAGAAATTTCACTTATTTCAGTGTAATAAGTCAGAAATTTTTTTTATTTAGGGGCAAAAAAGAACAGAAATTCCCTTTGTTTTGGGGGAAAAAGACAGAAATTCCACTAATTTAGAGGCAAAAAAGCAGAAATTCCCCTTATTTTGGAGCAAAAATGAAGAAATTTCCATTTTTATGGCAAAAAGGTATGCATTATTCTTATTTTGGGGCAAAAAGGCATAAATTTCCCTTATTTTGGGACAAAATTGCAGAAATTTCACTTATTTAAGGGTAATAAGTCAGAAAATTTCCTTATTTTGGTGCAAATAAGACAGAAATTCCCTTTGTTTTGGGGGAAAAAGACAGAATTTCCACATATTTAGAGGCAAAAAAGCAGAAATTCCCCTTATTTTGGAGCAAAATTACAGAAAATTTCCTTTTTTATGGCAAAAAAGGTATGAATTCTTCTTATTTTCGGGC